>NC_090336.1:54190099-54498312 GCF_035084215.1 Heptranchias perlo | reverse complement strand
CTACTTCCAGTCAAAGGTGAGGGAGCCGTAGGAACAAGTGCTCATTCAGTGTCAATTTTGGGAGTACCACGTATATTAATCTGAGCAGGGAACTTTGCAGACCCCAACGTACCTCCATGCCTCATCACCTGGCTGTCCCACCCTAACAGCTAACCCGCTGAGTAAAACTTAGCGGCATTGGCATTGCAAATGGACTGACATGACTGCAAGCTGAATTTAAAGCAACACTTACCTGCTCATCAGATGCTCAGGTCATTAGGATCTATGTGCCTTTGTGAGAACTGCATTTCCAACAACAACAATTTGCATATATATAATTCCTTTAATGTAGTAAAACATCCCAAGGCGCTTCACAGCAGCATTGTCAAACAAACTATGACACCAAGCCACATAAGGAGATATTAGGACAGGTGACCAAAAGCTTGGCCAAAGAGGTAGGTTTTCAGGAGCATCTAAGAAGGAGAGGTAGAGAGGCAGAGAAGTTTAGGGAGGGAATTCTACAGCTTAAGACCTAGGCAGCTGAAAGCACAGTCGCCAATGGTGGAGCGATGAAAATCAGGGACACGCAAGAGGCCAGCATTAGAGGAGCACAGAGGTCTCTGAGGGTTGTAGGGCCGAAGGAGGTTACAGAGATAGGAGGGGTGAGGCTATGGAGGGATTTGAAAACAAGGATGAGAATTTTAAAATCGAGGCTTAGCCGGACTGGGAGCCAATGTAGGTCCGCGAGCACAGGGGTGATGGGTGAACAGGACTTGGTGCGAGTTAGGATACGAGCAGCAGAGTTTTGGACCAGCTCAAGTTTACAGAGGGTACAAGGT
Organism: Heptranchias perlo; assembly: GCF_035084215.1. NCBI lineage: Eukaryota > Metazoa > Chordata > Chondrichthyes > Hexanchiformes > Hexanchidae > Heptranchias > Heptranchias perlo. The sequence continues at coordinate 54,497,494 of NC_090336.1, read as the reverse complement.
GGGAGGCCGGCCAGGAGAGCATTGGAATAGTTAATTTCCAACGCAGTTCTGAGTGTGCTCCTCTAATTTTTTTCCTCCTCACCTACCCTCATTAGCACACATTGCTTATCATGGGTGGCGTTTTTGCTTCACTTCTATAGATGGACGAACAGCGGCAGATGAGGAAGAATTGCATGAAGGCGAGGGAGAATCACAAGAAGGAGGGCCAGCAGAACACATTGCAGCTAGAGAGGCCAGGGAGCAGTTGATGGAGCAGCGCTTTTGGTGACCTCCTTCAATCCTCTTACCTGAAAAGTCAGAAAAAGCCCCTTAGCATTAACAGTCCATGTTACCCCTTCACCACTCCCTTCATTCTGCATTGAAGAACATTGAACCCATTCAGCAAATCTCTATGTCAATTACATTCTGCCAGTGCAGACTAAAATTCGACTTTTGGATGAGACGTTAAACTGAGGCCCCATCTGCCCTCTCAGGTGGACGTAAAATATCCCATGGCACTATTTCGAAGAAGAGCAGGGGAGTTCTCTCGAGCGTCCTGGCGGATATTTATCCCTCAACCAGTATCACTAAAACAGATTATTATCACATTGTTGTTTGTGGGACCTTGCTGTGTGCAAATTGGCTGCCGTGTTTCCTACATTACAACAGTGACTACACTTCAAAACTACTTTATTGGCTGTAAAGTGTGTTGAGACATCCTTAGGTGGTGAAAGGCACCAGATAAATGCAAGCTCTTCCTTTTCTTTTAAGAAGCAGTAATGAGAAGAAACTCTAGACCAAATTTGCAAATATAATAAAGGTGTTGATTTTAATTCCAAACACAATATTGGAGTAAATTCCTGTCACCCAAGTGATCAACCTATAAAGCTTTTCTTAACAGGTTCACTAAGTTTACTTCTCCTACGAGGTGCTTCCCCCATTGCCTTCAGCAGAACTGAAGGAAGGCTCACTCTTGCTCATGTGGGGACCCTTTAGACACTCATGGCCATTGACTTTTGGAAGCTCGAGCCCCTGAGCACTTGGTGGCAGACTGCAGCACCTCGGCTGCTGCCGGGACAGTCTGGCCCAGCTGGTTTTCTGGCACGGTGGTTGGCATTGGTTGATGGGGTGGGCGAGGAAGCAAAAGTCCCGATGTCCTGAGAGAGGAGCATCACGTGTCACTCATGCTGCGCCACTGGAATTCAAGCCCAGGGGAGGTGCATTGAAATTATCGAAAGTCATTTTATTTCAAACCGCATAATACCTATTATCCTTCACTGCCTGTGTCTAGGCTGGGTTCAAATGGTACCTAACAGGTGAAAGAAACATGTGCTGCCATTCTGTTCCCTCTAATCCCCATTGGCTGACAACTCCGCATTGTGCCAGTTCTTGGGAAACACCCACTGTCTAGGTCACATGGGGTTGTCATTCCCTTTATTTCTCACAGGCACATCTTGTCAGCCACTGACTGAATTCCACATTCTACTTTGCTGCTGGTGAATTCACAGTTAAGGGGCACAGGTCAGGCTAAGGGGTCAGGGGAGCGCGGTGAATTAAAGCAATCGGTTCCCTGCACTTTCACCTAAGAGATCCGATTTTATATCCGGTTTGTGGATGGGGGTACTGCATTTCCTCTTTCTCTTTGTGGTTCTTTCTTTCAATTGAATTGGCTTCCTCCATGCGTCCTCCTTCAGCTGTGTCAGTGAGGAGCCAGGTCACGAACTCCAGCATGGCTTCCAGCACTGATTTTCCACTGTTCTCAATTGATAGGAGATGTTGCTGGCTGCAGAGCAGTTGGACACATTGCCAGTTGTTTTTCTCTTCTGCTGGACGATCCTCTCCTGTATGAAGATCCCATTCGTTCATCGATGAAATTGTTCTATTTCCTGGCATCGCCAACCTTTATCTGGAAGTGAATATGGGAATAGGTCAAAATAATTGTGTCAAGGAAGAGCATGGTTTTTGGTTCACGTATGTGGCATTTTAAATCATAAACAACAACAATAACTTGCATTTATATAGCACCTTTAACATAGTAAAATGTCCCAGCGTTATCAATGGAGCGTTATCAAAGAAAATTTGACACCGAGCCACAAATGGAGATATTAGGACAGATGACCAAAAGCTTAGTCAAAGAGGTAGGTTTTAAGGAGCGACTTTAAAGGAGGAGAGAGAGGTAGAGAGGCGGAGAGGTTTAGGGAGGGAATTCCAGAGCTTAGAGCCTAGGCAGCTTAAGGCACGGCCACCAATAGTGAAGTGATTAAAATCGGGGATGCACAAGAGGCCAGAATTGGAGGAGCGCAGAGATCGCGGAGGAATGTGGGACTGGAGGAGGTTACAGAGATGGGGGGGCGAGGCCATTGAGGGATTTGAAAACAAGGATGAGAATTTTAAAACCTGTGAATAGTAAATATTAAGAAATTACAACAGAAGTGTAAAAAGATAACGCGTTTGAAATCCTGTTGAGATGGATTAAGACCACCATTCAACCAAATAAGATCCAATGGAAAGCTTTGTTACATGTTTGAAAAAATAGTGAATGCTCTTTGTTACTGGGATAGTAAAATATGGTGAAGCCGAATATTAGGAGATCCCCTCAGTGTCATGGGCCTGAATGTCTGTATGCATACACTAACTGAATATGTCGCTAACAATACAGTACTTTATGTTTTTTGACATCTCTAATAGTAACGCATGGTGAAATGTAGGAACTATGGCTCCAGGAAGAACATTGAAACTGAGAAGTTGATATGATCATTCCAGTGGATCACTAGGTCTTGGACCTGCTCATCCTCAGCAATGCAAATGCATGGGCATTGAGGATCCTATCGCAACATCAGGAAAGCTGCTTGTCCCACTGTTACTATGTACAGAGATTTTAAGCACTCTTTGATCTCACTGTTAAAAATGACAAGAGAAAAGCCACTCCCGCAATGAGGAAACGCATCGCATAGTGTGGTCCTGAGCCAAGGAGACCAAGGAGACCCCAGGTTCAATCCTTGCTTTGTGCAAAGTTGCCTATTTCAATTGGGCAACAGTAGGGGCACTACAATTACCCTCTCTTTCCATGCAAGAGAAAGGAAAACCCACTAAGTTCCGCCTAATTTGCAGTTGCAACCGCACCCATTGGGGTCAATGTTCACCTTTACCGCTGGGCGTGAAACAGGTGTTAGCGGATCGGCTGATCACACACCGCCTGATTATTGTTTCCAATAGAAACCTTAGTAACACTTCAAAGAAGTAGAGGATTTTATATATATTTCATTCAAATTATGATAGCACGCCAAATACACTGGAAATAAGGCAATATCTCATCATCACCTCCACTCGAGATTGGCAAACTCAACACAACTGAGGGTCAGACCGGGGACTTTCCTGTTCGGTGCCACGTCAAACTGTGCATTTACCCACCGAGCTATCGGGGAACCAGAATGAAGTTTATACCAAAGTACTATTAATAGCAATCCCTTGAATTTGGCTATTTCGCTATCAGCTGCCTTGGTCCTACTACCGGAATTGCCTCCTCAAGCCCCTCTGACACTGCACTTCTCTCTCCACCTGTAAAAATCTTCTCAAAACCCACCTTTTTAAAAGTTTTCTTTTAATTCATTCTCAGGATGTGGGCATCACTAGCAATGCTAGCATTTATTTCCCATGTGCCTTCTTCTTGAACTGCTATATAGCAGATTGATACAACTAAGTGGCTTGTTAGGCCCCTTCAGAGGCCTATCTGACAACTCCATGGTCATTTTTAATGATTCCAGCTTTTTATTTGCAACCGAATTCAAACTTTCCAACTACCATGGTGGGATTTGAACTCATGGGGCTCGATACTGCCAGGGCTGCGGGTTCGCGGCGGGGGGGTTATTGGGCGCGTGGGTAACGTGCCCGGTGAAATCAGTCTGCCCTGCGCACGATCGCACCTAATTGGATCCACTTACCTGGTCTTCCGAGTTCCTCGCTGCTGATCTGCGCGTCGGGCGGGCTGCGCATGCGCAGTAAGGTCTGTCAGCTGGAGGAGCTCTATTTAAAGGGGCAGTCCTCCACTGACTGATGCTGCAACAAATAGGAAAAATTACAGCATGGAGCAGCCTAGGGGGAAGGCTGGTCCCAGTTTAATGATGCCTCACTCCAGGTATCATTAGATGGGGTGAGGAGGAGGGGGAGGAGAGAGATCTTCCCCCCGGCGGGCGGGAGGAAGCGGCCTGCCTCTGCCACCAAGAAGGCCTGGCTCGAGGTGGCAGAGGAGGTCACCTGCACCACCAACATATTGCCCACCTGCATACAGTGCAGGAGGCGCTGCAATGCCCTAAGTAGGTCAGCCAAAGTGAGTACACTTACTCATTCCCCTACAATCCGTCTGCCACATCACCGCCCCCACCCCACATCTCCTTCTGCACTGCCAACACTACTCTGTCACATCACCCCTCACACCCACTCAAACCTCATCCTCATCTTACCTGCACTTACTCACCTCGCCAGTACTCATCCCGCCACTACCACTCAACCCAGTCCTCATACAATCTCATGGCTCTATCTCATACTCACCCTCTCGTGCATCTCTTTCTCGGCCAGCCTCACTCAACCTGTCACTAACTGTGCTGCAGCCACAGGGCATGCATCACATATGTGCAGTAGGAAGCGTAAGGCAAACGTGTCGTGAGCATGAAGGGGATGCACAAGGGTGTTTGAGGGTTAGTCATGGTTTTTACTTATATTTAATTTCTGAACAACTCACATCACATATTATATTGTCACCACTACTGCCACGTCTTTGCGAATCTTGTCTGGTTTGTGCAATAATGCCCTTCCCTGAGGATCACGATGAAGACCCACAACTGATGCCACCCATTGTGTCACTGCAAAGTGGGTGTAGGTGTATTTGCAGGGCTCTTTTGTGCAGACGACTGAGAGACATCGGCGATGTCCCCGGTGGCACCCTGGAAGGATGCGGAGGAGAAGTTGTTGAGGGCAGTGGTGACTTTGACAGCGACAGGTAAGAAGATGGTGCTTGGGCCAGCCGGGAGCAGCTCGGCATGAAGGAGGCTGCAGATGTCCACGACTACACGTCGAGTGACTCTGAGCCTCAGTGTGCACTGCTGCTCAGAGAGGTCCAGGAAGCTGAGCCTAGGTCCGTGGACCCTGTGGCGAGGGTAGTGCCCCCTGCGACGCATCTCTCTCTGCGGTTACCCTCCCTCCTGCTGTGCAGGTGGACGTGTCACAGCACTGTGTTGTGGAGCTCCACGTGTCAGAGGTGGACGGCGAGGCTGGTGAGGCTGGTGATGCTGTTCGTCCTCCGAGGAGGTCATGACTGCAGCTACGGCGGCCTCCATCCGGAAGATGTACATCTGAGGGGGTCCGCAAGGTAGGTACATGTCTCTGGACCCCGGGGTAAGTGTGCAAGTTGGTGAATTTGATTGTCAGGAGGAGGGTGGTGGAGGCCAAACTTTGTCCAAAGTGACAGAGTGGCCTCCTGCAATGAGTGAGGGTCTCTCCCCCAACCCCACCTGTCAAATGGACCTTTGCAGCTGCCACAGGCTGATAGCTGCAACACGTCCATTTCAACTGGGAGTGTTTCCCCCAGTGTGGGAAACAGTCCCAGTTGTTTCTAAAATCGCACCCCTCTTGACATATTCCCTTCATCAGGTCTGTTAATGACCTGAAATACCTACATAAATAGTCTCAAGTGGCACCCCACTGGCTTTAATTGCCTGCGGGAGTCCCACATGTGGGGGCTGCGCGCACACGTCGGCGCGTCTGTGGGGAACCCGGAAGTGGGCGGGTTGGAGCCGGGCTCCCGACCCGCTCCGGGATTCCCCGATTTTCGGAGCCCCCGCCAGGAACGCACCCGATAGCGGGTGCTAAAATGGAGGCCATGAACTCTAGATTACTAGTCCAGTAACAAACCACTACACTACTGTACCCCAGCTTTCAGTCACCCCCTCCTAACATCTCCCTCCAAGGCTCAGCATCTTTCTGTAAATGCCTTTGGAATTTTTCTATGTTAAAGGTGCTCTATAAATGCAAGTCCCTTGCTTTAGTTTTACTGTTACCATTGAGGCAAATAGCATAGATGCATTTAAGGGGAAGCTGGATAAACACATGAGGGAGAAAGGAACAGAAGGGTATGCTGATAGGGTTAGATGAAGAGGGGTGGGAGGAGGCTTGTGTGGAGCATAAACATTGGCATAGACCAGTTGGGCCGAATGGCCTGTTTCTGTGCTATATATTCTGTGTAATTCTATGTAATGCAATGCTGAGTGCAACGAGGAATTTCAGTGCCCCAGCTCAGTGGAAAGATTAGAACTGTTCCATTGAAATAAACCACAAATCAGCTTTTATTGTTTCTGTAACATTGTACAAAATCTGAAATGTCAGGGTTTATTAATTTCCTATTTGCTTACAAAAAAAAATTAAAAATAAGAAAAGTTTGGAGCTCGTGGCATTCAAGGCGACACTCTTGTCTGACACGTGCTTTTTTAAAATAAAAAAAAATGCAAAAGTGAGGTATTTGCAATGTCCTTGTTTTCACTCAGAGCAACCGATAAAGTCAGTGTTGGTTTTGGCTTTGAGCTTGGGAGTGGACTGCTTCTGCTTTCCACTGCAGCCTCTGCTTCCCCTCCTACATAATCAAAACAACTGGCTTCCAATTCCATCGTGGGCCAAACTATGGAGACGAATCATGACTTACAAAGAGAAAAAAAGGCACAAGTAGGTCGATTCACTGTACACAGAATGCTTTCTAATAAGCAAAGGGCGCTGCCTGGATGAGAACATTTCCCTCCACAAAATAAAGATATTATTCATGTTTAAATGAAGGCCCAATTTAAGAGCTAAACTTTGAGTTTATAGCTGGATTTATATATTTTAAAAAAGCATATATATAATCCATGGAGGAAGTTTGCTACGATGAGGAAATCCCAAAATACAGCTTAAAACATGCTCAGAATTGTTAATTAACACGCGAGCGTTGCAAAGGAAATGATATGCTGCTGCACGCTCATCGATTTGCCAGGTTTCCCCTTCCATATTATCTCTTATCTGCAGGAAACTGCCTCAAAGCTCCAGCTTATTTGTCTGCCGTTGGCCGCGTACAGAAATGGAATGTGACTCATCACTGGGCCCCAGGCTCAGGAGGTCCCTGGAAGTATCCTTCCATTTTTGAAAGTGCATTAGTCAAAAAGTGCATCCGTATACACTGGGGGACCTGTCACCAGGATTTCCAGGGCGTGTTCAAGTTAACAGAACGTGTCCCTGAACAAATAATCATCAGTGCCAGAGATACAATTGAGATAACTAATAATGCAATCAGGTACTAATTCCCTCCATACCTCCACCCCCCCGCCTCTGCCACCTCCCCCACCTCTCCATTCTTGTTTTATGGTTGAATCTGTAACTGATAATACATTATAAAGAATGTTAATCGTAGGAACTTAAGTTTGGCAACATCCCTGTAATTCTCAAGCCTTTGACAAGCTTCTATCAAATTCTATGAGAAATTAAGTATTGCTGCCTGTGAAAATTCCTTTTGAAAGTTTAGATCAGTTTCTATTACAGTCGCATCATTATTCATGGTTCCATTTCTAAATCAGCTGAAGTGGAGAGCACTGGTTAGTCCATTTTTGTAACTGACCTGAAAGAGAGATTTTTTTTGTTGTTTTTGATGACGAGCAATCCTGTAACCTTAAACAGTGCAGGGGTACATGACTACAGATGGTGACACCATATTTCCTGTTTTCAAAACAGCAGTTTTAAATGAAGAACTTGTTCAGCATTTTTATTTTCTGCAGGATATTTATAACGAAGCAAGGAAGAGTCCTATTAGGAAAGAGGGGAAGGAGTTACTTTGTAATATAATTTGAGTGAGGGGAGAATAGCTTTGATGAAAAAGGATATTCCCCATCTGCTGCATTCTAGCCCTGGTCCTCCAATTCTGGCCTCATGTGCATCTTAATCGCTTCACCATTGGCTGCCGTGCCTTCAGATGCCTAGGCCCTAAGCTCTGGAATTCCCTCCCTAAACCTCTCTACCTCACTCTCCTCCTTTAAGACGCACCTTAAAACCTACCTCTTTGACCAAGCTTTTGGTCACCAGTCCTAATGTGGCTCGGTGTCAAATTTTGTTTGATAATCGCTCCTGTGAAGCGCCTCAGAACGTTCTACTACATTAAAGGTGCTAGATCAATGCAAGTTGTTGTTGGTCTTGCTTACTGCTAATAAATAGCCTATCAGAAGCACAATTAAACCACTTAGGGATCTGCACTGAGCTGACTAACGAGAATTTGTTGCAAAACTACTGTAGCTAAAGAACTTCATACAATTATTCTAAATGCCTGTTATTTACTTTAACGCAACAGCAAATCATCCTTAACCAATGAAATGCCACCTGCATTGTACCAATTCATTTGACTGGAATTTTTCTCCTCACAAAACGATTGATAAACAATCACCGTTTGAAGGGTTCCAATTATAGGGTGTGTTTGAGATAAATAATACTTTTAGTTTGCATCACCTTTTCCAGAATGTCAATACTCGAAACTACCTCGAATTAATCCACAGTCACAGTTTCATTAAATGAATTGGAGAAGGGAGGAGGAATGGTTATCATTTTTAGGAATACACAGAGTCGCTTGCTCTTTTACTCGAGACTGTTCCAACTGTAATGCTATCAGCAGAACAAATGCTTTTCTTCATTCAACTTAGAAAATATAAATCTTTTCAGAGCCCTGAAGATTAAATGGGTGTTCGCCTGGGACAAATCTACAGACAGAGTCCTTTTAGAAGCCAGAGGGTCTCTGAGTCACAGGAAAGTTCAATTAATTTGTCAAGGAACTGCAAACAGATGATTTCAATCAGCAGGAAAATGACTTCATCGCAGCAGAATACTGATGCAGGCTGAGTTTAGCCATCGGACCTCGAACATGAAGCTTTATTCAGCACTGAACTGCTGTTGAGCTTTTTTATTTTCTGAATGCATTGCAAAACTGTTCCTCTCTCTCTCATTTGTCTAGCAAATTAAGGCATTAACCATGACTCACAGTTTTTCTTAGTTCAAGAGGAAGGCTGCTTGCAAGTGATAAAGTACCACAGTCAGCTTCCGGATCTTTTAGTCAACAGTGCAGTGCTGTTTTTTCATGAATGGTCAGCCTTTCAGTCCACTGATTGGTTGTCTCTCAGAGGTGCCTAACCAATCTGAGGCCCTGGCAACACCCACAAGAATGATAACTTCTCTGTCTCTGCTGCCATCAATGATTTAGTCTCTCATATTTCACAGAAGTTTTTCTAAGATAGGAAATGATGTGATTTTTTTTTAAGAGGAACATATGAGGATCTGCTATAGTGCTGTCATGCTTTTGCAAGGCTGCGGTTTAATGCTATAGCACATAGTCTTCCCTTCACAGTTCTGAGCTGACTGTTAAGATCTTGTGACAGGAAAAGGTTGAATAGCTATAAATTCCTTTCTTTGCATGCAGCCCAGTCTTGGGTTTCATTCACTAAAACACTTCAGCCCTCAAGTGCTGCACCAGTACTGCTGTGAGACAGAAATAAAGGATGAGAGCCTGCTGATAGCCCTGCTAGGTAGCTAGGAAGCTGCCTGTGGTCTAGAACCACATAAAACAAGCTTACTGACTAAGTGGTTGGAATTCCCCCCACCAAAATCAACAAAATAAAATGCAGTCTCAAGAAGGACATATCTTACATTTATTCAGCTCTCTTTAAGTCTGGAGGCGAATAAAGGTGGAAGAGCACACATACATTGTACAAAGCTCAATAATCGCTAGCTGATTACTTCCTCATGGCATTAGTGCTAATTGTGATTCAACATTAAAAAATCTTTTGCATTTCCGTCTTTGAGTCTTTATTCAATTTTTCCTTCATGGAGTAAATGACATTTTTAATGAACTGCAAATGAATGGAGACGTGGAGCAGACAATGTGTGTGACGGCCATTTTGTGCATTTCTGCCTTGGAACACCGAACACATTTTAAGATAAGGATACAATCGTCACAATTTTTCTTAAAAATTGTTCATCTCAAGATTTCCTTCTCAGTGACACTGCCCTTTGTTTGGGTGACTTTTGAATGCCCTCACCCTCTGCGACTCGTTCCCTCCACCCAGGATAGAGAAGGGAATTTGCAGGAAACAAGATCATGCTTTTTGATGTTTGTGTTAGAGTAAAATTGGGAAGCTGGACCCACTTAATGACAAACTGTCCCAGTGATAAAAAATCAGGCTGCACCCTCCCCACGTAGCCTCTTCAGCCCATTCTCCTCTGGACCAGCACTGGCGAGAATCGAATACACATTATCGCCAAGACAAACTGCCTGTGCTGCCGACAGCAATGGAAAATTGCTTTGCACCAATGAGCAGTAATGTTGGCATATCAAGTGGAAAATTAGGCCTGGTTTTACTTCAATTCATTATAAAAGAGGCTGAAAATATAACTAAATCTTTATCTAAAGCAACTAGAGGAATCATCTGATCCCAATTGAACTGGATATGCTACATCCTTCCTGTTCTCTCCTAAAGGTAACACCATAAAGTGTATGAAAGCTGATGTGCACTTTAGGAAAAAGATAAACCTGCAGCCTGTTTACAACCAAATTTTATTTTTAATTAATTAATTTATTTCCCCACTTTTGTTTCTCTCTCTCTCTCTGCCAGTTTTTCTCCCCTTCCCCATATCCTCTCCTGAGGTATTAACTCCTTACTGGGACATGTCCTCCCCGGTACCCTGCCCTAGTGATTTTTTTCTCACCTGAGCCCAGATAATAAGTGTCAGATGCTGAGCCAAAGAAGGAGACATTAAGGAGGGTTGACCAAAAGCTTGGTCAAAGAGGTGAGTTTTAAAAAGAGGGTCTTACAGGAGGACAGGGAGGTGGAGAGGTAAAGGGATTTAGGAAGGAAATTCGAGAGAACGGAATCTGGGCAGCTAAAGCTCAGCTAACTAATCTAAATGGAGTAAGGTAAGGGAGAACCTTCATAGGACTGAGTTTGGTGAGATCTGTAGAGGGGCTATCTGCTTAAATCAAAGTAAAAAGAAAATGCCACACTGTGCAAGTTGATTGCACCTTCTGTTGCTGCCTGGACCCACCCATGAATCTTTACGGTAAACAGCAATAAATATCTGAATTGTCACACAGCTGAGTTGTGACTAAACTTGTAGAAAGCAAGTTAATTTGACATCTTATAGAATCATACAGCACACAGAAGGAGGCCATTTGGCCCATCGTGCCTGTGCCAGCACTTTAAAAGAGCTATCCAATTAGTCCCACTCCCCTGCTCTTTCCCCATAGCTCTGAAAATTTTTCCTTTTCAAGTATATATCCAATTCCTTTTTGAAAGTTATTATTGAATCTGCTTCCACCACCTTTTCAGGCAGTGCATTCCAGATCATAACAACTCACTCCATTAAAAAAAATTCTCCTCATCTCCCCCTGGCTTTTTTGCCAATTATCTTAAATCTGTGTCCTTTGGTTACCAACCCTCCTGCCAGTGGAAACATTTTTTCCTTATTCACTCTATCAAGACCCCTCATAATTTTGAATACCTCTATTAAATCTCCCCGTAACCTTCTCTGCTCTAAGAAGAACAACCCCAGCTTCTCTGGTCTCTCGCATAACTGAAGTCCCTCATCCCTAGTACCATTCTGGTAAATCTCTTCTGCAACCTCTCTAAGGTCTTGACAACCTTCCTAAAGTGTGCAAATATTAAATGTATAATAAAATCTTCTAAAAGTGTTGCTGCTTAATGAAAGTCCCAAATATCTGCTTTATTTATTATACATGTAAAAGTCTCACATCGCACACATCCATCACACGCCAGACGTCACACTACAGAGAAGGAAAGGCAATTACTTCATGCTGGGTTCTTCACCTGGAGCCAGACATTTACAAGCCATGAGAATTGCTTTCTGATTGACCTCAGGAATTCGCAAGCAGCTGCAATTACTTGGATTTGCCTATTTAGACCATTCACCCACAGGGAATACTTGAACAGTGGCCTTAAAGGGATGGACAGATTAAACAAACATAGCTCCATTTTAGCAGCTAAACATCACAACTATGATTCAGATGGCAGTCTACCCATGAGCAATGCCATGGGAGATCTGCCAATACCTTCTTGTGGTTCTTTAAATGGAAGATGTATTTTTATATGGGTTTCATTGGCAAGAATATCATGCAATTTACCATGGCATCGGGGACCTGAGTGAACAGGGCAAGCAACTGTGTATCTCCCTAACTAATCAGATTGAAGGATTGTGAAATAAACAGCGCAAGGACTGAGAAGGAGGGTGAATTAGAATGGGTGAATTCGATGTCAAATCAGGTATAGAAAGAGAAATAGAGAGAGGGAAAGAAAGGTTTGATTTAAGAGACAGAGGAAAAAAGAGACAGAAAGAAAAGTTAAAAAAAACTTTAAATTTAAAATTTTACATTTTTACCATCTGCAACAACAATTAAAAGCTGAAGGAATGAGACTCTGAACTTATAATAGTTAATTTTCCATGCCTGAGAGATTGATTGGCAGTAATTAATGTTGAGCACCACTTGGAGGAAGCACTGAGGGTAGCAAGGGCACAGAATGTACTCTGGGTGGGGGACTTCAATGTCCATCACCAAGAGTGTCTCAGTAGCACCACTACTGTCCGAGCTGGCCGAGTCCTGAAGGACATAGCTGTCAGACTGGGCCTGCGACAGGTGGTGAGCGAAACAACACGAGGGAAAAACCTACTTGACCTCGTCCTCACCAATCTACCTGTCGCAGATGCATCTGTCCATGACAGTATTGGTAGGAGTGACCACCACACAGTCCTCATGGAGATGAAGTGCCGTCTTCGCACTGAGGACACCATCCAACGTGTTGTGTGGCACGACCACCGTGCTAAATGGGATAGATTCAGAACAGATCTAGCAGCTCAAAACTGGGCATCCATGAGGCACTGTGGGCCATCAGCAGCAGCAGAATTGTATTCCAGCACAATTTGTAACCACATGGCCCGGCACATTCCTCACTCTACCATTACCAACAAGCCAGGGTATCAAACCTAGTTCAGCTGTGTAGAAGAGCATGTCAGGAGCAGCACCAGGCGTACCTCAAAATGAGGTGCCAACCTGGTGAAGTTACAACTCAGAACTACGTGCATGCTAAACAGCGGAAGCAACATGCTATAGACAGAGCTAAGCGATTCCATAACCAATGGATCAGATAAAAGCTCTGCAGTCCTGCCACATCCAATCGTGAATGGTGGTGGACAATTAAACAAATAACGGGAGGAGGAGGCTCTGTAAACATCCCCATCCTCAATGATGGCGGAGTCCAGCACGTGAGTGCAACAGACAAGGCTGAAGCGTTTGCAACCATCTTCAGCCAGAAGGGCCGAGTGGATGATCCATCTCGGCCTCCTCCCAATATCCCCACCATCACAGAAGCCAGTCTTCAGCAAATTCAATTCACTCCACGTGATATCAAGAAATGGCTGAGTGCACTGGATACAGCAAAGGCTATGGGCCCCGACAACATCCCGGCTATAGTGCTGAAGACTTGTGCTTCAGAACTAGCCGCGCTTCTAGCCAAACTGTTCCAGCACAGCGACAACACTGGCATCTACCCGACAATGTGGAAAATTGCCCAGCTATGTCCTGTCCACAAAAAGCAGGAAAAATCCAATCCGGCCAATTACCGCCCCATCAGTCTACTCTCAATCATCAGCAAAGTGATGGAAGGTGTCGTCGACAGTGCTATAAAGCATCACTTACTCACCAATAACCTGCTCACCGATGCTCAGTTTGGGTTCCGCCAGGACCACTCGGCTCCAGACCTCATTACAGTCTTGGTCCAAACATGGACAAAAGAGCTGAATTCCAGAGGTGAGGTAAGAGTGACTGCCCTTGACATCAAGGTAACATTTGACCATGTGGCACCAAGGAGCCCTAGTAAAATTGAAGTCAATGGGAATTAGGGGGAAAAATCTCCAGTGGCTGGAGTCATACCTAGCACAAAGGAAGATGTTAGTGGTTGTTGGAGGCCAATCGTCTCAGCCCCAGGATATTGCTGCAGGAGTCCCTCAGGGCAGTGTCCTAGGCCCAACCATCTTCAGCTGCTTCATCAATGACCTTCCCTCCGTCATAAGGTCAGAAATGGGGATGTTCACTGATGATTGCACAGTGTTCAGTCCCATTCGCAACCCCTCAGATAATGAAGCTGTCCGTGCCCACATGCAGCAGGACCTGGACAACATCCAGGCTTGGGCTGATAAGTGGCAAGTAACATTCGCGTCAGGCAAGTGCCAGGCAATGACCATCTCCAACAAGAGACAGTCTAACCACCTCCCCTTAACATTCAACGGCATTACCATCACCGAATCCTCCACCATCAACATCCTGGGGGTCACCATTGAACAGAAACTTAACTGGACCAGCCACATAAATACTGTGGCTGCAAGAGCAGGTCAGAGGCTGGGTATTCTGCAGCGAGTAACTCACCTCCTGGCTCCCCAAAGCCTTTCCACCATCTACAAGGCACAAGTCAGGAGTGTGATGGAATACTCTCCATTTGCCTGGATGAGTGCAGCTCCAACACTCAAGAAGCTTGACACCATCCAGGATAAAGCAGCCCACTTGATTGGCACCCCATCCAGCACCCTAAACATTCACTCCCTTCACCACCGGTGCACCTTGGCTGCAGTGTGTACCATCCACAGGATGCACCGCAGCAACTTGCCAAGGCTTCTTCGACAGCACCTCCCAAACCCTCGACCTCTACCACCTAGAAGCTCAAGGGCAGCAGGCACATGGGAACAACACCACCTGCACGTTCCCCTCCAAGTCACACGCCATCCCCACTTGGAAATATATCACCGTTCCTTTATCATCGCTGGATCAAAATCCTGGAACTCCCTTCCTAATAGCACTGTGGGAGAACCGTCACCACACGGACTGCAGCAGTTCAAGGCGGCTCATCACCACCTTCTCAAGGGCAATTAGTGATGGGCAATTAATGCTGGCCTTGCCAGCGACGCCCACATCCCATGAACGAATTTTTAAAAATTAACAATTATCACATCATTAAAAGGGGACTTCGAGCTAGAATAACTTGACTTAACTTTCCGTGGTGAGTTTAGTTCATATCCACCACGCAAATGCAACAACTTCACGCCATTCAATGCATTTCAGTAGTGAGGCAGAAAGCAAAATACCATTTTCGTGAAGTTAATGGCGGAGCAGCGCAACATGGGCAGCAACTTTTGGATTTCCGCGTATAACCGCGCATCTGCCCCTCACCTGAAGTTACTGTACCGTTTGCGCATAAATAACGGCGAGCGTCATTAGCCTCACCGTTATTTTGACAGCAAATCCTAGCCCAATATTTACTGCATAACTAATCACACCTACGTGCAGAGGTCTGTGGGATAGAACATTCCGTTCAGAGCAAAAATTTGACTTCAAACAGGAACTTTGAGCAGTGGAAGATTGGGGAGAGGAACAGCAGACAGGAAACTTCCTTGGAGGGGTAAAAAATGTTGATTGAATCTTATGCTTGGAATTTTTTTAAGCTGGGAGAAAATAGTTTCTTTGATAAAAATCTTACTTCAGACTTTGTTTTTAGGGTTCCTGGTACATCAAAACCAAAATGTGCTATAGTGACGTTCGATTCCTTAAAATTAATACATTTAATACCACAAAATAAACACAGGAAGAAGAATGACACTAAGAAGACAAGCTGGACCCTGAGGCCTGCATTGGGCCAGTGTCCACTTCCACCTCTACTGCAGCAAACGGGTGTGGAGAGGCCCCACAATTCTGACCATCTAAATGCCATCTTTAATTCAGGAATAATCAAATTCTGTACATTAGGAATGATACCGGATTAAGTTAGAAAGAAGGAACTTGCGCTTATGTCGTGCCTTTCATGGCCGCAGGATGTCTCAAAGTACTTCACAGCCAGTGAATTACTTTTGAAGTGTCGTCACTGTTATGTAGGCAAATGCAGCAGCCAATTTGCGCACAGCAAGATCCTACAAACAGGACTTTTTTTTGGTGCTGTTGGTTGAAGGATAAATGTTGGCCAGGACAACTGAACTCCCCTGCTTTTCTTCATAATGCCACAGGATCTTTTACATCTGACTGACCCAGGCAGGTGAAGCCTCAGTTTAACATCTCGTCCGAAAGACGGCATCTCCAACCATGCAGCATTCCCTCAGTATTACACTGAAGTGTCAGGTTAGATGTGTGCAGAGTGAGACTTGAATCCACAACCTGCTGACTCAGAGGCGAAAGTACTACCACTGAGCCAAGCTGACACTTAGTCTGGCTCTTAGCCTCATCCACTTTAATCTATTCATTACCCTCATCCACTATCTTAGTTACCCCTTTCAAGAATTCCAGTAGCTCCGTAAAGTTTGGGGGATTCCTGGAAATAACTTGTTTGCTTAATGTTTTTGATGCCATATAAACCGAGCAGCGCTATAAATATGCCTCTATGTAATATTTTAAATTGCATAAAATGTTTCTTCTGCTCAGGGTAGTAAGTATCACAGAGCTCAGCCTAATTGAAATACATAAAATGTGTTTTCACACTCTCTTCTACCTCTCCATCCTATTGAGAAAAGTGCGGGAGGGAAGAGCGATTGGAAAGCAGCTTTCACCACCTCTGCTATGATCTCTTGAGATGCTTCCTTTACATGCAGCTTCTCACACTGAATTGGACGCTACTATAGTAAAAACACATGATAAGCGCACTGCTTCTTATTTCTTACTGTGTAATTGTATAATTTGATAGAACTCACCGACAGCTATAAATGTGGATTCGTACAGAAGCAGAAAATGCCACCTACTTTTTATTTGGACTGTAATAGTTTACAAAAATTTCCTTACCAGAAATTTGTACAGGCAATATACCACACGATATTTACAGCTTCCTCATCGAACAGACAAACCATTTAAACACCCCCTCTCTGTAAACACTTCCCTCGCTCTAGCTTCCAACTCGCAAGGCTCTCGAAGACAAGATTGTGCAGAGGGCTTACGGCAACAGAATATAAATAAAATTAGTGACCTCTAGTGTGTTCTAACCACGAGCATACTTATCACACCTTTGAAGTTTGTTTTATTTAGCAAGCGAAGGCCCCGTTGGTAATGGAACACCAGTTAAACCCAGCAACAGTGAAATATTAATGAGAGATGATTAAAGTTTGTAGGCCACTACGGGTCACTTCATATTTTAAAACCTCCCTTTTTCAGATGAAATTTTGCACACTATGTCAATACTTTTCAAAATGAGACTCTGATATACCCTGTCTGTGATGTGCCTTTGAGACCTTTACAAATCCTGGAGAGGGATAGATTTAAAAAGAGGCTTGTTTATACGGTACAACTGTTAATTAGGACGCTGTAAACAAGGAGCATTATTTAAGAACGCATGGCATTTCAGAGGGTGTTAGAGGTACAGTGAAACCTGTAAATTAGGGACACCTAAGGGACTTTCACAGGTGTCTTTTATTTGCAGGTGTCCCTATTTTCAAAATGGTTATTGTATGTGCAATAAATTATTTGGGACTGTCAAAGAGTGTCCCTTTTTTGGAGGTGTCCCTTTGTACATGTTTCACTGTATGTGCTATGTGCTGTTTTTGAATACAATTAAAGACTTCCTGTTGGCTCAACTGAGCTGCATTTCAAAGCCATGATCAATGAAATTGAACGCATGCCTTTAACCTGCTCCAAATATATCTACAGTTGGCAAATGGAAATAAATTAGTTGAAAACATATTTAAAACTTTGAAGGAGGAATTTACAGCAGCATAAAAATGTAATGCAATTGGAATTACAAAGCCTCCCCCGCTTCCCATGGCTCAGTTAGTAAATTTACCACCTGGCATTGAACTTCAGCCATACAAACCAGGAAAATCCCAGGTCTATCCTGTTATCCAATCCCAGTGATGGGGAAGGAGATAGAATTACTGCATTTGGTCGCAGCAAGGGAAAGAAAGTCAACTAAAATTCCTACTCCAGATCTGCTGGAAAGTGTAAGTGTGGGCGTGCAGTGAGGACAGGACCAGGCTCAACTGTGATGTACCCCAAGGTCAAACAGCAACAACACATGGAGTAATTGAGGTGAATAGCATAGATGCATTTAAGGGGAAGCTAGATACGTATATGAGGGAGAAAGGAACAGAAGGATATGCCGATAGGATTAGATGAAGTAAGGTGGGAGGAAGCTTGTGTGGAGCATAGACCAATTGGGCCAAATGGCCTGTTTCTGTCCTGTAAATTCTATGTAATTCTATGTAATTTATATGGCGCCTTTGATGTAGTAAAATGTCCCAAGGCGATTCACAGGAGTGTAATCAGACAAAAACTGACATTGCATCAAAGAAAGAGACATTAGGACAGGTGACCAGATGCTGGTCAAAGAGAGTGTCTTAAGTAGTGTCTTAAAGGAGGAGAGAGAGGCAGAGAGGCCAAGAAGTTTGGGGGGGAAATTCCAGAGCTTACGGCCTAGATGGCTGAAGGCAATGGTGGGGCGAAGGAAGTGGGGGATGCACAAGGAGCCAGAATTGGTGGAACGCATGGTGCTCCCAGGGTTTGGGCTGGAGGAGGTTACAGAGATAGGGAGAGGCACGGCCATGGAAAGATTTGAACACGTGGAGGAGAATTGTAAATTTGAGGCATTGGTGGACCGGGAGCCAATGTAGGTCAGCAAGCACAGGGGTGATGGGTGAACGGGACTCGGAACAAGACAGCTGACACTCATACATGAAGCACTGTAACAAATTTCAAGGGAGAAATTGGGAGGGAATTAGAAAAAAAATTATTAGATTAGAATTTCTAAGAGCCCTCTGAATTCAGAAAATTATTTATGGCTGCATCGAATTCCATAATTCTGATTTACAGTATTGAGCACTAGAAATATGCAAGCTGTGAGATGGGAAAGAATATGTCCGCATTGTAAAAGCTGCTGAGAACATTTTATTTTGTTGTTAACAGTCACTGACAGCAGTGTTACTGGCAGCAGTTTCAGATACTTGACCTGTCAGCAATGATGAAAACAAAGAGCCATTGCCAGGTTTCCCATTTCTTTCTCTGTCTCTCTCTCTCTTTCTCTTAACTGCAGTGGTTAAAAAAACTCTCACCAGGTCTCAGGAAAAGGAATGGGTGGTACTGCGGCGGGGGTGGGGGGGGGGTTGGAATTGGGGGTGGTGGGTGGTAAAGCTGCCCATTTAGAATATGTTTCCCCTTCACCTACATTTAGGAACATAGGAACAGGAATAGGCCATTCAGCCTCTCGAACCTGTTCCACCATTCAATTAGATCATGGCTGATCTGTATCTTAACTCCATTTACCCTCCTTGGTTCCATATCCCTAAATATCCTTACCTAACAAAAATTTATCAATCTCAGTTTTGAAATTTTCAATTGACCCCCAGCCTCAACAGCTTTTTGGGGGAGAGAGTTCCAGATTTCCACTACCCTTTGTGTGAAGAAGTGCTTTCTGACGCCACTCCTGAGCGGCCTAGCTCTAATTTTAAGGCTATGCCCCTTCTTTCTGGACTCCCCCAGAGTTGGCCTTGCATCCTGGGATTCAAGTGCGGAGACCAGGGGCTGTGAGCCTTGAGTCCTATCCTTTGGATTGTTGATGAAAAAAAAAACAAAACTAACATGGAAACAAGGGGCATTCTTAAATCCCTGCAATTATGATTTCCCCGCTACGGCAAAGTAAATCTGTGTGCTGTGACTCAGTAGGAGCACTCTCACTCCAGAGTCTTGAACACAAAATCTAGGCTGACATTCCAGTGCAGTACAGAGGGAGCGCTGCACTGTCGGCGCTGCTGTCATTCAGATGAGACGTTAAACTGAGGCCCTGTCTGTCTTCTCAGGTGGAATTAAAAGATCCCATAGCACTATTTCGAAGAAGAGCATGGGGGTTCTCCCTGGGGTCCTGACCGATATTTATCCCTCAACCAACATCACTAAAAGAGATTACCTGGTTATTACCACATTGCTGTTTGTTGGAGCTTGCTGTGTGCAAAATTGGCTGACGCATTTCCTTACATTCCAACAGTGACTATACTTCAGAAGTACATTATTGGCTACAAAGCGCTTTGGGACGGCCTGAGGTTGTGTAAAGTGCGATATAAATAAAAGTCTTTCTTTTTACGCCATTGTGCAAATTGCACGTGCCTCTTAATATCCATGGGTGGTGGAACTACTCCCGCCATCCACGTTTTCCTTTGTGTGATGATGCAATTGACAGTGGAGATGATATCTGTGCTGATTTCCACCACAGAGTGTTTTGTTTGTGTTTCCTGGGCTCTCTCATCAGGCACAGCTGGATTCCTGGCCTCAGCAGGACAAGACTCCAGCTGTGTGTTCTAACGACTGGTGGAGCCAAAAAAAAAGCAAAATGTGTTTTTAAACGGCCTACATTTATCACCCAGATAGAAATTCTGCACCTTGTGGACGGGCAGCCAAGAACATGAGTGGCACAGTGCAGAGATTCCCCTTCCCAGGTCAAAATTAACATCATTTTTATTTGTGTGAGTTACTGTCTGATGGTGGAACTTGACAAATTTTTTTTTTTAGATTTCTTCTGGTGCTAAAACATTGCTAACTTTCACCAAGCACGAAACTCAGCCCAATTACTATTTAAAGTGTCTTAGATAAGCAAAATATAGGGTACACATTGCAATATTTGAAAGCTGGAGTTAATGATAGAATGGAAGAGGGATTCCCCTATCTGGTACACCTCCGCGAGGATGAGAACACTCAGTAAATGTTACCTTGGGAAATCACAGGCGTCACCGCTCAGAGTCAGCCCTGGCTCACTCTTGCCTCTCAGTTAGAAGGTTGTGGGTTCAAGTCCCATCCCAGGGACTTTGAGCACAAAATCTAGGCTGACTCTTCAGTGCAGCACTGAGGGAGTGCTGCAATGTTGGAGGTGCCGTCTCTTGGATGAGACGTTAAACCGAGGCCCTGTCTGCCCTCTCAGGGGGACGTAAAAGATCCCATGACACTATTTCGAAGAAGAGAAGAGGAGTTTTCCCCAGTGGCCTGGCTGATACTTATCCCTCAACTAAAGCAGATTCTCTGGTCATTATCACATGGCTGTTTGTAGGCCCTTGTGGTGTACAAATTTGCTGCCATGTTTCCTACATTACAACAGTGACTAAACTTTAAAAGTACTTAATTGGCTGTGAAATGCTTCCAGACATACTGAGAATGAGAAAGGTGCTATATAAATGCAAGTTCTTTCTGGCCTTTTAAGGACTGTATCCCCATATAACTCAATAGTAACACTCAGTTATCCTCCAGCCTGTAGCAGGTGAGCTCTCATCAACCACCATCACCACTGCTACCCTTTCTTCACCAGTGCTCAGTGACTTATTATGTGCACTTCTCTGTTGCATTTTCTCCGTCAATTGTTCGCCACACAGCCCCAGTTATCGAACTTCTCAACATTTACGGTGGTTTGGTGGCTCATTAAGTGCCTGACTGCACAGGTTCATCATTACATAGAATTTCATAAAATGTACAGCACAGAAACAGGCCATTCGGCCCCAACAGGTCCATGCCGGTGTTTATGCTCCAAACGAGCTTCCACCCACCCTTCTTCATCTAACCCTATCAGCATATCTTCCTATTCCTTTCTCCCTCATGTGTTTATCTAGCTTCCCCTTAAATGCATCTCTGCTAGTCGCCTCAGCTACTCCTTGTGGTAGCGAGTTCCACATTCTAACCACTCTCTGAGTAAAGAAGTTTGTCCTGAATACCCTATTGGGTTTATTAGTGACTATCTTATATTTATGGCCCCTAGTTCTGGTCACCCCCGCAAGTGGAAACATCTTCTCTCTGTCTACCCTATCAAACCTTTCATAATCTTAAAGATCTCTATCAGGTCACCCCTCAGTCTTATCTTTTCTAGAGAAAAGATACCCAGCCTGCTCAATCTTTCCTGATAGATTTGGTTGATTGGCTGCTACTATTACAGAGCTGTTGTCCAAATCGCATTCTCGTTCGAACACAGTGTGGTGCCACGATTCGTGACCATAGCCTGGAAATTGCTATCGATGACTTTAGCGGGCAGACACTTGACGCCTTTGTATGATGTTCCTCAATCTGCTGTTTTAACATAGGTGTTAAGCTTATTTTAAATAGGCTAATGCCTCCTATAATATAGTGGGCAGAGGAATATCGTATGAACTTGTTAAGTGTTTGCCCGCTGATATCAGCAAAAGTTGCTACTTTTCTTTGAAGAACTTAGTCGAACATCAAAACAACACCAACGTCAGGCTTAAGGTTTTCAATTGGTTCATACATCTCTCAGCTCTGTTTCCTATGTTGTCTCCTAGGGGTAAACTTTAATAGGATAGCAAAGCAACGAGGTTAAATAATTTTTTTTGCAAGCGACACACTCGCTCCCTTTTCATTCAAGCTCACATAAAAATGACATTGCAGAGACATTGCAGAACATATACTTACCTCTGTGGCTAATGAAAGCCATAAAACTAAACCTGTATTTAATGAAGTAACATATGTCCAGGACTCATATAAAAGCAGTTGGGAAAGCTGATTAGGGTACCAGCATGGTCCTGTTTAGATTCTTTTAGGTTCATAAAATATGAAGGGTCAAAGTGGGGGGAGAGAGATAGCTGCAATGGTTCAAATTAAATAGCATTTTAGTCACAGATTGATTGCAAGATAACAACTGATTGAATTAGTAGATGTTCAAGAAGATGGCAATGCCATTCCGAAAACAACACATCGTGATGAAAACTGTTTAACTACTTGGACACTATTAAAGCATTTTTAGTGATGCTCAAAGATTTTACTATCAAACTGGCTCCTCTGTCTGATCAATTGCTGTGTCTGAAAAGTATTGGACAACTTAATTCTGTTGAAAACGTAATTCAATATGGATAGGTGAGATAGGAGCTTGGTGTTTATCTACCGCGAGTAGGTCACAATTGTTTTTATTAGATTTCAAATGAAGAGTAAAGTATTCATTCTATGTATTCTAAGTCACAATGAGAGCATCATTAACTAACACTGGGACATCAAACTGTTAGTAATCCGTGCACCCTCGACTCCAAGTGCAAGGTGGGTTGCTTAATTCTACCAGCCAGCAGGACAATGGTGTCAACATGTAGAGAGATGTAAAACGTCAGGGAATTGTTAGCAATGTCATTGAGATGACAGATTGCGAACCCCATTTCAAAGTGCGGAACTGTGCTTATTTTTAGAAGCGATATTTATCAAAGTAGCGTACGTTTTTAAACCAAAATGTGTGTAATTCTGACTCCTAATGAGTGGCATGGTCTGTATGTGATTGAGACTGTACATAAAAGGAAGTCAGAGCACGAGACTGCAGCCATGATCAATCAAGAGGAGAGGCCAGAAAGAGAGAGCTCACTAGGGAGTGGAACTGATCCAGCTAGTTAAAAATATAACAAGATGCTCTCTGATTGTTCTGTGAGTGTATACAGTAAGTGACCATACCAGGATGGTCCCAGGTTTGATCTACGATCTGTGCTAAGTTTCCTGATCTCAGTAAGGTGGTAATAGGGGCGCTAAAATTGAGCTTAGCGCCTTTCAGTTAGGGAATTAAAAAATTGGCCAGGGTTCCCATGGTGGGTGTGTGTATGTGTGTGCGTGTGTGTGCATGAGTGTGTGTGTATGAGTGTGTGTGCGAGTCCCTGTGAGTCACATAAAGAAAAATAATGGAAATTTCTTGTCCAGTATATGAACCTGAGTAATCCTGTATCCTAGTTTCTAATCCACAGCATCAAAAAGTTTATAAGAGAAAGTAACAAAAAAAATCTTTTTCATAGATATTATACGTCTTTCAGATGAGATGTTAAATCGAGGCCCAGTCTGCTCTCTCAGGTGGACGTAAAAGATCCCATAGTACTATTTCGAAGAAGAGCAGGGGAGTTCTTCCCAATGTCCTGGATAATATTTATTTCTCTACCAACATCGCTAAAAGCAGATTATCTGGTCATTATCTCATTGCTGTTTGTGGGACCTTGCTGTGCGCAAATTGGCTGCCCCGTTTCCTACATTATAACAGTGACTATACTTCATAAAGGTACTTAATTGAATGTAAAGTGCTTTGGGATGACCTGAAGTAGTGAAAGGTGCTATATAAAAGTAAATCTTTCTTTCTTACATTATAGAAAACACAGTTAATTGGCTCAGCTCAGTGCTCCAAGTTAGTGCATGCTACAGTAAGATCAAAAAGGAAATGACTGATATGCAAAAGATTTCTAAATTTGTTCTGTTTTCTTTATAATAGTTCTGTTTTACAGCAACATGGAAAGAATCGTACAAACCAAATGTGCACTTCTGTCTTTTCATTCTTTAAACCATGAGTTTGGAAAATAAATGCTTTGTGGACCGTGTGAATCTGTGCATTTTTGCTTTATGATTTAGTTACTTTTAGTTACTTTTGTAAGATCAGTAATTATTCTGTTGTGCTATTCTGTTTCCTATATTACAACAGTGACTACGCTTCAAAAGTACTTCATTGACTGTAAAACGCTTTGGAACGTCCTGAGATCGTGAAAGGTGCTATATAAATGCAAGTCTTTCTTTCTCTCCTCTCTCTCTCTTCTGCTCTCTCTTTCTTTCCAAAACTTTTAACAGCATTTAAATGAAATAGCCTAATCATGAAATCACATTAAAACTGTCGTCAATTGTGCGGTGAGCATTTATTGCAAACTGATTGGTCTACAGAAAGACTTGAAGCAATTTTCTATTTATCTGTGTGTCACGTTATACAAGGACATAATCGAAACTACAAGAAAAAAAAATGCAGATGCTGCTAATCTGAAACAAAAGGTGCTGGAAACACTCAGCAGGCCAGACACTTTGGGAATGATTTTAGCTCAGAGCCGGGAACTCAGCACGTGCATAGATATTCGCGTGGGGAACCAGGAAATCATGATTGTGTCGCAATCTGCGATCGCAACTCAATTGAGAGAAAGGAGGGAGGGAGAGATCATGGGCCGTGGAAGAAATCAGAGTCGGGTGGAAGGGTGGGGGATGTGGACGACATTGGGTGGGCCATGGAGAAGATCGGGGGGGGTCCACCATGTGGGGGGAATCCCCCATCGGGGAGGGGGTCCAGCATTGGAGGGGGGGTCAGCCAATCGTGGGAGTCTTGTCTCGACAGGTGAACTTGTTGGGCCTGGATGAAGAACTCCTGCTCCTCTGGGCCCACAAGCAGTGCAATAATAACACTCATCTCATGGATCTGTCTCTTCTCGCCTGCTTTCACCTGACGTGAATCGGAAGCGATGGGAAACCTGAACAGATAAGGTTAAATTTGTTTGACATTTCGAATACACAAAAAATTAAGTGCCTCAACTATCACAATGAGGTACATTGCCCGTTTAAGTATCGGCCCACCTGCTTTAAATTGGGACGGGACTTTCGGGTTTCTGTTTCGTGAGCGCATCCAAATGCGTCTGGGTTAAACCCGGAAGTGGGCGCGTTGGAGCTGGGATGCGGTCCTGCTCCAAAAATAAACAATTTTTACTGCCCACCCATTCTTGAGGGCTAAAATTACTCCCCATCCCTGGAGCGAACAGAGGAATTAGCATCTTGGGTTTTGACATAGGATCCACAAATGCCGCCTGACCTGCTGAGTGTTTTGGCATTTTCTGTTTTGGTATCATAAACGAATTTGTCCTTTTTTTAAACTTCCCTTAGGAAGGCAAGTTTAAAAATGGTAGGTCGTGCCTGACAAACCTAATTGAATTTTTTGAAGAGGTGACAAAAGTAGTGAACAGGGGAATGTCACTGGATGTTATTTATATGGACTTCCAGAAGGCATTTGATAAAGTCCCACATAAGAGAGTGTTAGCTAAGATAGAAGCCCATGGAAACAAGGGAAAAGTACGGACTTGGTTAGGAAGTTGACTGAGTGAAAGGCGACAGAGAGTAGGGATAATGGGTAGGTACTCACATTAGCAGGATGTGACTAGTGGAGTCACGCAGGGATCTGTCTTGGGGCCTCAATTATTCACAATATTTACTAACGACTTAGATGAAGGCATAGAAAGTCTCATATCTAATTTTGCCGATGACACAAAGATTGATGGCATTGTGAGCAGTTCTGGGCACAGCAGCATCGGAAGGACATATTGGCCTTGTAGGGAGTGCAGCGTAGGTTTACTAGAATGATACCCGGACTTCAAGGATTAAATTACGAGGAGAGATTACACAAATTGGGGTTGTACTCTCTAGAGTTTAGAAAGTTAAGGGGTGATGTGATCGAAGTTTATAAGATATTAAGGGGAATGGATAGGGTGGATAGAGAGAAACTATTTCCGCTGGTTGGGGATTCTAGGAGTAGGGGGCACAGTCTAAAAATTAGTGCCAGTCCTTTCAGGAGTGAGATTAGAAAACATTTCTACACACAAAGGGTGGTAGAAGTTTGGAACTCTCTTCCGCAAACGGCAATTGATACTAGCTCAATTGCTAATTTTAAATCTGAGATAGATAGCTTTTTGCCAACCAAAGGTATTAAGGGATATGGGCCAAAGGCAGATATATGGAGTTAGATCACAGATCAGCCATGATCTTCTCAAATGGCGGAGCAGGCTCGAGGGGCTGAATGGCCTACTCCTGTTCCTATGTTCCCTTCTCCAGCAAAAAAAAATAGTAAAGCAGCCTCTGCACGTTTATTATCTGATGAGACTATTCCTTTCTCCCCCATCCCAACAGACTTATTACCCACAATTTATTTTTAAATGTCAAAAAAGTAGATAAAGTGGAAAGGAAATGTATAATAAACATATAAAATGTATTTTGTATCACTCTCCCATACTTACTGCAAATCCACTTATCCCTAATACTCCCCATGGTCAAACTTTTATGATAGTTGTACAGTTATAAACATCTTATGTACATTATATGCTTGACAAGTATTAAAGAAACTTTATGTCGATTAATTTGTTTGACAAACACACTGAGACATTTTCATTGCATATCAACATAGGGACAAGGGTTCATCATCAGTCTCATTGAAAAACAATGGAGGCTTTAACTTTCTGTTTCTCTTTCACTCATCTGATAACCACATGATATCTCTGAAAAAGCATATTAAGGGCATTCTGTAGGTTACTGCCAGTAAAGTTTTCTTATTGCCCTAATACATTGATTTTGGTTCCAATTGTCAGTCGGTTCACAGGTGACCAAATCTGTTTTGTGCCAATCTGGAGAAGCAAATGTGAAGAATATAAAGGTTGAATCATTTCTCGCTGATTTTTTTAAAAAATCCTCATATTGTGTATATGTTTTAGCTCAGTTTCAGCTGTCGGTTTTGCTCCACTGTTTAAACTTGGTTGGGGATTTGGGCGGTGGATTGTTGGCCACATCGCGAGATTCTTGGTTCATCTTTAGGTCAGTGGGTGAAGTAGGAAAAAACAAAGCTGTAGTGTAAAGAGGAGGTTGTTGGATTCATTCAGGATGCTGTGGATCTTAAGAAGATGGTATGGGAAGCTCCCCATTGTCTCCTTCCATGTCTGCAGTCAGTGTTGATTGTACCTTGGTTCTCTCCTAATGTCCAATTTACAATTTGTATCAATTATTGAACATTATCATTATTATTAATCTCCTCCATCATTTTTTATGTTTACTTCCATTAGAGGATTCTTCTTGCCCTCATACTCGTGCCTCAAGAAGACAGCCACAATTGTCCCCATATATTGAGTACAATATAGTTTGGTCTTGGAAATTTGTTCATCTGCAAACTTGTTTTTATCATGATGTGGAGATGCCGGTGATGGACTGGGGTTGACAATTGTAAACAATTTTACAACACCAAGTTATAGTCCAGCAATTTTATTTTAAATTCACAAGCTTTCGGAGGCTTCCCCCTTCACATCGTTCACCTGACGAAGGGGGAAGCCTCCGAAAGCTTGTGAATTTAAAATAAAATTGCTGGACTATAACTTGGTGTTGTAAAATTGTTTACAATTGTTTTTATCAGTTACAGAATGACTAACTTAAGGGGAGAGTCTCCTTTTGTCATGGATATTACTTTTCATTAAAACACAAATGCTTCTCTTGCATTCCTGCATGAGTCCCACTGAAATATTCACTCCACTTACCCTTGCCTTTCACGTTCCCCTCCCTGATAAATGCACGAATGCATGGCTCATCCTAGCTCTTCTACCTTCAGTTTTGTCCAGCTAGTGGCCAGTCATAAAGTCAGAGTCCCATAGTGTCCTGAACAGTAAAATTCATGAGTGAAAAGCAAAATACTGCAGATGCTGGAAATGTGAATCAAAAATACAACAGGCTTGAAGCACACAATAGGGTTAGTCGGCAACTGTGGAAAGAACGGACAAATTAACGATTCAGGTGCGGACCCTCCTTAAAGACAGTCTCAAATATAATTTTGTCCTTCAAAGGTATTTCAGTTGAAAGGAGTTTGAAAGAGATGGATTCCCTGTTATACCTGCAGGAGGTTGTCAACCTGTTTTTAGAATATGGAACATCCCTGCAATCATGGTCCTCACCAAAGGATGTTGTGATCAAGCTTGGTTATGATGAGATGAGACGTTAAACCGAGGCCCCATCTGCCCTCTCAGGTGGACGTAAAAGATCCCATGGCACTATTTTGAAGGAGAACAAGGGAGTTCTCCCCAGTGTCCTGGCCAATATTTATCCCTCAACCAACATCACTCAAACAGACAATCTGGTCATTTATCTCATTGCAGTTTGTGGGAGCTTGCTGTGCACAAATTTGTTGCTACATTTCCTACAGTGATTACGCTTCAAAAGTACTTCATTGGCTGTAAAGCCCTTTGGAGTGTCCTGAGGTCGTGAAAGACGCTATATAAATGCAGGTTCTTTCTTTTTGTCTTTTATAGCTTCAATTGTTACTTAATTTGTTAAAATTGACTTACGAATAACTAGTCTTACAGGATTTCTGAAGGCCACAACATCAAAAGAAGCGGAAGGGATGCATACAGGCCACATATCTTTGTATAATACAAAGTGAAGAAGTAGCTGTCAGTTGGCAACACTCAGAGTCACCAGTAACCGAGGGAAGGCTTCACATAAGACAAGACAGACAGTTTGACACCTCAGATTTTCTAATTGGAATTGCACGATTTACAATGAGGAAAGTTGGTGGATATCTGATACGTTGGATCTCCACTCACTTTGCATCATGTGCGATTATCGATGGGTGGGGAACACCAGCGTCAGAAGTGCCCACCTCACACAGACTGGAGCTTTATTCAAATATTAAATATTTGGAGGTGGGAACATCTTGCTTGCCATTTTTTGACATTCTGACCATGCTGAGGGTCATTTTTAAATCTAGCCCACATGAAATTCTCATTCAGGGTTGATAGATAATGGTTAGTGTACTGAAGGTCATTGAAAGCACATAGTATTATTAAGTGTTTCTCAGTCAGTTAATAACTTTTTTTTGTGTGTTTTCTACAACAACAACTTGCATTTATATGGCGCCATTAATGTGGTAAAATGTCCCAAGGCGCTTCACAGGAGTGTTATCAAACAAAATTTGACACCGAACCACATAAGGAGATATTAGGGCATGTGACCAAAAGCTTGGTCAAAAAGGTAGGTTTTAAGGACCGTCATCAAGGAGGAGGAGAGAGGTAGAGAGGTGGAAAGGTTTAGGCAGGGAATTCCAGAGCTTAGAGCCCAGGTAGCTGAAGGCACAGCCGCCAATGGTGAAGCGATTAAAATCTGGGATGCGCAAGAAGCCAGAATTGGAGGAGCACAGAGATCTCGGTGGATTGTAGGGCTGGAGGAGATTACAGAGATAGGGAGGGGAGAGGCCATGGAGGGATTTGAAAACAAGGATGAGAATTTTAAAATTAAGGCATTGCTGGACCAGCGAGCACAAGGGTGATGTGTGAACGGGTCTTGGGTGCGAGTTAGGATACAGGCAGCAGAGTTTTGGCTGAGCTCAAGTTTACGGAGGATGCAAGATGAGAGGCCAGCCGGGAATGCATTGGAATAGTCGAGATGTAACAAAGGCATAGATGAGGGTTTCATCAGCAGATGAGCTGAGGCAGGGACGGAGACAGCCGATGTTATGGAGGTGGAAGTAGACGGTATTGGTGATGAAGCGGATGTGTGGTCAGAAGCTCATCTCAGAGTCAAATAGGATGCCAAGATTGCGAACGGTCTGGTTCAGCCTCAGACAGTGGCCAGAGAGACGGATGGAGTTGGTGGCTAGGGAATGGAATTTGTGGTGAGGACCGAAGACAATGGCGCCGTTATTCCCAATATTTAGTTGGAGGAAATTTCTGCTCATCCAGTACTGCACTTAGATTTTTATAAGCCTTTGTGCCAATTATTTACTTTTTTATGCCCCCTGCACCATTACAGCCATAGTTTCTCACTACCAACAGAAACACAGGTGCAACTTTTACACCAGTACACCAGGTTTTTTGGTAAATTTTGTTTCAAGTATAGATGTTGAAAGATGGCTATTATTTCTGGGAGCCTGGGAAGAAGGATAAATGAGTCACCCTGAGCCTTTGCACATGTCTCTGCCTTCTTTGCCAGGGAATGCCGTGTGGTATAGACAGACCTCAAATGGAAAGAAAAATAGATCTACGGACTAAGTGCAAACCTTCCTTCGCTTCTTCCGTTGTAAATGATGACAGCTTAAAGAAGAAACTCCAATGAATCACTCCCCGTCCCAATGATATCTGTGACAGCAAACCCCTCACTTCCAATTTTCCATTAAAAAAATTCCAATTGGGACTGTTTCAGCAACATGAAATCATAAATCAAAAAAGCTCTGGTACTTGGATCGGTATCCATCTCGCTGTCACTAAGGACAAATGTTCCCACTTTTCCAAAAAAAAAATTCAGCAGGAAATATAAAATATTCAATCAGTAAAATCTGTTACAGTACAACCCTGCTATTCACAAATGACATCCTATGTGACTATGACCGTAGTAAACTATCCCTCCTCATCCTTCTCAACCTGTCTGCAGCCTTTGATAATGTTGACCACACTATCCTCCTCCAACGCCTCTCCTCCATCATCCAGCTGGGTGGGACTGCGTTCACCTGGTTCCATTCCTATCTATCCAGTCGTAGCCAGAGATTTACCTACAATGGCTTCTATTCCCTCTCCCGCACTGTTACCTCCAGAGTCCCCCAAGGATCTATCCTTGGCCCCCCTCCTATTTCTCATCTACATGCTGCCCCTTGGCGATATCATCAGAAAACACAATGTCAGGTTCCACATATATGCTGATGACATCCAGCTTTACCTCACCACCACCTCGCTCGACCCCTCCACAGTCTCTGATTTGTCACACTGCTTGTCTGACGTCCAGTACTGGATGAGCAAAAATTTCCTCCAACTAAATATTGGAAAGACGGAAGCCATTGTCTTCAGCCCCAATGCAAACTCCGTTCCCTAGACACCAACTCCATCCCTCTCCCTGGCCACTGCCCAAGGCTGCACCAGACCATTCGCAACCTTGGCGCCCTATTTGACCCTGGGATAAGCTCCATAACCAAGGCCGCCTACTTCCACCTTCGTAACATCGCCCGTCTCAGCCGCTGCCTCAGCTCATCTGCTGCTGAAACCCTCATCCGTGCCTTTTTTACCTCTAGACTTGACAATTCCAATGCTCTGCTGGCCGGCCTCCCATCATCCACCCTCAATAAACTTGAGCTCATCCAAAACTCTATTGCCCATTTCCTAATGTGCACCAAGTCCCATTCACCCATCACTCCTGTGCTCACTGACCCTCATTGGCCTTAATTTTAAAATTTTCATTCTTGTTTTCAAATCCCTCCATGGCCTCACCCTTCCCTATCTCTGTAACCTCCTCCAGCCCTACAACCCTCCGAGATCTCTGCGCTTCTCCAATTCTGGCCTCTTGCGCATCCCCGATTTTAATTGCTCCACCATTGGCGGCCGTGCCTTCAGCTCCCTAGGCCCCAAGCTCTGGAATTCCCTCCCTAAACCTCTCTGCCTCTTTACCTGTCTCTCCTCCTTTAAGATTCTCCTTAAAACCTACCTCTTTGACCAAACTTTTGGCCGCCTGTCCTAACATCTCCTTAGGAGGTTTGATATCAAATTTTGTTTGATAACACTCCTGTGAAGCACCTTGGGACATTTTACTACATTAAAGATGCTATATAAATGCGAGTTGTTGTTGTTGTTCAGTCCATTGCTGGCTACGAGTGCGTCCATTCTAGCTAACTCCATCCAGTATCAAGCCAGTTATTTCCTGTGTGGTTAATGTTGCTGGGACATCAACGCCTCCACAGCTTCCACCCATACCCCCGTCTTCCCAGAACTGTGTCACTTTGACCTGATTGAACAGAACAAGCAGCTATTTAATCAGAAACCATATTCCAGCTGCTCAGAATGTGGGTTAACCTCCTTAATATTAAGGCAAATGGTCAGTTCTATTATGCAATGCATTACCTGTGGTCCAGTCAAAACAGGTATAGTGTCAGCTGTGGCTCAGTTGGTAGCACTCTTGCCTCTGTATCAGAAGATTGTGGGTTCATTTCCCACACCAGAGATTTAAGCACAAAATCTAGGCTGACAATTCAGTGCAGTACTGAGGGAGCACTGCATTGTTGGAGGTGCTGCCTTTCAGGTGAGATATTGAACCAAGGCCTCAGCTGGACATAAAAGATATGATGGCACTATTTTGAAGAAGAGCAGCTGAGCTCTCCCCAGTGTCCTGGCCAATATTTATCCCTCAACCAACATCACTAAAACAGATTATCTGGTCATTATCACATTGCTGTTTGTGGGATCTTTCTGTGTGCAAATTGGCTGTTCCGTTTCATATATTACAACAGTGACTACACTTCAAAAGTACTTAATTGGCCGTAAAGCACTTGGGGACGTCCTGAGGTCACAAAAAGCACTATACTAATGCAAGTTTTCTTTTCTTTTTCTAAATTGTAGCACAGGTTTAGCCTAAAGTTTCAATATAACCTTTCATCAACTATTCTGCTGTGTACCAACCAGCTCAATGCATCAATATAATCATTAGAGTAAGGTAACTGATTGATAGCGGCAAGTTCAGTTCCAAAGAGCAGATTTTGGTTTCCAGCAGAGGTAAATTGAGGTAAAAATCATTAAATTAATACAGATCATCAAAACAAAACAGCACTAAAAACTCTATTATAAAAAATAACTTTGTGCAAGTACAATACTCGCCCAAGATTTAAGTAATAATATTATGAGCAGGCTGAAGTTTAAGTGAGGCATTAATTATTTGTTAACTTTGCAGTACTGTCTACAGGTGTCTATTTATTTGAGGGCAACCTTGAAATACTCCTTTGGTATTACAATACTTCTGTTTTCCTAATACAAGGAAGGACAACAGTGCTACCAGATGCCTGAAGCGATCTGAGCCTTGATTCTATCCCAACTTGCTCCGGGCAAGCTTAATCCTTTAAATAATGAATGAGTGCAGAATTCAAAAACATATACGTTCCATTATAAACATCTGGAAAAAATATTTTCTGTACATTCAAGTCTTGTCAACAAAAAAAAACCTTAAATGAAGGTGTAAGGATGGGAGTCGTCCCAATGGTTCAGAGATGTTCTCCAACTCTGAGCCATACATCCCTTGAAGGACCCAGGTTTGAAAACTTGGTCTGTGCTGATCTCTGCTGGCATTGCACTTGGTGGAAGGATTAGAGGGGACATGAGGAAAAACTTTTTTACCCAGAGGGTGGTGGGTGTATGGAATTCGCTGCCCGAATTGGTGGTAGAGGCAGGGACCCTCAACTCTTTTAAAAAGTACCTGGACCTGCACCTAAAGTGCTGCAAGCTGCAGGGCTACGGACCGGATGCTGAAAGGTGGGATTAGAATGGGCACCTGGTTGTTCTTCGAGCCGGCGCGGACACGATGGGCTGAATGGCCCCCTTCTGTGCTGTATCTTTTCTATGGTTCGATGGGTTTATGGGGGTTGGGGGGGGCTACAATTGACCACAGTACCCCTGGCTTAGGGATTGGTAAATCGGCCGGGGTATCCGCCCCAATGAATATTTGGCGAGCCTGCTGGGAAAGCCTGCGTGTCATCACCAGGAGATGACCAAGCTAAGACCAAGTTGTGATGTCCTCTAGTGGATAATCTGCCAGCACTCACAGCTACACACTGGAATAATGGCAATT
This sequence comes from Heptranchias perlo, assembly GCF_035084215.1. NCBI lineage: Eukaryota > Metazoa > Chordata > Chondrichthyes > Hexanchiformes > Hexanchidae > Heptranchias > Heptranchias perlo. Next base: position 54,463,353 of record NC_090336.1, on the reverse strand, counting down.
TGGCTAAGGCACCAGATGTAAACTGGTGCCATGGAATTGTACCTTTGGGAGAAGAAAATTGGAAAGAAAGTAAATATATTAATACATATATACAGATAGACATATTTCCAGATCTATATGGCTCAGTGTTTAGTGAACTTACAGACTTTGCATACTGAGCCATCAATTTTCTTTATTAAAAGTTAGAACTTCCATTTCTTACAGTGGGAGGGAATGCTCAGCATCCCTTTTTAGTGGGCGCAACAAAAATTCCAGATCCCACTGGGGATAGTTTAGACTTTGTGTGATTGTAAAACGGGTGATAGCGAGTCGGCAGCCCATTTTACATTTCTTCTGATTTTCATTTCCATTGACTTCAAATGGTGGAGAGATGTGAAACGGGTTGCCAACTCACAATCACCCATTTTACACTATCGCACAAAGTCATAATTGCCCCCACTGCTTTCTTTGAAAAGTGCAATTTTTATGGTGCATTTCTTTGCCATCAAGATATGTTTGGCTGTCCATTCATACGTAAAGCCTTGGTACACTTTCTGATGTGGATGGTTAACTCTTTCACTGCACAACCCCCTGTCGGAAAGGTTACATATGTTCGATGTGAACGGTCAGCAGTGGAATCATGTGCATGCATCAAACCTGCACATCTGTCCAAAAACCAATGTTCGAAACGAGGTGCATTTTGTTTCTCAATCAAATCCCATGTGTTCATTTGGAATCTTGACCCAGATAGCACCATATTGAGGAGGATTTTCTCTTTAAAACGTAGACTGCAGAGTGTATGGAAAATGTACTTGGTAGAAGTCCATTGATCCTTTTGTAAGCCAATGTGCTCACGGATGTTATTATTTGCATAACGGAAGTTTTAACTTTAACATGCAAATGTTTGTAAACATACAACATTTCTCCGAATTGACTTCATCATAAGCATTCCACATTTGCTATTTTTTGGAATTCTATTTAGTTTATTTTACTGACCATCTATCTAACACCGGGGAATCTTAAGCATCATCTTGTGAAGATGTTATTCATATGCCTAGGAAGTAGGAAAAAGTTAGGAAGTTGGTCAGCAGATGTGAGGACACATTTGACCTGCACAATGTGGAAAGGATTAGAACTATAATTAGGAAGCTCTTCACTGATTTAAGTATGTCTTTCTAAGGAATGACCAGAGCATTGCAGAGATGTTGGAGCCACTGCCTGAAGGGAGACCTCTGAAGTGGCCTCACATCACATGATGAAAATATTTGCTTTGTACTTGTTCAGACACGGTATAGTACTAGACAATTGGAACTGAGAACTTGTATTCATACCAGGTCAAAAACAAGGCAGCTGTAATTCACTAAACAATGTGGTGTTGAGCCACATACATCAGGAATGGGCAGAAAAACGCAGGCTAGCAAGTGTATGGCTTAAAGAAGAGTGCAAAGGTAAGGCATAAAGGTTAGTGCAAAGTGGCAGCTGAAGGCATATATGCAGAGGAAGGAGAGTAGTAGTTATTAAAGATAACAACATGTTTTATTTGAAGTCTTTGCATAGTAATCATATTTTGTATGTTTGTTCTGGTTCACCAGATATTTCGCTACATTGGGAGTTCTTAGACTGCCCTATTTGGTTTCTAATATGTTGTATAGGGCAGCATGGCTGGATTTAGGGGCCTATAAAGCTCACAGTTACTAGGATCTCCAAACAGCATACAAATTGGGTATAAGACAAATCTGAACATAATAGAGAATAATATAACAGTTTTTGATTGAATAAAATTTTCTAGCCATCTAGGTCTACCCTGGACAGGTGGGATTGAATCTTACATTATCATATTTGCAGGAGTTTTTATATTCCTAAGGCTGGTACTTTCCATCAGGGCTTCAGGTAGGACTTCATCAAAGTTGCTAACTCAGGTTAAAGTTGCTTATGTTGAATTTCTAATGAGCAAGTTGCTTGAAGGAAGGGACGGTTAAAAAATAAATCGCATATTCACATAATTCAACAACAACAGCTTGCATTTATATAGTGCCTTTAACATAGTAAAACATCCCTAGGCACTTCACAGGAGTGTAATCAGACAAAACAATTGACACCGAGCCACATAAGGAGATATTAGGACAGGTGACCAAAAGCTTGGTCGAAAAGGTAGGTTTTAAAGAGCATCTTAACGGGAGAGAGGCGGAAAGGTTAATTTTAAGAGCTGGAGTCACTGGACAGCGACCGAGAGTGGATTTTTTTTACCCTCCTTCAGGGTAGGGGTACGAAAGCCAATTGTGGCATCCTTGTTGCCATTTTGGCTAAGGTGAGCTAACTTAGCACCTGGGAGCCTCCTGATCTCCATTGTTCCATTTCACACTGGGCCATGCACTTATCAACTAAACCACTGGGGGTGGAAGCACCCACTCCGAACCTTCGCAACAACAGACATATATATCACTGCGTTCTGATTGAAGTAATTTGTAGCCATAGCTTCAAGTTATAGTGGTTTAATGCTTTTTTTTCTCATATCCTGTGTAGTGTTTATAATTTGACATAATTTATTATACCCTATGAAAACATAAGTATAAGTGGTGAGAGCTAACATAATAAAATGGAGGAAAGTGAATAACTTAAACACTGTGATACAAATATGGTTTAAGTCCCACTGAAATATCAAATAACAGCACATCCCTTATAATTATAGCATGCTGCAACAAACTATTTCCTATTCTAGGTAATTAAAAACATCCTGCTTCATTGTAAAAATGTGCTTCATTGTATACATGTGCTAGAGGGGAAAAAATCCCTATACGGAGATTATATTTAAACCATGTAGGTAATTGAAGGTATTTCATAGTATTTACATACTCATAGTATTTAGCCTAGCGTGTGTAAGAAATGTTGCTTTTCTGACAATAGACTATGCATAATTTAGTCAAAAGAAAGAATTTGAGTCGTATATTGTTAAGATATTGGTAACAGGCAAGCAGTAAAAGGAACACTGCTCTGTGCCTTATAGCTGTTAAATATATATCAGAGAGGCTTTGTAATGACCAAACCTTGGAGGTGGTAAGAAGAGCATCTACAATGAAGGCCGACCTAAAGGTTCCCAGAAAACCCCTGAGGGTGGATCTGGGGGAGCAGGATCTCCTGTGATAGATTATATGTGGAAGATTTGGACCTCCAGCTGACTTCCTGCTAATGCAAAGTCATTTACATGGAGACAGTTCATTTGGATCTATCCTGAATAAACTATTGCTAAGCTAAACAATGCCGCTTCATTCAGAAACATCCAGTTGCAAAAATATACAAATAAGGCTGCAGATCTGAGAAAGTGTCGGTGTGAAGGCTGTCTGAATTAAAGGGCTAGCGTCTTCTTTTGTCTGTCCCTTTTAATAATTATTTCGAAAAGCACAACGGAATGACGTGGATCACATCAAAACGTCATTGCATCACTGCTGCATGACAACATTGTGATGAAAATTCCTCCTCCCCACAAATGATAGTTTGCTAATCTAGTCAGTGCCCCTTTAAAAGCTCTTACAACACTTCTTCCAACCCAATCTGAAAATGAGCTGTTTTAATCAGTTAGTTCATTCATTAAACTTTTAAAAAAAGGAGCGTAGCAAACACCAGCACGGCCCAAAAAACACCCCAAAGATCTTTGACAAAAATTAAAATGTGCCACTTTTTGTTTAAACAGCCCTACATTTAAAGAAAAACATTCAAACCTTTCATAGATTGCTATGTTTCACTTCTGGGCAAAATGTTGGCACACATTGTGATAGTGCTTGACAGGGGATGCGTGTTTCAGCCAGACTAGGTGAGGGAGCAAATGCGTCATTTGTTCCCAGTTTTAAACCAGTGCATTTTTGCTTCTCTGGTAACTGCGACGTTAGGAGCCAGTGTTTAATAGTTTGTGAGGGGGAGGAGTGATCCAGTTAGGAATATGGTGGGTTAGTCACTTTATCACTTGGGTTCTTCAGCTGTGCCCCTTCAAATATGGGGCAAAGTATTCATGTAGCATCAGTTAATATGCAATTGTTTTTTTAAGGTCTTCTTCCCTTTTTTGAGGTATTTACTGCCATTTTCCCTTCTCGGGATTCCTATGAACTCACACATTAGACCTTCACATTTTCACTAAAAATGACAGAAAACCACATTTTTCTCCAACATTAACAAAATTGCAGACTTTCAAACATGTGACTTGTAAGGACGTGATTTTATTGCATCACCAAAAGAGCAGCAGCCAATCAAAGCAGCAACGATGGTCCTTTGATGCAACTCAAGGAACTAACAAGCGACTTGACCAGTATGTCAAAATGTTCCATAATCCAGCTGTGGATTGCACAACTGTTGAAGAAAATGTCTGAACCGCTGAAAGAGAAAATGCCGATTTAGCAATGGGGCCCTGCAAGAGCTGGTAAACTCAGTGGCCGGGATTCTCCTGCGTTATTGAGCCTAGAGACATGCGCTATCGGGGTACAAAATAAATACGTGGCCTAAAAGATGGCTGCTTTTTGGGCGTAAGTACATAAGGCGCAAATCTCCTCATTCTTTTACAATCATCTATCGATCCCTCCACCCGAACGCCTCTCCACCCATAAATATGGCCCTGCCCCCAAGTTACTGAGCCTCATAAACACAAGATTCCTGCAATTGCTCAGATGCTCTCTTCAAATTATCATCACATTATCAGGCTCAACAGGAAACAGTGACATTTTTCTGGTGTTTTATTGTAATTTTTTGAGCATTTAAAACAAAATAATCTCACTGAGACCTGCTTTGTATTTCCTGTTTCTTTGAATGGATTTTTATGGCATCAGTATCATTTCAGGTTCTTAAACATGCTGTGCCTGATGTGTATGAATGATGGTTGAATGAGTTGAAACTTTTAATTTTCATACTTAAAGAAGAAATATTCGGCTTGCGTTCGGCGCGTTCCTTGGGTCCCGATTGTTCACGCTGATTTAAGCCCGTTTTTAAGTTCAGGCATGTTAAATTGGCAGGAAATTTGAGTGTAATTTGACATAGGCAGAACGGGCACGAGAATGGGTCTTATTTCGAGTGTAACTTCCAGGTTGTGCCTACACAAGAAATTCCAGGTCAGTAATGGAGCCACACAAGCCCCTTTTTGATGGGGTGGAACATCCCCCTAAAATGCTAAGAAGGGACCAAACATGGCAACACATGACAAGCAGTGTCAACAATATCTCCCAAACTCGGAAGATCTGGAAAGGGGTGCAATGTTTAAAGGAAAGCACAAAGGTAAGGCATGAATGTTACTGTAAGGTGGTAGCACAGGACATATATGCACACGAAGGAGAGTGAAATATGTGCACACAAATACTGACACAAATGTTTGCAAAGCTTCAGCCAGAAAGGCATTCACAGTTTTATCAGGTACGGTATTAGCAGTACAGGTAGCAGGAGTTGGACAGTCATTCCTCATTGTTGAGTCTGGACAATGTGTATCAGCAGCTTATCTGGGCAAGGAGGGCAATAACAATCGAGCTGATCCTACCCATTTATAACATCCACACAAATGCATTTTCCAGCAGGAGTGGCTGGCTGGCAGTGAGGAGCGGGGCCTACAGACTGATTTCGCCCCTTCTTTAACCTCGAGACACCGAGGGCAATTATAACGCCTGCCCCAGCTGCAATCGGGTAACTTGGGCACTGAACTTGGCACCTTCTTTGGCTGGGCGACTCAGTACAGCACCAGGCAACACATTTATCGACAGAACAGTTTGGAGAGCTCAATTATAGATGGCTGAAACTGGATACTCGATACAACACCGAGGGACATGAGGGTGATCCGAAGTTTGTTCTCAAACATAAATTAGCCTGGAACTATTTGCAGCTTTGCTATCTTCTAAAGTCAAAACAAAGCGCTAATCCTTTCGGACTCCCCATAAAGCAAAGCCTACCGAGTAACTAGAGCGCAACAAAAAAAAGACAGCCATATCTTCTCAACCAAGCTGTTTGCAGCACTTCAGCAGTTCATTAACATTGTGCTTGTCTTTTGAGAGTACAGATGAAAGGGGAAGAGGCTCGAGGAGAGACACAACCAGACTGGAGCAGAGTGGGTGGTTTATCAAATTCCACAGATACCAACATCAGGAGAATCAGTTTTCAGGAAAAGAATTCTCGTTTGTTTACATGCTGTTTGTCTGTTTGTTGTTCCTAGCAGCAGGAGGACGAGTAGGTTTATACGTGTCAACTGCAATCTGCTCAGAGTGTGAATGAAAAGTCATTCTGCGTGTTAAATAGTAACTTCCAAATTATTAGCAAATTTGTAGGGACGTTTACCTTCCTTTAACCAGTTCCAGTCGGTAAACGGCTCAATCAAACAGCACTGAGTATTGGATAATGAAGCAGCTAATTGTTGACAATTAGAGCAGTCTAAATAAAGTGGAGACAATTAACTTCAAGGAACAGTGTTGGGGGCAGGTAACGGGCAAATCATTTTCTTTGATGTGAAAATTAAATTCCTTTGATAATTTAGCTGCTCAGAATCTGTTAACTTGTTTCCTTTTAAAAAAAAATTGGTTGTTGCATATCCTTAAGAAACAGGACTTGGATACTATATGTGATTTGTGATAGATATCGTGTAGAGTAATATGCTGCTCTAGATCAACAAAATGTTAAGAAAACATTTATAAAGGAAGCCCCAACATGCTCTGAAATAAATGTGAACAAATATCGCCTTTCATTTCCATAGATCAACAAGCAATGAAAATCCTATTTAAAGTATGAGCATCAAAAAACATGCAGTGAGCAAAAATCTTGAAAGGTGTTACAAGGGCCTTACATATAATCTTTTAAACGGATTGGCATCAGTGAACCAGCTCCCAGCATTCATACTGTTCAATACTGTTATAACTATCAGGAAAGACCGAACAGGCTAAGGCTTTTTTCTTTACAAAAGAGAAGGCTGGAAGTGCTGGAAAGTGTGATTAAGCTGGATAGCTCTTTTTCGGCTGGCACGGACACGATGGGCCAAAAGGCCTCGTTCTGAGCCGTAACTTTCAATGATTCTAAAGCTGAGGGACGACCTAATAGAGGTCTTTAAGACTATGAAAGGGGTTTGATAGGGTAGACGTAGAGAAGATGTTTCCACTTGTAGGGGAGTCCAAAACTGGGAGTCATAAAATTCTTTACCCAGAGAATGGTTAGAATGTGGAACTTGCTACCACATGGAGTAGTTGAGGTGAATAACATAAATGCATTTATAAGGAGTCTACATAAGTCCATGATGGAGAAAGGAATAGAAGGATCTGCTGATAGGGTTAGATGAAGTAGGGTGGGAGGATGCTCGTAAGGAGCATAAACACCAGCACAGACCAATTGGGCCGAATGGCTTGTTTCTGTGCTGTAAATTATATATGTAAAATCTGGTTTCAGTAAAGACTGCTGCCTGTCTACTGAAAACGGATTTAACAGTATACTGGGCTCCCGGAATCTGACTTAAAAGAATTGTAAACAATTTTACAACACCAAGTTATAGTCCAGCAATTTTATTTAAAATAAAATTGCTGGACTATAACTTGGTGTTGTAAAATTGTTTACAATTGTCAACCCCAGTCCATCACCGGCATCTCCACATCATGACTTAAAAGAAGACCAAGATAAAATTGGCTAAAGGTAGCCCTGTACTGTATATTACCCCTGCACCACTTGAATGTCTGAGACTGTGTTCATACCGAGAGCTTTCATGATCTGGGCTCCGCATTCAAGTCCATGTAGAGATACTTGGTGGAGATGCTTTCTTTAATTTAGCGGGTAGCATAGTAACTAAACATTCATAGTTTTTTAAAAAAAGTGTCTGCATGTTAGGTGTTGCATGGACATGCAGCATGCACATCTGCATGTACAGAGGCAGGTTTTGTCCAACCAGCAGGTGGGATAGAAGTGTTGTTCAGCATTACACAAGGTGACACTGGTGGGGGGAGGGGGGAGGAGGAGGGGAAGGGAAGGGGAATGCCTCAGATTTCAAGTTAGCAGCAGAATACAGTGGATGGGGACTGCCTGCCTCTGAATCGAGGGGCGAGACCTCTACCTGAGGTAGGTCTCATCTCTGCCAGGCGAAATGCGACAAATGGAGGTCAAATTTCAGTCAACTTCTGGCCAAATCTGATCTCCAGTTACCGCTGTAAACTGGTTCAAAGCATTCAAGCCAGATTTCAGCAAGTCAGGAGGAGCCTTTTGTGATTCTCACAGTTTGGGAGCTGTCTTACAGAAAAAAGCAATTGAAACTCAAACCTAGTTCCTTTCCTCCGCATCCCCTGAACAAAAAACGTGATCACTGGCCATGGTTGCTGCTTCCTGCCCATACAGTGAAGGTCAATATCTTGAGTTCCATCCCTCTGTGTTGCCATGGCACTCCCTGGCACCTTTTGCCAGCCACGTATTCAGTGTGCTTGTAATTCTGCCCATTTGTGTCACCAGCGATGTGAACTCAATGCTGTAACAGCCAGTGCGATACTTTCGTTCAGTGCGCAATTACAAAATGGTGGAATTCGATTCTGAGTGTGGCCACAATTGGGGGTAACATTGTTCAGATTCATTTTCAGAGCCTGGGAGCTTCTCTGTGTAGAGTGGCATTTGGGAGCTAGATGGAGTGGCTGTGCCTAGAGTACTGGTAAGTACCTCATTCTGAGAGGAGCAAATCTCTTTGACAGGGATCTGCTTCTTGCCATCTTTTGTTCCCATAGTCCTGGAGCCAATGTGATAAAAGCGGTCGAAATAATACTGCAGTCCAGCGTCAAAAAAGGTGAAATATCTGCATTTGTCTTGGTTATTTTCGGATAAGAACTAGCCATAATTATAAAAAATGTACAGAAAGCACTTCACTTTCTAAAGCCTGACACACTATAAAACTATGTAAAGTGCCGAAAGGCAAATACAGCACAGTCATCTCAGTACACAGATACAGATATATACCTGATCCAAGTATAGAATTCCAACACACCAAACCACTTCCCATTCCCGCCCATTGAATAGAATTCATGATCCAAGTATAACACTTCAATACCAAATACTGATCCAAGTATAACATGTTTCCCAAAGCTATCCACTTTTGAATGCTCTGCACATTTCTGCCCACATTTACGTTAGCGGTGTTGGTGAACGACCAGTACCATTGTGAAGTGGGGTTGCTGCACAATGCTCAGTTTTACTGCTCGCTAGCTACTACTACTACTACTACTACGGTGAGCGGCGGTAAAGAGCGAGACCAGAGCGGGGATAAAAACAGCGCGGAGAGAGCGAGAGTTCAGTCGGTGAGCGGCGGGAGAGAGCGAGACCAGAGCGGGGATATAAACAGCGCGGAGAGAGCGAGAGTCCAGTCGGTGAGCGGCGGGAGAGAGCGAGACCAGAGCGGAGATAAAAACAGCGCGGAGAGAGCGAGAGTCCAGTCGGTGAGCGGCGGGAGAGAGCGAGACCAGAGCGGGGATAAAAACAGCGCGGAGAGAGCGAGAGTCCAGTCGGTGAGCGGCGGGAGAGAGCGAGACCAGAGCGGAGATATAAACAGCGCGGAGAGAGCGAGAGTCCAGTCGGTGAGCGGCGGGAGAGAGCGAGACCAGAGCGGAGATATAAACAGCGCGGAGAGAGTGAGACCAGAGCTTACTCTGAGAGCGAGACTCTGAGACCAGCGGCAGTTCGGGGTGACGTCACCAGTCAGAAAGTGACGCGGCACAGGGGAGGCAGCTGATTGGTGAGTAGGTTCAGGTGAGTATTTCTACCATTTTACTGTAAGTAAAGTAATAAGAAAGGGAAGATCTGCAGGTTTTATAGCAGGTAGTGTTTTTTTTTTAGTGAACCTAGGTCCCTAGTATAGTTAACATTTTCTAATTTCAACGTAATTTAAAAGGGGTAACTAAGCTAAGGCAAGTCATGGCAGCAGACCTCGCACCCATGATATGCTCCTCCTGCAAGATGTGGGAAGTCATGGACACTACCAGTGTCCCTGCCGACCATGTGTGCGGGAAGTGTGTCCACCTGCAGCTACTGACCGATCGTATCTCGGAGCTGGAGCTGCGGGTGGACTCACTGTGGAGCATCCGCGATGCAGAGAAACTCGTGGATAGCACATTTAGCGAGTTGGTCACACCGCAGGTAAAGGGTATACAGGCAGGAAGTGAATGGGTGACCACCAGGAAGAGTAAGAGATGCAGGCAGGTAGTGCAGGGGTCCCCTGTGTCCATCCCCCTCTCAAACAGATATGCCACTTTGGATGCTGTTGGGGGGGATGACTTATCAGGGGAAGGCAGCAGCAGCCAACTTCCTGGCACCACGGGTAGCTCTGCTGCACAGGCTGGGAGGAAAAAGAGTGGCAGAGCTATAGTGATAGGGGACTCAATTGTAAGGGGAATAGACAGGCGTTTCTGCGGCCGCAACCGAGACTCCAGGATGGTGTGTTGCCTCCCTGGTGCAAGGATCAAGGATGTCTCGGAGCGGCTACAGAACATTTTGGAGGGGGAGGGCGAACAGCCAGCTGTCGTGGTGCACATAGGCACCAACGATATAGGTAAAAAAGGGGATGAGGTCCTAAAAGCAGAATATAGGGAGTTAGGAGGTAAATTAAAAAATAGGACCTCAAAGGTAGTAATCTCAGGATTGCTGCCAGTGCCACGTGCTAGTCAGAGTAGAAATAGGAGGATATTTCAAATGAATACGTGGCTAGAGGAATGGTGCAAGGGGGAGGGATTCAAATTCCTGGGACACTGGAAACGGTTCTGGGGGAGGTGGGACCAGTACAAACCGGATGGTCTGCACCTGGGCAGGGCCGGGACCGCTGTCCTAGGAGGAGTGTTTGCTAGTGCTGTTGGGGAGGGTTTAAACTAAAGTGGCAGGGGGTTGGGAACCTGAGCAGGGAGAGAGAGGAAAGCGTAACAGGAAGGGACAGAAGGTATGGAGTAATAGGTAAAGTGTTAAAAAAGGAAAAAGCAGGAACTAAGCGTCACAAAACAGATTTGAAAGTTCTTTATCTGAATGCACGTAGCATTCGTAATAAAATGGACGAGTTAACGGCACAAATAACTACGTATGGGTATGATCTTGTGGCCATTACAGAAACATGGCTGCAGGGTGACAACGACTGGGAATTAAATATGCCAGGGTATTTAACAATCAGGAAGGACAGGCAGGAAGGAAGGGGAGGTGGGGTGGCTATGTTAATAAAGGAAGGAATCACTGTAATACAGAGAAATGATATTGGGACAAAGCATCAAGATAATGAAACAGTTTGGGTGGAGATAAGGAATAATAAGGGAAAAAAACATTAGTGGGCGTAGTATATAGGCCTCCTAATAGTTGCAACTCTGCTGGAAGAAGTATTAATCAGGAGATAGTCGGGGCATGTAATAAGGGAACAGCCATAATTATGGGGGATTTTAATTATCATATTAACTGGACAAATCAAATTGGGCAGAGCAGCCTTGAGGACGAGTTCATTGAGTGCATCAGGGATGGATTTCTTGAGCAGTATGTAACTGATCCTACAAGGGGGCAGGCAACCTTGGACCTGGTCCTGTGTAATGAGTCAGGATTAATTAATAATGTCCTAGTTAAGGATCCCCTTGGAACGAGCGACCACAACATGGTTGAATTCCATATCCAATTAGAGGGTGAGAAGGTTGATTCTCAAACAAGCGTACTGAGCTTGAATGAAGGAGACTATGATGGTATGAGAGCGGAATTGATTAAAGTGGACTGGGAAAATAGATTAAAGGGTAAGACGGTACATGAGCAGTGGTGTTCATTTAGGGAGTTATTTTACAACTTTCAAAATAAATATATTCCACTGAGGAAAAAAGGGTGTAAAAGAAATGACAGCCATCCGTGGCTAAGTAAAGAAATCAAGGATAGTATCCGACTAAAAACAAGGACATATAAGGTAGCCAAACTTAGTGGGAGGATAGAAGATTGGGAATTCTTCAAAAGACAGCAAAAAGTAACTAAAGGATTGATTAAGAAAGGGAAGTTAGATTATGAAAAGAAATTAGCAAAAAATATAAAAACAGATAGCAAGAGTTTCTATAGTTATATAAAAAGAAAAAGGGTGGCTAAGGCAAACATAGGTCCCTTAGAGGATGAGACCGGGAAATTAATGGTGGGAAACATGGAGATGGCAAAAATGCTGAACAAATATTTTGTTTCAGTCTTTACAGTAGAGGACACTAAGAATATCCCAACACTGGACAAACAGGGGACTCTCGGGGGGGAGGAGCTAAATACGATTAAAATCACTCAGGAGATGGTACTCAGTAAAATAATGGGACTCAAGGCGGATAAATCCCCTGGACCTGATGGCTTCCATCCTAGGGTCTTGAGGGAAGTGGCAGTAGGGATTGTGGATGCTTTGGTGATAGTTTTCCAAAATTCCCTGGACTCAGGAGAGGTCCCGGCAGATTGGAAAACTGCTAATGTAACACCGTTATTTAAAAAGGGTAGTAGGCAGAAGGCTGGAAATTATAGGCCAGTTAGCTTAACATCTGTGGTGGGTAAAATTTTGGAGTCTATTATTAAGGAGACAGTAACGGAACATTTAGATAAGCATAATTTAATAGGACAAAGTCAGCATGGCTTTATGAAGGGGAAGTCATGTCTGACAAATTTGCTTGAGTTCTTCGAGGATATAACGTATAGGGTGGATAAAGGGGAACCAGTGGACGTAGTGTATTTAGACTTCCAGAAGGCATTCGACAAGGTGCCACATAAAAGATTATTACTTAAGATAAAAAATCACGGGATTGGGGGTAATATTCTGGCATGGGTGGAGGATTGGTTATCGAACAGGAAGCAGAGAGTTGGGATAAATGGTTCATTTTCGGACTGGCAACCAGTAACCAGTGGTGTTCCACAGGGGTCGGTGCTGGGTCCCCAACTCTTTACAATCTATATTAACGATTTGGAGGAGGGGACCGAGTGCAACATATCAAAATTTGCAGATGATACAAAGATGGGAGGGAAAGTAGAGAGTGAGGAGGACATAAAAAACCTGCAAGGGGATATAGACAGGCTGGGTGAGTGGGCGGAGATTTGGCAGATGCAATATAATATTGGAAAATGTGAGGTTATGCACTTTGGCAGGAAAAATCAGAGAGCAAGTTATTTTCTTAATGGCAAGAGACTGGAAAGTACTGCAGTACAAAGGGATCTGGGGGTCCTAGTGCAAGAAAATCAAAAAGTTGGTATGCAGGTGCAGCAGGTGATCAAGAAAGCCAACGGAATGTTGGCTTTTATTGCTAGGGGGATAGAATATAAAAACAAGGAGGTATTGCTGCAGTTATATAAGGTATTGGTGAGACCGCACCTGGAATACTGCATACAGTTTTGGTCTCCATACTTAAGAAAAGACATACTTGCTCTCGAGGCAGTACAAAGAAGGTTCACTCGGTTAATCCCGGGGATGAGGGGGCGGACATATGAGGAGAGGTTGAGTAGATTGGGACTCTACTCATTGGAGTTCAGAAGAATGAGAGGCGATCTTATTGAAACATATAAGATTGTGAAGGGTCTTGATCGGGTGGATGCAGTAAGGATGTTCCCAAAGATGGGTGAAACTAGAACTAGGGGGCATAATCTTAGAATAAGGGGCTGCTCTTTCAAAACTGAGATGAGGAGAAACTTCTTCACTCAGAGGGTGGTAGGTCTGTGGAATTTGCTGCCCCAGGAAGCTGTGGAAGCTACATCATTAGATAAATTTAAAACAGAAATAGACAGTTTCCTAGAAGTAAAGGGAATTAGGGGTTATGGGGAGCGGGCAGGAAATTGGACATGAAGCTGAGTTCGGATCGGTCAATGCCCTGTGGGTGGCGGAGAGGGCCCAGGGGCTATGTGGCCGGGTCCTGCTCCGACTTCTTGTGTTCTTTAGATTTGTGGTTGGGATCAGATCAGCCATGATCTTATTGAATGGCGGAGCAGGCTCGAGGGGCCGATTGGCCTACTCCTGCTCCAATTTCTTATGTTCTTATGTACTACAACAACAACAACTTGCATTTAAATAGTGCCTTTAATATAGTAAAATGTCCCAAGGCGCTTCACAGAAGTGTTATCAAACAAAATTTGACACCAAGCCACACAAGGAGATATTAGCACAGGCGGTCAAGGAGGTAGGTTTTAAGGAGCGTCTTAAAGGAGGACAAGAGAGGTAGAGAGGCGGAGAGGTTAAGGGGCGGGATTTGTAGAGCTTAGGGCATAGGCAGCTGAAGGCATGTGGCCGCCAATGATGGAGCGATGAAAATCGGGGATGCAGAAGAGGCCAGAATTAGAGGGGCGCAGAGATCTCGATGAGGTTGTAGGGCTGGAGGAGGTTACAGAGATAGGAAGGGACCAGGCCATGGAGGGATTAACTGCACTGTGGTAGAGGGTGCACATGGAACTCTGAACGCATGTGCTCAAAGATGTGCATGGTGTGATTCGCCAGCTTCTGGTACCGCTGGTGTCTTCTGGCTTAAAAAAAAGGCTATTGGAACAATCATCAAAGGAGGTCCTTTGAGGTCGATTAAGGGACAGACAATAAGATGGCTGCAGTTTGAGACAACGAGAAATGGAAGCGACACCATGTCGTAAAGGTGGGCTTGCTAAGGTTTACTAAAGACCCTCACACGGTACTGCACATTTGAGGCTGGCAGGAGGAAACTCTTGGCACTCCTCCAACAGTGTGGTATAGCGGCAGAAATAAATACTGTCAGTGGAACCGTCAACTTCATTGAGAGACAGAAGCAGCACACTTCTGAAATTATTCTTTGTGTTTTCTTTCGTGCTTGTTGAGGCTAAAGTGCCGATTGAATGATTAAAAGGGCTTTTGCGCAAAAGCTTGGAAGATTGATTCTTATTACCAGCAGGTTACAGAATCTAAGACCAGTCAACACAAAATCATAGTTTCTTGGTAAACGAATTATGCTTTTTTTCTTGATCCAGGCGCAGTACCATTTGATAATCTTATAGGTGGACCTCTGAGGATTAATTGACCCAATCGTTTAGATCTATAGGATTGAGAATGGCTGCTCCCTGGTACTAGAATTACACTGAGACTGGCTTCCAGGAGGATGCCTTTAAGGCAAGGGTGAAATTTCAAACAAGTGATTTTTCAAGGCCTTATGTGCACTGACCCTCACGGCCTAGTCAAAGCACAAGAAAGCACGGGTGGAAAAACATGTTCCAGATTGTGTGCCTCAAGGTTCTGCTGTTTTGTGCATAATTTGAGGAATGAGATTCACATGTAGAAGAACGCTCTCCCCCTGTTGTTTTAAAGTACATTACTACTTGAGTACATGGACGATGCCGTGAGTCTGTCAAAATACCTTATATCGGGGGAGACCGCATGCAATCATCAACAGCACAACAACTCGCAAGTATATCGCGCCTTTAACGTAGTAAAATGTCCCAAGGCGCTTCACAGGAGCGATTATCAAACAAAATTTGATACCGAGCCACATAAGGAGATATTAGGACAGGTGGTCAAAAAGGTAGGTTTTAAGGAGCATCTTAAAGGAGGAGAGAGAAGTAGAGAGGCGGAGAGATTTAGGGAGGGAATTCCAGAGCTAGGCAGCTGAAGGCACGGCTGCCAATGGTGGAGCGATGAAAATCGGGGTTGCGCAAGAGGCCAGAATTGGATCAGAAGTGGATCAGACCTGAGAGCACCCTCTGAGGCTTAACTTCTCGACAAATCCACCACTTTGATGTGAATCGCCATATTCAGGTAGCTAGATTTTTTTAAAATAACAATGACTAGAAATTGGAGTATATATTACATAATCCAGTCGTTTATATTGGTAAGGTTTTTTTTTTGCAAATTAACTGCAAATTCAAAGCTAATGTAAGTATCCAGCTGCAGTACCTCAAGCAAGTCTGCAGGATCCCAGAGCCTCTGAAGATCATGTTGAGGACTTTGATCCTTAGGCTGTGATGGCTTTAAATAATGTATTGTCCATCGACTCGCAATTTGAGGCTCCATGTGCACATAGGGTCTTTCTTTGGATTTAATTGAAATAAATTGTGTGAACTGAATTAAGTAGGACAGGCTGGTCTTAACTACGATCATTAAAAGCTTCATATATTTTGCGTTTTTTTCCCCTTTTGTGCACTTCCTAAAATGAGGCATAACTTTCCTGGAAACCATGATAATTTTCATACCAAGTATCAGACGTAGCCCAAGATAGATGCAATCTTGAGTTCTTCCAGTGTCGCCCTGGCAACAAGGTTGAACCCCAATTTGAGAAGGACATCCCATACATTCTGTTTTTCACACTATCTAATCTTTACAGCCTCTCTGAGTAAGATTACCAAACTAGTGATCAATTTGAGAGTCATTTGGTGAGGCTTAGGAGTGGTTCTGTTCATTTCTAGATCATTTCAGGAGGTCTGATAGCTATAATACTAAGAACTGGGCACCAGGCTGAGAGACTGGCATTGAGATCATAGCAGGCATATCTCCTATAACCACCGTTCCCTGTAAGCTGCACGCATGCGCGACCACGCAGCAGTCCGTTGATTGCCGCACACTTTGGCACTCCATCCGCGCATGACCAGGACCAAAAAAAACCTTGTGACGTCAATTCCGAAATAAAAAAAACTCACGATCCAATGGAATTACCCCAAATCAGAGACAATCGGGAAAAAAAACCTGGGCCAGGCCTCCCAGGAGCTGGATTGTCATATCCGGCGGGAGCATGCGCTGGAGTTTCGTAGGCCCTGGTCGTCCTCGTGGTGCTGCCCATGTTCGGAATCAGATCCAGCTCTGTGCGCACCAGGGAACGTCAGTTCGAAGTGGGTGTTTGGGGTTCAGGGCAGGGGGGCATGTGATGTATTAACAGAAGGAGTTGCGGTTTTGACCTCAGATCACCACTAGAATAAGTTTTGTTTCTCTGTGTCGCTTTGTTGAGCAGCCTGTGTTGCATGACAAGCTTTTGTTCACACATTCTTTACGGTTGGAATTATTTATTCCAAACAGTTACTGCACGCTGCTGAGTGTTGCATTTTAAGTGTAAATCATAGAATCATACAGCATAGAATGAGTTCATTCGGCCCATCATGCCCGTGCCGGCTCTTGGATAGTCCTACCAATTAGTCCCACTAATGTGCTCTTTCTCCACAGACCTGCAAATTTTCCCTTTTTAAGCATATATCTAATTCCCTTTTGAAAGTTACTATTGAATCTGCTTCCACCACCCTTTCAGGCAGTGCATTCCAGATCATAACAAGTCACTGAGTAAAAAAAAATTCTCTTCATCTTCCCCCTGGCTTTTTTGCCAATTATCTTAAATCTGTGTCCTCTGGTTACCGACCCTCCTGCCAGTGGAAACAGTTTCTCTCTATGTACTCTATCAAAACCGTTAATTTTGATCACCACAATGAAATATCCCCTTGAACTTCTTTGTTCTAAGGAGAACAATCCCAGCTTCTCTAGCCCCTCCACATAACTGGATTCCCTCATCCCTGAAACCATTCTGGTAAATCTCCTCTGCACCCTGTCCAAAGCCTTGAAATCCTTTCTGAAGTGTGGCGCCGAGATTTGGACACAATACTCTAACTGAGGTCTAAACAGTGTTTTATAAAGGTTTACTATAACTTCCTTGCTTTTGTACTCTGTGCCTCTATTTCGAAAGCCAAGGATCCTGTAGACTTTTTAAATAGTCTTTCAATTTGTCCTGCTATCTTCAAAGATTTGTGTACGTGAGTCCCCAGGTCCCTCTATTCCTGCACCCCCTTTAAAATGTTGCCATTTAGTTTATGCTGGGGGTCGGGGCCGGGGGTCGGGCCTTTTTGTGGCTGAGCTGAGTTTTGCTTTTTGCTTTTTATCAATGATACATCAATGATACAGACAGCTCCCCTCTTCTCCATCATCTGGCCCATCATCTCCAGACTCTGGGTCTCAATCAGGACGTCCCCATATCTTTGGTGACAGTGTTTACTTCTGAAATTTCTATAACCAGTTTTGTTTAATTAAAAATCCTTGACAGCTCACCTTGTCACAATTATCCATTATTTTGTACATTTGTTCTGTTTGTTATATACCCTGAATAATGTTTTCTAAGAAGATCTTCTATTCAAAGTTGTGATTTTTTTTTTATATGGTAGCGCACACACCCTTTATATCGGTGCACAAACCCAAATAACCACCATTTCATCCAGTTTGTGTCATAAATCATGATTCCTGGAGGTGGCGTTCGTAAAGTACCTCAATTGCACTGGCAAGTTTTTATTGGCTGCACAGCCTAGATGCTCTGACTTCCTCTGAAATGTAGAGGGTCACTCTGCGCTTACAGGCCCATGTACACTGAATTCATGATGCCGTGTGTCGTGTACATGTTTGTGCATGGTACTGTCTTCCATGACTCAGAAAAAGCTGGACTGTCCTGGTTGAACAGCCAATAATACCTACCTACAGATGCACAGACCAGTGAAGGCAAATTCCTGCCAGTCGGTAAGTTTAACGGCAGCACTGATATGTATTGTGGTCTGTGATGCTACAACATGTTATAAAGAAAGAAAGACCTGCATTTATATAGCATCTTTCACAACCTCAGGACGTCCCAAAGTGCTTTACAGCGATTGAAGTGTAGTCACTGTTGCAATGTAGGAAACGCGGCAGTCGATTTGCACACAGCAAGGTCCCACAAACAGCAATGATGTAACGACCAGATAATCTGTTTTAGTGATGTTGGTTGAGGGATAAATATTAGCTAGGATATCGGAGAGAACTCTCCTGCTCTTCTTCGAAATAGTGCCATGGGATCTTTTATGTCCACCTGAGAGGGCAGACGAGGCAGCGGTTTTAACATCTCATCCGAAAGGCGGCACCTCCGACAGTGCAGCACACCCTCAATATTGCTCTGGAGCGTCAGCCTAGATTTTGTGCTCTAGTCTCTGGAGTGGGACTTGAACCCACGACTTTCTGACTCAGGGGCATGAGTGTTATCATTGAGTCACGGCTAACACTTACGTCAGCTCCTCACATTACTCGAGCACTGACATAATGTTAACACTGCAGGGCTATCGCCCTGTGGAAGTATCACTCGAAGTAGTATCATTAAGTGGGGTGCAATGCCAGCAGATCTGTGCTAGGATTTTGGTGCCACACTTTGACATGAATACAACACAAAATCCAAGTATAAACAGAAGTAGAGTGGGCGTCTGTGGGTGGGAGGGAAAGATGGCCAGGGGTTTTTTCCCACACTGCTCAAATATATATCTTGGTAAATCAACCATGGAGCAGTATTTATAACATGCAGGGAGACCTGTGTGGGCAGTACTGCCCCACCCTGTTAATCAGGAATGATAGCGCGGACACACAAGGTTAAGTTGGGGGTAGAAAATTATAGGACAAAATGGGAGACAAAATACAACTAATTAAACATTTTACCCATGTGCCTGCAGGTCTGGGAACAAGTTTTGCTTTGAACTCTCTGTCTGAGTAAATGGGCAATGCAAAGCAGCTTATACAATGAAACCATTTTACACCTGTCACAAGCCACATTAGTCCTGCTTTTTGATTCTGAAGGGAATCGAGAGTGCTTTAAACCCTGGAGTAATAATGCACCACAGACATCAAACTGAGGATTAATTTGCAGTCAAACTAACCTCTTCAGAAGGCAGTTCACTCGAGATTGAGTCTGGGATACATAAAGTGGACTCAGCCAATTGGAGGGACTCCACGTTACCTGGATACAGGTAATAAAGGACGCCAATGGGGAGAGTATTCAGACACCATGGTCTGCTGCAATAGTAACGACACACAGTTCAGACTATGAAACAAAAGGGAGTTACACATAGGACAAACAGTTTCTCCTAGTGGGCTGGCAATCGGAGAATCAGAAAGTTAAAGGCAAACCCTAGTCCCTCCTGTGTGAAGATTGTCCACAGAACCTGATACAATGGGCTCAGCTCATCTTCAAGAGCACAGACACTACAGATAACCCCAGTACATCCATCTCAAATTGTCAGGCCACCACAAATCATGTTACCACCAGGATTCCGCCTTTCAAGATTACCTATCTTCCAATTAAACAGCATATGGCTGCTGTGGGTCCTTTGTTTGTCAGGTTCTGGCAGATTATGTAAAAGGAGTAATTTGTTATCCGGACCCTTAAGATGCTGATGTGGTATGCGGTAAGATAGAGGATACTTCATGACTGACAATGCAGTGTGTTATGATGTTTATCTCGATGAGCAAGGCTGACCAAATGACTCGCTAGTTTTGAGTGCATTTCCGTTTAGTTCTAACAAATGGAAGCATAACATATAAAAACACAGACCTGCAGCACTCATCTGACTAATGTTAAGTTCTTAAAAGCTGCAGTTCTCCAGATTCACCAGAGAGTTAATATTTTCTAATGTTTATGTATGAAGGGAAGCAGCTTTGTGTAGAGATTGCATTCCCCAACATGATCCCTTTCGAAGGTATTTAATTTTTTTTCAAACACGGATCGAGAACTGATAAAGTGTAGTCTATGTACTTATGGCGATGACCTCTGCTTTATGTCCCAGGTTCCTGACTCTGCCTGTTTTTAATTTAGAAAAAAAAGTATCTGAATAAGGGATTCCATTTGGAATATAATATTTTCACACATAAAGTGCCTTAGTTTGTATATATACGTGGAGAAAATACATTATAAGTCAGATGTTAAAGAACAAAATGAACTTTAATGATTTTCTTTTGTATCTTACAGGTCAGAAACTTGAAACAAAATACTTAGAGAAGTGGATGCATCATTGATATGATTATTATTTTACTTGTTTATGCTCAGCCATTTATATATAGAAAAGAATCTAGTGCATATCATCACAGCTAAAAGTGTTACAGCTAAAGTGTACGCCAGACATGGGCCTGTTTGGCTGAAATATATTTTCATAATACACCAATAATCACAACTGAACAAATATGGAATGTTCCAATCAACGAATAGCAAGTGCGAATGAAAACTACCAGTCATGACTCAGCAGTAAGGGGCCAACAGCAACAAAAAAATAGTAACCACTGAAATGGCTCAAATTATTTTTTTGAAATTCATTTTGGCTGCCATCTTCGTTTGTTAGTTCTCTTCAAAGATTATCATAAAAATAAGATTTCCAACATAAGAGAAACATAAACATTTAATTAATTCTCAATAATATGATTAAACATACTCATACAGTTGATTTTTTTTGTGACTTTGGATATCTCCATGTTCGGAGACCTGTCCCTCTGTTAGAAGCCTGGGATTTGAATTTTCTTGTTTCTCCGGAATCCTGAGTGAAGAGGTTCAGACCAAGTAGCAAACACTGAGAATGCACCATTCTCTGCACATGTTACACTACAATTTCTAGGATGCACTTAAGGCCACCTCTTTCCCTCCTCAATCTGGACTGTCACACTACGAATGGCCAATCTAACTGTTAGAAAAGAAAACTTTGAAAGACATCCCAATTTTTCCGTTTGCACAAACAAAAAAAATTTCTCTTCAGATACAACTTTCTGATTAGAAATCAGAATTTTAAAAAAATTCTCAGCACCCACGCTATCATTTGCCATGTTTCTAAAAGAAACCTACTTCTCTCAAGGTTCACTGGTCTTAACTTAAAAATCTTTACCTGGTACCATCCTTGCCCCCACCATTGTATTTTTTGCACCCCTAACTACTTTGTTCTTTTGCCTGGACCCTTTCTCTTGTTCTCAATTCCCCTGCCCTCTTCATTTTGTTATGCTAATTTCCTGTCCTCTACTCCTCAGTGTCCACTTCTAGTATGTACCTCTTCCTAGTTCTATCACGGTTTTCTTCCCCAGCCACACTGTACTCTATTCCCCCATCAACTGTATTCTGCTTTCTGGCGCTCTGTTGCCGAGCAACCTCCCTTCCTGTGCACAGCGTTATGTCTGAATAAACACTCAAGGTGGTGTGGTGATGTAATGGCTGCTTTTATTTCAGAATCTCTGGAACATTCTCCTAGATATATCAAACAATCCAAGAGGAGACCCTAAAGTGTAATTGCTACAGTAAGCTCACTCCCATCAGGGGGGCCCTCTAGTGTTCAATAAACAATTTGTTTGCCATTCATTTTATTTAGCTCTGCGATGGTGAAGGAGCTGATAATATTCTACAAAATTAAATGGCCTAGAATTTCCTTAAAATGAGTTACACCTCTGTTTCCCCCTTTAAAAAAAAATTTGCACCAAGTGGTGGCCTGCGGAGGTAGATACATCCAGGTTTCCTAGGCTTGCTCATTTGCATACCCATCGGTGCAGGCATTAGGGTAAAACCAGTGTAAAACCTCTCCTGCTGCATGGGGTGCTCTGATTGGGGTCACCAGCCATGGGAGAGGTCAGAAGCCGTCAGTGGATTTGATATTCTTCCCAGAAGAGGTCAGGAAAGGCTGAATGACAAAGGATGAAAGTGTCATGGCAACTTCCTGCATTTCGGGCGTTGCCCTAGAGAATCCATTGCTTGTTGTCACACACTACCTGGACACTGAGGGAATGGAATCCCTTCGTGTTGAGGTAGTTTGATTGGGTGTTCTGTGGGTGCTCTCAATGTAATGTGGGTGCCCAGATGAACTCATGGCCCTATCTTTCTGGTGCTTTGCTGCAATGCTAAAGTTTATGAACTGGGTTGCTGTGTTGTAAAGGGGGTCAGTGACTTGGCGAATATCTGTACTGCTCCTTGGCTGACTGCCTGAAGTGACCCTGTGCCAAAGACATTGAGGGCTCAGGTCACTTTCACAGCTACTGAGAGAGCAGTGCAGGCGGATGTACGTGGCAGCACGTCTTCATGCCAGAGATGCCCTAGTGCCTTTTTGGTAAAGTGCATTCTTCTTATGCAGTGCTCCTCGGGGTGGTCCTGATATGACCTCCAGGTCGGGGAGTGGGGTGGGGGGGCGGATAATACCAGGTGGGCTGCATCCTCCTTGAATGGTACCTGATTCTCGTTAGCTCCATCCTGTGCTGCTCCTCCTCCTCCTTCACGATAACGGCATAGATGGTGCACCCATAGAGAACGGCACATCTGCTCCTGAGATGCTCTGACTGCAGGTGAGGGGTGGGCTGACCATGTGAGAGGCAGTCAGAATCAAGTGCAGGCTTGTATAGAAAAAAATGCACCAAAAAATGGGTTTGAAAGGCATTTCC
The DNA here is from genome assembly GCF_035084215.1 of Heptranchias perlo. NCBI lineage: Eukaryota > Metazoa > Chordata > Chondrichthyes > Hexanchiformes > Hexanchidae > Heptranchias > Heptranchias perlo. The sequence continues at coordinate 54,440,279 of NC_090336.1, read as the reverse complement.
AAGTTGCAGAAGTCACTATATAAAGAATCCAGACTCCACATGTCCACCTTGCTCAGCTGATCCAGGCAACTGTTGTGCCTCATTTATCTCAGGAAATTTGGAGCTGCAGTCCTACTGACTCCCTCGGTACTGCACTGGAGTGGCAGCCTAGATTTTATGCTCAAGTCACTGGAGTGGGGCTATGAGTGGGGTGAGAATGCTACCACTGAGCCCACGGCTAACTCAGGGCATGAATTTCCTTATGGTTTTCGGTGTACTTACCGTGCAGGAACGGTGCAGGAAATTTGGTTTCGTGAGGACATATACAAATAAGATGAGTGGGCAGTTTGCGGGAAGGCTGAAAATGGTGCGAGGAAACTCAAGGGAAGCGTTTTAAAGGTGGAAATGGGAAGAAAACAGTTTCCACCTAAATTTCCTCACTGAAACAAATTGCCTGCACTGTTCCTGCATGGTGAGCACACCGAAAACCGTAAGGAAATTCATGCCCAGTGTTAGCCGTGGCTCAGTGATAGCGCTCTCACCTTTGAGTCAGACGTTTGTGGGTTCAAGTCCCACTCCAGAGACTTAAGCACAAAATCTGGGCTGACACTCCATGTAGTACTGAGGGAGTGTTGCACTGTCGGAGGTGCTGTCTCTCGGATGCAACGTTAAACCGAGGCCCGTCTGTCATCTCGTAAAAGATCCCGTGGCACTATTTCGTAGAAGAGGAGGGTGTTCTCCCCGGCGCCCTGGTCAATATTTATCCCTCAACCAACACCAATAAAGGAGATAATCTGATCATTATCACATTACTGTTTGTGGGAGCTTGCTGTGTGCAAATTGGCTGCCACTTTTCCTACATTACAACAGTGACTATACTTCAAAAGTAATTCATTGTCTGTAAAAGTGCTTTGGGATGTCCTGAGGTCGTGAAAGGCACTATTAAATGCATGTCTTTCTTACTTAGAAGAACTGACAGCCGAGTGTGCTTTCCTGGTCAATAAAGACTATTGTGCTCGGGGTTATCTTACAATAACATAAGGACACACCGCAGAAAACACCCAGCTTGGATCTTTAAAAAAAACCCAGTCGCTGTTGAACCACAATAGCCATATAATTGGAAACCAAATGGGGCGCAGAGCATGAAAAGGGACAATAGACTGAGGCATGTAATGCTATAAAAAGGGGGAAGTCGGTGGCATTCCTGTAGTGAGCGAGGATAAGGTTAATCAGTAACTTACCTGCTCTGTACCCTGTGGTGTGCTGTGTCACAGAGCTTCCTTTCTGTGGTCTGTGAGACATAAGGGAGGCATGAGGTGAGGTCACTGAAAAAAATGTCACCGATACACACTAAAATACGTTCAATATGCATTGTTAAGTGTGGTCTTGGCAACCGAGGATACTTCAGGCTGCTTGTAACAGTTGTAATGATTTTCTCCAAGAATGTGATAAAACAATAAGATTTCTTGCTCAAAGTTGGGAACAGAAGCTCAAGCAAAGGGAAACTTATTACAAATGTGCATGCTTGTAACTGGAAAAACAAACGGTGTGCTTCACAATTTGACACATAAATTAAAACTTTTGTTCTTTTATGATGTTATTTAGGCTGACACATACACGGTAACAATATATCTTATTAAAGCATTCTCATGCAATAGTGTAATAACAGCGAAAGAGAGAGGGATTTCAAAGTAAATCAGCACCACTGAAGCCTCACACAGCTCCTAAGGCCTTGCTATGCTCCAGTATTACAACAGCCAGCTCTGTAGCAGATTAAATATCATCCCAGGTCACGTTCTCATGGCCCAGGCACAAGCGCCAACATTCTTCCAATTATTCAAGGCTAAAGAGAGTGCGACCCTCCTGACAGAGTTGTGACACGGCATGATTAGATTTAGCTCAGTAGGCAGCCGAAAAGTGATCCATGGTATTTAACGCTGGGGGGTGGGGGGCGGGGGTGGGGGCTGAAAGAATTGAGGCAGTGCCCGAATGACTTGTGAGCAATTGAGGCTCCATGTGCTTGAGAGCCTGTGCAAGCAATTACCAGAAACTGGAAACAGAAAGACAGGGGGGGGGGGGAGGGGGGGGGGGGTCACGATAAGATATGTTTTGGGCAACATTCAATTCTGATCATAACTTGACCCAGCGCCCTGTTGCATTGGAAGAGCACTATTAAAAAAGAGTTAGCCCCTAGGCAAAGGACCCAGGACCTCCTCCTCCTCCCTCCCCAATAAATTATAATTCAAAGTTTTCAGCAATACAGAGGACATTTCTGATAGGTCTTTCAGATGAGGAAAATATGGGAAATTTTGTTTGTGAACTAGGGTAAGTGCGGTCAACAAAAGGACACAGAGTCCTTGATATGCAGAGTGACCAGACGCTACACGCAAACTTATGAATGGCATTTATGAAGTTCCTCAGACAAGTACCATCTTGCAACCTGGGCAAGTCCCTAATACATCGATCGTATCGAAGACTTTTCACAACCTTTAGTCGAAAGCCTAAGACAAACTAAAGCACCGCAAATGGAAGAGGAACAAAAATGCTTTGTCCTTAAGCTGCCTTTTACAATAGGAAATGAAATCCCGCTCGAACCCGAAGTCTGTGAGAGAAAACAAGGCCATAAAATGAAAGTCATGCTAATAAAAACACCGACGACCTCAGAGAGAGGAGAAAAAAAAAGAGCGCAAAGATTGTACACATTCAGACAAAAAGCCAGAGGAAATGCTAATTTTGATTGTAACACACCCTTCCTGGCCTCTGATCAGGGAGCCTGCTTGAATAAGAACAGAAGAATTTTTAGGAACAGGAAAAAGTCATTAGGCCCAACAAGTCCATTCCTTTTTGATTGAAGAATTCCTCTTTACAATAGTGCTTAGACTGTCTTTGGCAGTTAAATAATAAACTAAATTCTAGGTAATTAGAGGAGACGTGCTTTTTTGCCAAGGATACACAACTTGTCCACCACAGCTAAACCCTCCAAAAAATAGACAAGGGCCCTGACTCTTCCAGAAACACAATGTTATCAACACAGGACACAGATTTTTTTTTTACGAAGCACATGAGTTTACAACTACCTAAAGCTCTGGCCTGCCTCACCTTTCCAGTACTGCTGCCCACGAGTCACTTGTTACATAGAAGCCTTCCCACAGTTTCATATCCTAAAGATTCCTCAGCTTAAAAAATATATATCTGCATCTAACAGTACTATCTGCCCTGACCTTTAACCGTAACAGTGACCTGCTCTTTCATGTTAATTCCCCATACAAATGACCTCTCATGTAAGGCCCCTAGGGTGGCATTGTTTCATGGCCTCCATTATTTTTTTCTTGACATATAAGTCATTTGTGCAAAAAAAAAGAAAATTCTTTGAACAGCAGAAGAATAGCCCGCGTTGCTCAATATTACTGAAGTTGGCAGGTGCTTTGGTTAATCGGGTTTCAGTCTTTCTCATCTGGTTGCATTGACTTGCAGAGTTCAGCTGGCTAAGTTATTTAAACAGTAATAAGTCATCCTTCAGTGTTAGCGATCCAGTCTGGATAAGCTTTGTTGTTGTTGGAATTTTGCAAGGTGGTAGTTTGTTACCGTAAATTCATTCACCTGAAGTTGACTCTTGGAACTGATTTCTGATTAAAGCAGCCATCCTCCATTCTTAAAGGTGTGTGTGGGGGGGAGCGAGGGGTGGGGGGGGGGAGTATCTATTTTCATAGAATCATAGAAAGTTACGGTACAGAAGGAGGCCATTCGGCCCATCATGTCCATGCTGGCCGAAAAAGAGCTCCCACTTTCCAGCACTTGGTCCGTAGCCCTGTAGGTTACGGCACTTCAAGTGCTCATCCAAGAACTTTTTAAATGAGTTGAGGGTTTCTGCCTCTATCACCCTTTCAGGCAGTGAGTTCCAGGCCCCCACCACCCTCTGGGTCAAAAATTTCCCCTCAGCTCCCCTCTAATCCTTCTACCAATTACTTTAAATCTATGCCCCCTCGTCACTGACCCCTCTGCTAAGGGAAATATGTCCTCCCTATTCTCTCTATCTAGTCCCATCATAATTTTATACACCTCAATTAAATCTCCCCTCAGCCTCCTTTGTTCCAATGAAAACAACCCCAGCCGATCCAATCTTTTCTCATAGCTAAAATTCTCCAGCCCTGGCAACATCCTCGTAAATCTCCTCTGTATCCTCTCTAGTGCAATCACATTTTTCCTGTAATGTGCTGACCAGAACTGTACGTGGTACTCAAGCTGTGGCCTAACCAACATTTTATACAGTTCTAGCATAAACCTCCCTGCTCTTATATTTTATGCCTCGGCTAATAAAGGAAAGTATCCCGAATGCCTTTTTAACCACCTTATCTACCTGTCCTGCTACCTTCAGGGATCTGTGGACATGCACTCCAAGGTCCCTCACTTCCTCTACACCTCTCGGTATCCTCCCGTTTATTGTGTATTCCCTTGCCTTGTTTGCCATCCCCAAATGCATTACCTCACACTTCTCTGGATTGAATTCCATTTGCCAATTTTCTGCCCATCTGACCAGTCCACTGATATCTTCCTGCAGTCTACAGCTTTCCTCTTCACTATCAACCACATGGCCAATTTTTGTATCATCTGCAAACTTCTTGATCAAGCCCCCACATTCAAGTCCAAATCATTAATATATACCACAAAAAGCAAGGGACCTAGTACTGAGCCTTGGGGGACCCCACTGGCAGCAGCCTTCCAGTTGCAAAAACACCCGTCAACCATTACCCTTTGCTTCCTGCCACTGAGCCAATTTTGGATCCAACTTGCCACTTTCCCTTGGATCCCATGGGCTTTTACTTTTTTGACTATGGGACTTTGTCAAAAGCCTTGCCAAAATCCATGTACACAACATCAAACACGTTATCCTCATCGACTCTCCTTGTTACCTCCTCAGAAAATTCAATCAAGTTAGTCAGACACGACCTTCCCTTAGCAAATCCATGCTGACTGTCCTTGATTAAAACATGCCTTTCTAAATGACGATTTATGCTATCCCTCATTCCAATAATTTGCCCACTACTAAGGTTAGACTGACTGGCCTATAATGACTCAGTCTAACTCTTTCTCCCTTTTTAAACAACGGTACAACATTAGCAGTCCTCCAGCACCACGCCTGTAGCCAGGGAGGATGGGTAAATGATGGTCAGAGCCTCCGTTATTTCCTCCCTTGCTTCTCTTAGCAGCCTGGGATAGATTTCATCCAGGCCTGGCGATTTATCTACTTTCAAAGATGCTAAACCCCTTAATACTTCCTCTCTCATTATGTTTATCCCATCCAATATTTCACACTCCTCCTCCTTAACTACAATCTCTGCATCGTCCCCCTCTTTTGTGAAGACAGACGCAAAGTATTCATTAAGAACCACATGCATATCTTCCGCCTCCACACATAGGTTACCTTTTTGGTCTCTAATAGGCCCTACTCTTTCCTTAGTTATCCTCTTGCTCTTTATGTATTTATAAAATATTTTTGGGTTTTCCTTAATTTTACTTGCCAGTATTTTTTCATGCCCTCTCTTTGCTTTCCTTATTTCCTTTTTAATTTCACCCCTGCACTTTCTATACTTCTCTAGGCTTTCTGCAGTATTGAGCTCCTGGACATAAGCTTCCCTTTTTTGCCTTATCTTACCCTGTATGCTCCTTGTCATCCAGGGGGCTCTAGATTTGGCAGTCCCACTCTTTTTCTTTGTGGGAACATATTTACTCTGAACCCCTTGAATCTTCCCCTTGAATGCCTCCCACTGCTCTGACACTGATTTACCTTCAAGTAGCTGTTTCCAGTGCACTTTTGCTAAATCACTTCTCAGCTTAGTAAAATTGGCCTTTCCCCAATTTAGAACTTTTACTCCTGTTCTATCTCTGTCTTTTTCTATAACTATGCTAAATCTAACTGAATTATGATTACTACCACCAAAATGCTCTTATGTTATACATATTATAATTTTATAGACATAGAACTAAAATTTAGGACAAAATGAAAGTGCAAATTCTGTTTTCAGATTGAATGAAATTCATAGGGTTTACAGCTAGGCTAGAACAAGAAGCAGCCTGTAAATGGGAACTACTAGGAAGGGAGTGTCAAAGAGGATTTGGGGAAGTTCATCCAAATTAAGCCAGAATTCTGATCATGCAAAGATTAAAATTTGACCAATTTCAGATTCATCTGTACCTTTAAAGATCATGGTGCAACTAGTTTTCCCGATGGTTACATGGATACCTATGTCGGGTGGTCTGATACTGAGCCAAGAAGGTACCAGGTTTGATCTCTGGTTTTTGGTGAGCTAGCCAATCTTATCTGGGTTTACAGACTGCAAGGGAGCTCCAACTAGCTTCTGTATCCCTGGGTTACCGAGAGATATAAACCAACATTCCCACTCCTGATCAATATCCAGTGACCCCAAGAAGTTTGCTTGTATAAACATTGGCTGAGAGGATCAGGCTTGGCTGTGAGAACTCCATGGCGGTAAAGCCCATTAACAGTCACTATCCAGGCTCACAGATGATGAATGGGACAGAAGGCTTCCCATAGAACTGTTTCCCAGCATTAGTCAGTGCCTTTGGGAGGGGAGGAGTGCAGGAAGATAATAATTTGCCACATTTTTCTTGATCATTTCATTTTGTGGTTTTTCTCCTGGTTTGATAATGCATCAGTACCCTGTATTCTGGTAAGCAAATAAATATTCATATGATCAATCCCTGGTGGTCCAGAGAGGGGTTTAGTTGTGCTTGGTCAATTAATGGCTGTATACATCAATCCTCTGGATTCCTGACTGTTCATTTCTAGTTTTGGATAGTTTTAGCTGTTTTTTTCATAGTTCTCAGACGTCTAGTGGGAGGAGGGAATTCTTGATTTCCTGGTTCTCCAGTAGAGGGATTATGTACACATGCGAGTCCAGTGGAGAAGAGGATGCATCTGAATTCAGTCAGCCTTGATCGGCACCCCATCAGCCAGCTTAAAAACCCACTCCCTCCACCACCGGCGTACCGTGTGCTATCTACAGGATGCACTGCAGCAATTCACCCAGGCTTCTTCGGCAGCACCTCCCAAACCCGTACCTCTACCACCTAGAGAGACAAGGGCAGCAAGTGCATGGGAACAACACCATCACCTCCAAGTTCCCCTTCAAATCACACACTGTCCTGACTTGGACATATATTGCCATTCCTTCATCGTCACTGGATCAAAATCCGAGAACTCCCTACATAACATTGTGAGGGTAACTTCATCACATGGTCTGCAGCTGTTCTAGAAGAAGGTCCACAACCCCCTTCACAAGGGTAACTAGGAATGGGCAATAAATGCTGACTTTACCAGCAACACCCATATCCTGAGAATTATTTTTTTTTTAAATTATCGAGTGAGAAATAATACAGATTTTAAATATTTATTATGATCGGCCTACACCTGTAGAGTTCAGTCAGAGACCAATATGTTCTATGTTTCTGTCCCACATTCCTTATATGTTACACCCAAATTGCATCCTTTTTGGACCTAACACAAGTAGGCACTTGTACAGTGGCCATATTGAATTATTCAACCTGCCAATTATTCAACCCAAGGCTTTGACCCAGCATGAATTTCACTGAAACGTGTAAATTCATATGCATTTTGATCTCTGATGTGGTTTACAATGCAGTTTATTTCTTGCCTTGTTGAATGTCTTCCAGTACACTAACCCTTACATGCAGTAACAATAGCAATGAAAACAGCCTGCTTTCATTCATTTCATCATAAAAATAAATAATATCTGAGGGTGCGATAGGGGCTCTGCTAAAAATCAAAACCGATGCATTGGGCAGGTCACATCTTGCTGGGCCATCCCAAAATACTCAAGTCTGGGTAGGGTCCCTCGTCCTAGTATGCAACGAAAACCAAACCAGTTCTCTCTTTCATTACTCGTGCTTAACTGAACGTGTTAATGCGTTCCGCACTTTCTCAATACCTGCAACACAGCCCAACACCTGAAGACTAGCTTCAAAGAGGACATTTGCAAAGTTATTTTATTAAACAGATATTTGTAGAAATGAAGTCTTGTGTCAAAATGAACATTTTTTAAAACTTATATCTGAGAAATCCCTGCTGGCAAATATCTATTTAGGTTTGGGTTCTGATTCAAAATGACTTTGACACTGGACTCATAAATCTGAATTTGAAGATCCACAGATAAATCCTGATCCAAGCAGCCAACATACAAATCTAACTAAACAAATGCTGGTCACTTTAAGCACTAGGTAGCATAGGCACGTCTTTTCCACTACATCACTCAGGAAAATAGATGCATATCCACCTTTGTACTGCATTTGGATCAGAAGCCATTGGATTGGATTCTATTTTTTCCAGACTGTCATTGGGCTGCAAGTGTAGATAAGTTTAAATAAAACTAAGTTCTCTGAAGCAATTCCAAGTCATACAAACTAGAAGATTCCAGATTTGATTCCCAGTTTGCAATACTTTACTTGATCTCAACTGAGCCAGAAATTGGAGTGTTGCAATTGGCCTCAGGGCTTTGAACCCGTAAGGGATGGTGGGGGGGTGAATCAACTGGGGTTCCCAATCCTGACCGCCATTCCAGTGACTCCTCTTGGAGAAGCGATTGGGTCGAGGACAAGGTTGGATTTGGCTGGTCGAATTGCCTGCTGTGCTCACTGTTCAGCCTCACACATTGTGAACTTTACATGTGTTTTGAGCTCATACGCACTAGGGACTGCCCAACCTCATTTTACAGCTGGACTCATTATTTGCCTTTTATCTCTGGTACTTGGATTTGAATCTAGCCCAGACTGGTGGGATAAAAGCCTTTCTTTGCCAGCTGTAAAATGAGGTTGGGTAGTCCCTGGTGGGTATGAGCTCAAAACATACGTAAAGTTCACAATTTGTCATTAAATTTCCAATCTCACTCAGAGTCCATAAGCATTGCTGATGTTACAAAAGGTAGAATTCATACTGGTACATGTGGTGATGCTCCTCTGAGTTTGGCGTTGAGATACATTGTTGGGGAAAGTGGAAGTAATTTATTTTTACATTTTTTTGCCATTTACTCCTCCTTTCCTCTCCTGAAAGTATTGACTCTTGCTGGGGAACGGTTCCATAGGCACCTGGCAACCCTTTAGTACCTGACCCAAGTAGCCATTCCTCATGTGTGAGCCTAGACAGTGAGCGCAGCAGGCTATTCAGCCAGTCAAGTCCAATCTTCTCCTCGACCCAATCACTTTTTCAAGAGTCACTGGACTGAAATGGTGGTCAGGATTGGGAACCCCAGTTGATTCCCCCTGCCCTGCACCCCCCACCTCCCCACCACGAGTTCAAGGCCCTGAGGCCAATTGCAGCACTCCAATTTCTGGCTCAGTTAAGATCATGTAAAGTGGTGCAAACTGGGAATCAAACCCAGAATCTTCTAGCTTGCATGACTTGGAATTGCTTCAGAGAGCTTAGTTTTATTTAAACTTATCTGCACTCCTGTTCTGCCTCATAATTCCCTATAAGTCACTGTCATAACACTTCTTTCAGTTGGAAAACAGCATGGTTTGGGCTGTAGACTTAGCTTGGGTTAAATTCTGCTCCTCAACTTACCAACAGGATGTTAGCTTCTGAACAGCCGATAGATCTTCCTATCATAAAGCGCTCCAGCTCGGTCTCTAATCGAGAGCTGGTGAGACTCACCAACTGAGGGGAAGCAAGTCAAGACTGGGACTGGAACCCGTGCCCATTGAAGGGGAGCCAACTACAGTGGCTTGGACTTTTAACACTATAAGTGCTGCTTTTCTTTTTATTTGACATTTGAATGTGATTAGCTGAAAAAAGCATTATTGTAGTTCAGAATTCATCCTGAAATGCAGCCACGACACTTACATAGTTAGAATTTCAATGGTGCAAATTATTGTACTGCAATATGATTCTGCAATCCTGCTGTTAATGTTGGTATTTATGAACAGCACAATGAAAGAAGAATGCTTGCATTAACAAGAACCTATTTATTTCAAGGCTCAAATTCTGTCGACTGATGGCTCAGTTCCTAACCTCCAAATAGGTGGGGAACTGATTTTATTGTTTACTGAAATTGCCTGAATATTTCCTTTCATCTTCAGCTGCTAATTTGCAATGGTAACATGTTTCAAAATGTTCTAGCATGTGGGTGTTGCATTCCACAAAGGTTAGCCTGACTGCAGCAGAAACTAGGTGGTTGGTGTCATCCTCTAATGGAAGTTAAAGATTTCAACCACATCTGACAAAAAAAATGTCAACTATTGTTAAATATGCTTCAGAGATTACAAAGACAAGAATATACAGAATGATAGAGAGGGTAGGATGGAGTCCCAGGCAAGACAGCAACAGTTGAAAGGTTCTGATGGCATCGTTAGCTGCAAAGGGCAAAACTGATCTGCTTTGCACACATTATAAATTGTGAGGTTGTGTTGTTCAACTGGTTATTTTTACGATGTACTGGGATCATGATAAATGCAATAGGTTGGAACAGGCACTGAAAGTACATAAACCAGGACCAGCCACACCAGCTGATGTAAAGTACAAAATTTGGACTTGATAATTTACATACTCCCAAATAACAGGAATTTGGTTTAGGAACACAGGAACAGAAATAGGCCATTCAGCCCCTCAAGCCTGTTCTACCATTCAATTAGATCATGGCTGATCTGTATCATCAGCATTCCTGTATCTGGATTCAACTGCATATATTTTGGAAGTTGTACATTCCCAGTGAAACACCAATGTTACTTACATTAAATGAGTTATAAAGCCTCCAATAAAATAGTGGAGAGAGGAATTGGATATGAGCACGTTAAGCATTTGTACGTTGAGATCTCTCATGGTTAATTTCCAGGCTACAGATTTCTGAGGATTAAAGCTAGTGAGTGTGTATCACCAAGAAGGATCAGTGAAGTGGTCCTGCGCTATCCTCAATCCATCAAACCAAATCTTGATTCCAATGTACCCATATTAAGGAGCCGAAGTCTGTGGAGCAAGTGCACAGTGCAATTCATGTGTCTCCGAGCTGTGGGTTTGTACTTCTTGATGCAACAGTGCAAATTGTCAGCTGTTCTAGAGCTGTGAGTGAGACAAAATCAGAGTAAATACCTGCCATCTCAGATTAGCTTTATGCTAGTAAATCCAACCTACAGACCAGGTAGGTATAGCACTCACCCTCCATCCCCAACTTTGAGGCATAAGTAAAAGTCAGTACTTACTATGCGTGGCAGAGTGTTCAGCTGCCTCAGTCCTACTCTCTGGAACTCCCTCCCTAGATCTCTTTGCCTTTCTACTTCTCTCTCTGCATTAAAAGTCTCCTTAAAATCTGTCTTTCTGACCATGCTTTTAGTCTTCTAACTCTTCGCTGGCTGTTGGCTGTCCGTTCCTCCTTTGTGAAGCCCCTTAGGATGTTCTACTACATTAAGGGCACTACATAAACATGTTGCTGTATTGATACTAATATGGTAAAGCAATATTACATGGAGATTATTTAGAGGGAGATACCAGATTAACCACTCTATTATACATGTAGTAATGTAATATATAGGACAATAAACATTTGCTACAATTTTGTGTTCATGAAATTTTTATAAGGCGTTTCTATTAAAATACATTTCCAATCTATACAGGATTTATAAAAGTGATCCATAATCCTGTAACAACCCTTCAGCATTACCTTAGGATTTTGAATAGATTGCCCTACTAGGTTTTTCAGTAAAGATGTAGCTCAAAGGGTTAATGTCTCTCTTGCACAGTGAACGTTCTCACTGAATTTGGAAAAAAAACAGTCATTTATAGTATTTTTAAAAAAATCTAGAACAGGCCTTATCTACAATAGTCTGGTCACAGAAATAGTTAAACATCACTACATCAATCTTCTTTTTAAGAAAAAAATGCATCAATATTGTTTCTTGTTGAAGATAGATAGGAGGCAACAGTAGTGACTTTGTTGCATGGAATGTGCCTTTGATGTGCTGGCAACATATGAAACTGATATGATTTCACATCCTGTTCATTTTAATAAGGAACAAAACTTCTGAAAAGTGCAAATTTGCAATGGCAGTCCCTTCCCATATAGATTAGGAATGGTCCGCTCACTAGTGAGATGATGGGATGCGAAGGCCCTGTAAGCTGCAGTGTGATAGTGGTAACGTGGCACCAGCCCACAGCGATAGCATGTCAGGCACCAGGAGTCGAGGCTTGTGGTATCTACACAAGAATAATTTCTTTCTTAAAGCACTTTAAAGTTCTGAGTCATCAGGAATTTCCAGATCTGAGCCAGATATTCCACTTTGAAACGGATGATGAGGAGGTACCTGAAAATGCAGGAAGCCATTGAAGATACCAGGATTCTCCTCACACATTTATATGAAGGGCCTGGTCTGCACAACACTGGAAAAAATACACGTTCGATATCAATAAACCGAGTGCCCTGATGGCTCCGTTGCTACTTTTCATGTGTTTTACAATTGACTGCTTTCTCAGTAGCAACTTCAAGTAATGAAATGTTGTAAACAAGCCAAAAATGCCTAACAATACCGGGCTTTTCACAGCAAAGCCTTAGACCGTTAAAGTTACAAAGGAAGTGATGTGGCGTAAAACAATCCTGAAGTGTTACTTTAAGTGCTAAGAGAGAGCGGGGGTGAGCTTTGAAGTCATCTGTTGATCCAAACGGGGTCAATTTGTCTCCATTCAGGTTTTTTTTCTTCTTCTCATTTTGGCCAGTTCAGTTTAGATTGCACTTTAGTTGTCACCCCTTCCTATTTTCAGGTAAGCACAGTGGACAGGTGTCGTAGCAGGAATGGCTGGAGGCTGCTCATTAAGTGGACTGCAGCATTCAGAGATCCAAATTCGGAAACAAATGCTCTGAATCCATCTCTAAATTTCAATTTCTGTGCCCTGCTCAATGCTTAGTTTGGGAGCTTCCAAAAAGCGAAATAATTCCACTCTGTACACATTGGATTCATTAATATTTATTTTATTCTGTTTAACTTTAAATTCATGGTAACAGTATAGTGTTTGCTTATATTAGTCATTTACCCTGTTTCCATTCAAGATTGCAGAGATAGTTTTGTCATGTATCACATCCTGTATGACTCTGCCTGGACATTTAATGATTAAACTATCCTTCAAATATGTATAATATACACAAGGTGGCAATCGCTGTGTGGCAGAGAGAGTGTTGTTTTTCAGTATAACAGTCTACTTCTGACAGCTGATTGTACAATAATACTGGTTTATCATAATCTTGTAAAACCCCTCTTTTTTCTTTTGGTTAGGACAAAACCATATGACAATGTTTATCAGCCATAATGTCAGCAGTTATCAGGGGGAGTGCCAACTCTACAAACGGGAGTGGAAACAGTAAATCCTTGGTAGCCATTACAACAACAACTTGCATTTGTATAGCGCCTTTAACGTAGTAAAACATCCCAAAGCGCTTAGGCAAATCTATGTATATTAATCAAGGGTCACAATTTTCAGTTGTACAAGGCCAGACCGAGATTCAATGTCAGGAGGTGGTTCTTTTCCCAGAGAATAGTGGACCTCTGGAACAGGCTGATGGCTCGCGCGGTGGACGCCGATTTGCTGAATTCCTTCAAGTGAGAGCTGGACCTGTTTCTAGCTGAGGCAAAGATCACCTCTTACAAAAGGTAGGTAATGTAATGCATAGAATTATCAAGGTCATAGTGATCTCCTGGACTAGTTTCATAGGAACATAGGGACGGGAGGAGGCCATTTAGCCCATCGAGCCTGTTCTGCCATTCAATGAGATCATGGCTGATCTGTGACCTATCTCCATATACCCGCCTTAGCCCCATATCCTTTAATACCTTTGGTTAACAAAAATCAATCAATCTCAGATTTAAAATTAACAATTGAGTTAGCATCAACTGCTGTTTGGGGATGAGGGTTCCAAACTTCCACCACCCTTTGCGTGTAGAAGTGTTTCCTAATTTCACTCCTGAAAGTCCTGGCTCTAATTTTAGGCAATGTCCCCTAGTCCTAGACTCCCCAACCAGCGGAAATAGTTTCTGTCTATCTACCCTGCCAGTTCCCCTTGATATCGTGAAAATTTCAATCAAATCACCCCTTAATCTTTTAAATTTCGATCGCCAGAGGGGTCAGAGAGGAATTTCCAAGGTTTTTTTCCCCAAATTGGCTTGGGTTTTTATCTGGTTTTTCGCCTCTTCCAGGAGATCACATGGTTTGGGTGGCATGGGGTGTGTATATATTGTGATACACAAGATATCACAATTGTGTGGGACAGGCTACATGGACCAGATGGTCTTTTCCTGTCCGTCATTGTTCATATGTTCGTATGTTTGAGAATTAAAAATGATTAGGAACATGTTCAAGGCAGTTTAACATGTCTTCAAAACCTCTTTAGCCTCATAATGCGTTCCCAAACAGGGCATCCAAAAACACAGTAGATAAATGTACCATCTCTGTGGCTTTGTACCAAACAGACCAGGCACGTTCTTGGTTTGATCCCTGCTCTCAGCTGAGTTAACTAATCTTAACCAAGGCAGTGGTGAGTGTACTAGTCCACATGCTAGACCACAGCACCTGTTAGGAAGTGCATACATATGGATATTGGGTGTAAGTCAGATCAGGCTCAAATGTGGTGCCATTTCAGACAGAACCAAGCTGAGAAAGAGTGAAGGATGCTTTGGTTTGCCTTGAATGGCACCAAAGTCCCAACGCAGATTGTTTGTGGTGTTTAAGATATGTGTCCAAACGGTTCATCTTTATGTTTCAGTGTTCATCGGCACACATTGAAAGGGCTTCTTCCAGCTCACTTGCAGGACCAAGCTGTGAGGCAGATTTTCAGCTAAGAGGGGAAGTGGTTGCAGGGTTAGAGGATTCCAGGCTGCACTGACTGTCACTGAATATCCTGGAGAGGAAATCAACCTCGTGGTGGCCACGCCTCTTTGTCACATGAGGATCTAGATAAAGCAGCTGGTGAAGAGTATGCCTGGTATGCAGTATACCAGACCTGGACATTTGGAATATCAACGTGGCTGGCTTCCCTCTGTTATTATTTTCACTATGCTGAAGGCAAATGCAAGCCGTATGGCTGATGAGGAAAGTCTGAGATATGGGACCACAGCTACTACAGGCTGGGAATGAAAATTCACTCATATATCAGAGTTTGGAGCATACCATGATTGAGTTGCAGAAAACCAAGCAGATATCAGAGAATGCATCTCAATAACAACAACACCTTGCATTTAAATAACACCTTTAAAGTAATAAAACGTTTCGAGGCACTTCACAGGAGCGTTATCAAACAAAATTTGATACTGAGCCACATAAGGAAATATTAGGACAGGTGACCAAAAGCTTGGTCAAAGAGGTAGGTATTAAGGAAGATAGAGAGGCAGAGAGGTTTAGGGAGGGAATTCCAGAGCTTAGGGTCTAAGCAACTGAAGGCATGGCCACCAATGATGGAGCGATTAAAATCGGGGATGCGCAAGAGGCAAGAATTGGAGGAGCGCAGAGATCTCAGAAGGTGGTAGGGCTGGTGTAGGTTACGTAGATAGGGTGGGGCGAGGCCATGGAGGGATTTGAAAACAAGGATGAGAATTTTAAAATCGAGGCATTGCCAGACCAGGAGCCAATGTAGGTCAGTGAGCACAGGGATGGTGGGTGAACAGGACTTGGTGCAAGTCAGGATACAGGCAGCAGAGTTTTGGATGAGCTCAAGTTTATGGAGGATGGCCAGGAGAGCATTGGAATAGTCAAGTCTAGAGGTAACAAAGGCAAGGTTCGACATGTATGATGTGTGTCCACATTGTGGTCAGAAGATGGTAGCACTGCACCCATTTATTTTTTGGTGGATTATCTTGCTCACCATGCCACTTGTGAGGAGCTCCTGGTATTTGCTGTAATCCAGCAAGGGCTCAACCCCACACTTGTCAGTTGTCTAATGATCTATTAGCTATCCTCCTTCACAGGAAGTGGAAGTAGGCAGGGTCTCTTTGGGATTAAGGTAACTCCAACATGACTCACCTGGCCAGTGAGCAACATGAAATTACATCTGCCATGTGCTGATTGAACGTACCTTAAATCTTGGACCAAGCTGCTGCGCACAAAGTCATAAAACTGTAGCAGATGGAGTTCAATGTGGGAAAGTGTGAGGTCACTCACTTTGGATCTAAGAAAGATAGATCAGAGTATTTTCTAAATGGCGAGAAGCTGGGAACTGTGGATGATCAGAGAGATTTAGGGGTCCAAGTACAGAAATCATTAAAAGCCAGTGGACAGGTACAAAAAGTAATTAAAAAAGCTAATGGAATGTTGACCTTTATTACAATAGGGCTGGAATACAAAGGGGTGGAAGTTATGTTATAGCTGTACGGAGCTCTGTTTAGACCCCATCTGGAGTACTGCATTCAGTTCTGGACACCGCACCTCAGGAAGGATATATTGACCTTGGAGGGGGTGCAACGTAGAATCATCAGAATGATACTGGGGCTAAAATGTTTAAATTATGAGGACAGGTTGCATAGACTAGACATGTATTCCCTTGAATATAGAAGATTAAGGGGTGATCTAATTGAGGTGTTTATGATGATTAAAGGATTTGATAGGGTAGATAGAGATAAACTATTTCCTCTACTGGGGAGTCCAGAATAAGGGGGCATAACCTTAAAATTAGACCTAGGCCTTTCAGGGGTGATGTCAGGAAGCACTTCTTCACATAAAGGGTTGTGGAAATCTGGAACTCTCTCCACCAAAAAGTTGTTGAGGCTGGGGGTCAATTGAAAATTTCAAAACTGAGATTGAGAGATTTTTGTTAGGCAAGGGAATTAAGGGTTACAGAACCAAGGCAGGTAAATGGAGTTAAGATACAGATCAGCCATGATCTAATTGAGATGTGGAGATGCCGGTGATGGACAGGGGTGGACATAAGTAAGGAATATTACAACACCAGGTTATTGTCCAACAGTTTTATTTGAAAATCACAAGCTTTCGGAGGCTTTCTCCTTCGTCAGGTGAGTGTGGGATTCCTTGAAAGTTACCGCATATATAGTCAGAGAACAATGCCTGGTGATTACAGATAATCTTTCCAACTGCCCGTTATCAAGGCAATCAAAGGAATTGAATAGTGTTCAGACAGAGAGACATTAGATGCAAGACTACTGAATATACAAACGGCCAGAACCAAAGACAGAGAGAGAGAGAGAGAGAAACATCCGAAAGGAAGAGAAAGAGAGAGAATGACCAGTTGTATTAAAAACAGATAACTTTTTTTTCTGCTGGTGGGGTTACGTGTAGCGTGACATGAACCCAAGATCCCGGTTGAGGCCGTCCTCATGGGTGCGGAACTTGGCTATCAATTTCTGCTCAATGATTTTGCGTTGTCGTGTGTCTCGAAGGCCGCCTTGGAGAATGCTTACCTGAAGATCGGTGGCTGAATGTCCTTGACTGCTGAAGTGTTCTCCGACTGGGAGGGAACCCTCCTGTCTGGCGATTGTTGCGCGGTGTCCGTTCATCCGTTGTCGCAGTGTCTGCATGGTCTCGCCAATGTACCTTGCTCCGGGGCATCCTTTCCTGCAACGTATGTGGTAGACAACGTTGGCTGAGTCACAGGAGTATGAACCATGTACCTGGTGGGTGGTGTCCTCTCGTGTGATGGTGGTATCTGTGACGATGATCTGGCATGTCTTGCAGAGGTTGCCGTGGCAGGGTTGTGTGGTGTCGTGGATGCTGTTCTCCTGAAAGCTGGGTAATTTGCTGCGAGCGATGGTCTGTTTGAGGTTGGGTGGCCGTTTGAAGGCGTGGGGATGGCCTTAGCGAGGTGTTCGTCGTCATCGATGACATGTTGAAGGCTGCGGAGAACATGGCGTAGTTTCTTCGCTCCGGGGAAGTACTGGACGACGAAGGGTACTCTGTTGGTTGCGTCCCGTGTTTGTCTTCTGAGGAGGTCTATGCGATTTTTCACTGTGGCCCGTCGGAACTGTCGATCGACGAGTCGAGCATCATATCCCGTTCTTACGAGGGCGTCTTTCAGCGTCGATGACGACGAACACCTCGCTAAGGCGATCCCCACGCCTCCACTACTCGCCTTCAAACAGCCACCCAACCTCAAACAGACCATCGTTCGCAGCAAATTACCCAGCTTTCAGGATAACAGTGTCCACGACACCACACAACCCTGCCACGGTAACCTCTGCAAGACATACCAGATCATCGACACAGATACCACCATCACACGAGAGGACACCACCTACCAGGTGCATGGTTCATACTCCTGTGACTCGGCCAACGTTGTCTACCACATACGTTGCAGGAAAGGATGCCCCGGAGCAAGGTACATTGGCGAGGCCATGCAAACGCTGCGACAACGAATGAACGGACACCGCGCAACAATCGCCAGACAGGAGGGTTCCCTCCCAGTCGGGGAACACTTCAGCAGTCAAGGACATTCAGCCACCGATCTTCAGGTAAGCGTTCTCCAAGGCGGCCTTCGAGACACACGACAACGCAAAATCGTCGAGCAGAAATTGATAGCCAAGTTCCACACCCATGAGGACGGCCTCAACCGGGATCTCGGGTTCATGTCACGCTACACGTAACCACACCAGCGGAAAAAAAGTTATCTGTTTTTAATACAACTGGTCATTCTCTCTCTTTCTCTTCCTTTTGGATGTTTCTCTCTCTCTCTGTCTTTGGTTCTGGCCGTTTGTATATTCAGTAGTCTTGTATCTAATGTCTCTCTGTCTGAACACTATTCAATTCCTTTGATTGCCTTGATAACGGGCAGTTGGAAAGATTATCTGTAATCACCAGGCATTGTTCTCTGACTATATATGCGGTAACTTTCAAGGAATCCCACACTCACCTGATGAAGGAGAAAGCCTCCGAAAGCTTGTGATTTTCAAATAAAACTGTTGGACTATAACCTGGTGTTGTAAGATTCCTTACAATGATCTAATTGAATGGTGAAACAGTCTCGAGGGGCTGAACGGCCTACTCCTTTTCCCACGTTCCTATAAATAAAGTGAAAAGTCAATCAATATCTCCCTCCATTTTGTGAATTTCATTGCAGGTGCCAGGAATTTGGACTGCAGGCTTTATCAAAACCCTTTTGTCATTTTAAACACCTCAATTAGATCATCCCTCAACGTTTTTTGTGTATTGGATAGTTACGAAGATTTTAACATTATCTGGACGGTTTCCCACGGCTTCCCATTCACGCCTGGTGAAACCAGATGGAAAGGGCTGGACCAGTGAAAAATAAACTAAATAAATTCAATAAAATTATATTTCCCATTGTAAACAAATTAAATAAACATATCTTAAAAACTATTTTGCCTGGACCCCCCCCACCCACTCTGATCCCGATATACGATGTCTGCTCTCTGATCCCGACGTCCGATGTCTCCACTCTAATCTTTGTTCCCCACCTCCCCCCATCTCTATTCTAACTGCTGATGAGGTCTCTCTCTCTTTCTTTCCCTCCCCACCCCCACTACCTCGGATATGCAGCTCCTGTCGGCAGACAGCCTGTCAATCAGACTGGCTGCCGAGTGTGAAACCCGGAAGAGGCTTTGAATGGCCTCATCACAACCCATCTATTTCCCTTCCGGGTTTGACGCCCGCATATCACCCCCTCCCCCCCGGACTCTTCCCGCCGGCATATTAAAATTGTGCCCATTCTGTTTTTCTATTGTTCCTTCCAAAGTGAATAATCTCACATTTCCCCACATTATACTCCAACTGCCACCTTCTTGCCCACTCAGTTAACCTGTCTATATCCCTTTGCAGACTCTTTGTGTCCTCCTCACAGCTTACTTTCCCATCTAGCTTTGTACCATCAGCAAACTTGGATTATAAATAGCTGAGGCCCAAGCACTGATCCTTGCGGCATCCCACTAGTTACAGCCTGCCGCATTCTGCGGCCAGTGACTCACCTCCTGACTCCACAAAGCCTTTCCACCAAGGCATAAGTCAGGAGTGTGATGGAATACTCTCCACTTGCCTGGATGAGTGCAGCTCCAACAACACTCAAGAAACTCGACACCATCCAGGACAAAGCAGCCCGCTTGATTGGCACCCATCCACCACCCTAAACATTCACTCCCTTCACTACCGGCGGACTGTGGCTGCAGTGTGTATCATCCACAGGATGCACTGCAGCAACTCGCCAAGGCTTCTTCGACAGCACCTCCCAAACCCACGACCTCTACCACCTAGAAGGACAAGGGCAGCAGGCACATGGGAACAATACCACCTGCACGTTCCCCTCCAAGTCACACACCATCCCGACTTGGAAATATATCGCCGTTCCTTCATCGTCGCTGGGTCAAAATCCTGGAACTCACTTCCTAACAGCACTGTGGGAGAACCTTCACCACATGGAATGCAGCGGTTCAAGAAGGCAGCTCACCACCACCTTCTCAAGGGCAATTAGGGATGGGCAATAAATGCCGGCCTCGCCAGCAACGCCCACATCCCATGAACGAATTTAAAAAAAACTGAAAATGACCCTTTATTCCTACTCTCTTTTCTCTGTCCATTAACCAACCCTCTATCCATGTTAGTATATCACCCCCTACCCCATGAGCCCTCATCTTATGTAACAACCTTTTGTGTGGCACCTTATCGAATGCCTTTTGAAAATCCAAATATACTACATCCACGGGTTCCCCTTTATCTACCCTGCTAGTTACATCCTCAAAAAACTCCAGTAGATTTGACAAACACGATTTCCCTTTCATAAGACCATGTTAACTCTGCCTGATCAGATTATGATTTCTTAAGTGCCCCGTTACCACGTCCAGCATTTTCCCGACTACTGATGTCAGGCTAACTGGCCTGTAGTTCCCTGTTGTCTCTCTCCCTCCTTTCTTGAATAGCGGGGTTATATTTGCTACCTTCCAATCCACGGGGACTGTTCTAGAATCTAGGGAATTTTGGAAGATCGCAACCAATGCATCCACCATCTCTGCAGCCACCTCTTTTAGAACCCTAGGTTGTAGGCCATCTGGTCCAGGGGATTTGTCAGTTTTTAGTCCTATTAATTTCTCCAGTACTTTTTCTTTACTAATATTAACTTCTTTAAGTTACTCACTCTCTTTAGACCCTTGGTTCCCCAATATTTCTGGTATGTTTTTTGTGTCTTCCACTATGAAGACATTTACAAAATATTTGTTTAACGTCTCTGCCATTTCCTTATTCCTTACAAATGGGGAATAAAATATAATAAATACTGTGGCTACAAGAGCAGGTCAGAGGCTGGGCATTCTGTGGCGAGTGATTAATCTCCTGACTCCCCAAAGCCTTTCCACCAAGGCATAAGTCAGGAGTGTGATGGAATACTCTCCACTTGCCTGGATGAGTGCAGCTCCAACAACACTCAAGAAGCTCGACACCATCCAGGACAAAGCAGCCCACTTGATTGGCACCCCATCCACCACCCTAAACATTCACTCCCATTACCACCGGTGCACAGTGGCTGCAGTGTGTACCATCCACAGGATGCACTGCAGCAACTCGCCAAGGCTTCTTCGACAGCACCTCCCAAACCCGTGACCTCTACCACCTAGAAGGACAAGAGCAGCAGGTACATGGGAACAACACCACCTGCACGTTCCCCTCCAAGTCACACACCATCCTGATTTGGAAATATATCGCCGTTCCTTCATTGTCACTGGGTCAAAATCCTGGAACTCCCTTCCTAACAGCACTGTGGGAGAACCTTCACCACATGGACTGCAGCGGTTCAAGAAGGTGGCTCACCACCACCTTCTCAATGGTAATTAGGGATGGGCAATAAATGCTGGCCTTGCCAGTGACACCCACATCCCATGAACGACTAAAAAAAAAATTATAATTTCTCTTGTCTCAGCCTCTAAGGGGCCCACGTTTACTTTTGCTACTCTCTTCCTTTTTACATATTTGTAGAAGCTCTTACAATCTGTTTTTATATTTCTTGCTGGTTTACTCTCATATTCTATTTTCCCCCTCTTTATCAATTTTTTGGTCATTCTTTGCTGGTTTCTAAAATTGTTCCAATCCTTAGGCTTACTACTCTTCTTGGCAACATTATAAGCCTCTTCTTTTAATACTATCCTTAACTCCTTTAGTTAACCACGGATGGATCAATTTTCCCATGGGGGTTTTCTTCCTCAATGGAATGTATTTTCGTTGAGAATTATGAAATACTTACTGAGAGATAGAGATAAAAGATAGAAAGAAAAGCTTTTTATTTATCTTCCTCTGCATATGTGAAGGACACATAGAAGAGGCAAAACTAAGCAAAGGTTACATAGAGTGAAAGAGAGAGTTGGAGACAAGCCCAGAAATACATTGAGAACAACACAAGTGTTTGAGAGGCAGAAAGAGCGAGAAAGAGGGGAGTAGTAAGAGTGGAAGACAAAGACCGGCAAGGAGAGGGAAAGAGTGAGAGATAAATAGAGAAACATTTACAAGGAGTGACACAATGGCCCAGAATTCGCTGTCAAAGTAACAGTGAGGCTAATGGTGATTGCTGTTATTTATAAGCAAATATTTTAGCAAATTCAGGTGAGGGCAGATGTGTGGTTAAGTGCAGAAATCCAAAAGTTGCCGTCCGAATTGCACTGCTCCACCATTACCTTCAAGAAAATGGCATCTCACTGACTCACCGCTGAAATGCATCGAATGGCATGAAGTAGCTGTATTTGTGCAGTAGATACGAACTAAACTTGCCACAGAAAGTTAAGTCAAGTCATTCCAAGTCTATGTATCCTTATGATGTGATAAGTGTTAATTACTGCCAATCAACCTCTTTGGCACTGAAAATTAACTATAACAAGTGTGGAGTCTCATTCCTTCATCTTTTAAGTGTTGTTGGAGATTTTTGTTTAAGAGTTAAAAATTTTTTTTTTTACTTTTCCTTTCTGTCAATTTTTTCTCTCTCATTTAATCCAATCTTTCCTTGGCTCTCTTTATTTATCTTTCTGTACCTGATTTGACATTGAATTCACCCACACTAATTTACACTTCCTTCTCGCTGTTAATTTCACAATTATTTTTCTTTTTTAAAATTATTTATTTTTAGGAAATAGTACATACATACATTTTATAAACTCACTGTACAATTTATCACATGGCCTACAGAGCTATACACAGAAACCTTCAGAGCAATACAGTGGGGAGGTTGATATGTTGTACATGTACTGAGAAGAGTATACTGTTTGAGGGGGTTGAGATAATTTGGTTACAGACCCTTGGATTTAGTTGGATGAAGGAGTAACAGGGGTCTCGCAAATATGGTGATGGGTATTATGGATTTTGTGTATTGTCCTTTATGGAACATGAGGAGGGGATTGTTAGTTTGTGGCTTGACTCTCATTTTCATGGGGGTGGTCTGGGTCTGGGTCTGTGTGGGAGGTGCCTAGGTCATGTGGGCTTCCAGGAATGAGCGTCAGACTGCCGAGCATATCCGGAGTACGAGGCGGAGCCCAGACATCATTCTCTCTGACTGGCATATGTCTCACAGATGTTTCACTCACATATTTGTTATGCATAGAATTGTGCTCCATCGCAGTGTGATGAATGCATCATGCTGCAGTAGTAGCTAGGCCGACTAAGCATAGGCCCAAATCACCATCGGTGGCCATGCCTTCAGCTGCCTAGGACCTTAGCTCTGGAATTCCCTTCCTAAACCTCTCCGCCTCTCCACAGCTCTCTACTCTTTTAAGACACTCCTGCTTAAAACCTACCTCTTTGACCAAGCTTTTGGTCACCCGTCCGAATGTCTCCTTCTTTGGCTCAGTGTCAATTTTCTGTTTTGTCTGATTATGCTCCTGTGAAATGCCTTGGGACATTTTACTACGTTAAATGCGCTATATAATTGCAAGTTGCTTTTGTTGTTGCATGAATTGTGAAGCAGGATCAAAACATGTGTAGCACTGTGTACCTTCCAGTCATAGTCTCTCCAGCGTTCGCACCCAAAATTTGTGGATCAGCATACATGCCAACATAAAAAGGACTTAGAGGCACTGGAGAAGGTGCAAAGAAGATTTATAAGCATGATAACAGAACTGAGAGGTTATACCTATCAGGAAAGGCTGAACAGGCTGAAACTCTTTTATCTAGAAAAGAGAAGGCTGAGGGGTGACCTGATAGAGGTCTTTAAAAATATGAAGGTGTTTGATAGGGTAGACATAGAGAAGATGTTTCCAATCTTGGGGAGACCAAAACTAGGGGTCATAAATATAGAGGGGTCACTAATATTCAGGAGAAACTTCTTTACTCAAACAATGGTAAGATTGTGGGACTCGCTACTACAAGGAATAGTTGAAGCGAATAGCATAGATGCATTTAAGGGGAAGCTAGATAAACACATGAGAGAGAAAGAAATAGAACAAAATGCTGATAGGGTTAGATGAAGTAGGGAGGGAGGAGGCTCATATGGATCATAAACACTGGCACAGACCAGTTGGCTCAAATGGCCTGTTTTTGTGCTGCAAATTCTATGTAATTCTATGTAAATAACTAGCTAAAGGTGACCAACATCTTAAAAAGAACACTCAAGAATGTCCATAGTTATAAGCCTATGACATGTGAAAACAAGTAATTACACAGGCTTGTAACTTAAGCTGTATTTATATGCAACATTCCTTCATTTCTATTGCAGAAAAAAAACATTACTACATTGACCAGAAACTTAACTGGACCAGCCACATAAATGCTTTAGCTAAAAGAGCAGGTCAGAGGCTGGGTATTCTGCAGCATGTGACTCACCTCCTGACTCCCTAAAGCCTTTCCACCATTTACAAGGCACAAGTCAGGTGTGTGATGGAATACTCTCCACTTGCTTGGATGAGTGCAGCTCCAACAACACTCAAGAAGCTCGACACCATCCAGGACAAAGCAGCCCGCTTGATTGGCACCCCATCCACCACCCTAAACATTCACTCCCTTCACCATCAGTGCACTGTGGCTGCAGTATGTACCATCCACAGGGTGCACTGCAGCAACTCGCCAAGGCTTCTTTGACAGCACCTCCCAAACCCCTGACCTCTACCACCTAGAAGGACAAGGGCAGCAGGCACATGGGAACAACACCCCTCCAAGTCACACACCATCCCGACTTGAAAATATATCGCTGTTTCTTCATCGTCACTGGGTCAAAATCCTGGAACTCCCTACCTAACAGCACTGTGGGAGAACCTTCACCACACGGACTGCAGCGGTTCAAGAAGACAGCTCACCACCACCTTCTCAAGGGCAATTAGGGATGGGCAATAAATGCTGGCCTCGCCAGCGACGCCCACATCCCATGAATGAATAAAAAAAACATGAAAGCCTGAAGGGGGGAATCTAAATGCTGAAAGCACAAATTAATGGTGCATTTCCAGGGCGAAGGGTCCAGAGACATGCTTCCCTGGACATTTTTCAACAGTCTCCTCATTAAATGATGCATTGTGGTTCATTTTAAACACCTTTATAATTCACAATGAATAAATTTTTACCCTAAGAAAAAGAAAGAAACATTTGGATTTTCAATGGGCCAACCAGAGCATCACTTCCCCAAAAGATGCCCCATCATCACTCTCCCACATCCATCCTTCTCACTCCAGTTCACTGAGGCATTCTATTCCTCAGGACTCAGTTCACAGAAACACTGCTCTCCACCCACTCCACATACTTTCTTCTCTTCCAACCTTCTCAGTTCATACTGCCACTCTTCTTCCTCTTCAACTCAACCTGATGATCTTCTTCCACACCCTGTTTGAACTGACACTCTTATAGGAACAAAGGAAACATAGGAACAGGAGTAAGTCATTCAACTCCTCGAGCCTGTTCTGCCATTCAATTAGATCAGGGCTGATCTGTATCTTAACTCCATCTACTTGCCTTAGTTCCATAACTCTTAATACACTTGCCTAATAAAAATCTATCAATCTCAGTTTTGAAATTTTCAATTGACCTAGTCAAAACAGCTTTTTGGGGGAGAGAGTTCCAGATTTCCACTACCCTTTGTGTGAAGAAGTGCTTCCTAACATTCCCATCAATTCATGCTGGCTCTCTTCTCCCCTCAGACTTTGGTTCAAGCTAGTCGTCTTCTTTCATCTCCTCCATTTAAGCTGGCACTCTTTATCAGACCTCCTCCCTGATCTCTTTCAGGACTCTGATATAAAAGCCGTCTTTCTCTGGGGATTTATTTGTTTTGAGCCTTTTAGCCTTTCTTGGACTTCCATCTCATTTATAACATCATCATTGATTTTACTTGGGATATCTTTGTTTGGGGAAGATATGTTGCTCTTGTCTTCCTTTGTGAATACTGGGAGGAACTAATCATTCAGAATATTTATTTTTTGGTGTTTATCCTCAGTTTCAAGCCCACCTTTTATGGTTTTCAACTCTTCTTTGCCTGCCCTTTTGTTGTTGTGCTGCTATGATTATTTTCTGGGTTTCTTTTCATCCCCCTGACTACAATTTTAATGTATTTCTGTATTTTCTTGTATTCATTCCACTAAGTCCCTTTTCCTTTCTCCCTGTAAGATTTATACAGGCTATTTTTCCTCTTACTCCTACTTTTAATTTGTTTGCTAATCTATTTAGGATCATGTGTGTTTAGTCTGAGACTGTTGGTTTTGAGAATGTATTTATCCTGTATGCTCAGCGTTATACCTTTAAAGGTGTCCCAATTGTCTTCTATTGAAATGTTGCGAACAACCTCCCCTAATCTATTTGCTTTACTTGTTCCCTCATCTCACTGAATTTAGCCCTTTCAAATTTATGTATCTGGCCCCTGAACTTAAGGTATGTCTGACTCCCAGATCCTGCGAAACTTCATCATTCTTTCGTTGCTGTCACTAAATGTGGAGTGTGGGAAACTCACTATTATTTTGAGCTAGCCCTCATGGATTCTGCTAAACATGACAGTTGTGAGAGTCTGCTTCCATTCTTGCCATTCCTCCCCTGTTACCTGGCCACATAGGTCTCATTCCTGGGTCTCTTTCAGAATTTCTGTGTGGCCTCTTGATCTGGAAGCAAACAAGTTCCAGATGGAGGCGATGTGTCCCCAGGAGTTAGTTCAGTTAGGTGAGGTAATACAGCCCCAGCGGAGTCACCTTCCAGATTTTGGAGAGCACGGCTGGGTCCTGGAAGAAATGTTTAATTTTGAGATAGCCAAATAGGTCCTCTGGGTGACATGGAACTTGCCTTTCAGTTTTCGGAAAACTAATATAGTCTTTGTGGAGAAGCTGACCTAGTTCGGTGATACCTTTGTTGTACCAAGTTCAGAAACCATAGCAAATGCATCTGGAGGTTCCTCATTGCATCAGATTGGGGAAAGAACTAATAGGCCCCAAGGATGGGCCCTGTAGGACAAATGGAGGTCTTGCTCTCAGCATTAAACCAAAGGTTGTGAGGGTAGGTAGGCCAGGTTTCAGGTCATTATTCCTAGGAGTTCAGGTGTCCAATACTAGACAATATTTTTCAAAAATGTTTCCATGAGCATTGCTATAGGAGTTGAATTACAATTAAGGCAGGTGATTTAGTGCAGCAAGAGTTACCAAAAGTCACTGAGCAGTTGTAGTGAAAACAGCTAAAATCTCAGGCAGCAACAAGGGTACCTTTTTTCTCAGTCCCAGCTAGTTTTCTCCCTTACTGGCACTAATCTGCAGCATATATTAAAATCCCAATGTTCTGCCTCTCTCAGCCTGTCCAACATTGAAAGAGGTTTCCGGCTGGTTACTGTAGCTGCAGTTGGCAAGCGTTCAGGTCACTGGCACAATTTAAAATTAGAGTTTGGATTATATTCACAGTTAGTGGAGCACATGCTGACTGTATGAGCAGCTGTTACAGTAACCAGTGAGAAAATGTCTTCACTATTCAGCAAGTTGTGAGAAAAAGAGCATCAGAACCTTAAAATATACAGATTGAGATTAACGTGCCAGCGAGTAGAGAAACGGACAGGATAAATTGCACTCTCGCGTGAAAATCGGGGTGGGGGGGGGGGCGGTGGGACTTGCCCTGGAATATTACACCACCACAAATCACTTGCCATAACTATAGTAATACATTCTGCATTTCATAGTACAATGCTCGTTGTTATAAAACAGCAAATCCTCTGGCTTATCATGAGCAATGCCACGGGATATCTGTTAGTAAATGCAAACATTTAGAGATACATTTATCACAATTAGGGAGTCATGCCTTGTCACACATGCAAATTTCTGTGCAACACTTAACGAACTTGTTAAAGTACAAAAAGAAAAAGAAAATCTATTCATTCCCTGCCTCAGCAATTGGAAATACCCTGTACTGGCCTCAGGACATACTTAAGGGCAATTATCGCCTAAATGGCAACAGAATTGCCTATAAACAGCAATAACATTTTCTGGCCTTAAACAGATAGGCCAGGTTACTCGCAGCTCCCCCTCAGCAACAGAATACATTGTGCGTCACATGGGTACATAACATCAACAACATGCATTTATATAGCACCTTTAATGTAGTAAAACGTCCCAGGCTTGGGCTGATAAGTGGCAAGTGACATTCATGCCAGACAAGTGCCAGGCAATGACCATCTCCAACAAGAGAGAGTTTAACCACCTCCCCTTGACATTCAACGGCATTACCATCGTTGAATCCCCCACCATCAACATCCTGGGGGTCACCATTGACCAGAAACTTAACTGGACCAGCCACATAAATACTGTGGCTACAAGATCAGGTCAGAGGCTGGGTATTCTACGGCGAGTGACTCACCTCCTGACTCCCCAAAGCCTTTCCACCATTTACAAGGCACAAGTCAGGAGTGAAGCAATACTTTCCACTTGCCTGGATGAGTGCAGCTCCAACAACACTCAAGAAGCTCGATACCATCCAGGATAAAGCAGCCCGCTTGATTGGCACCCCATCCACCACCCTAAACATTCACTCCCTACACCACTGGCGCACCCATGGCTGCGGTGTGTACCATCTACAGGATGCACTGCAGCAACCCGCTAAAGCTTCTTCGACAGCACCTCCCAAACCACGACCTCTACCACCTAGAAGGACAAGAGCAGCAGGCACATGGGAACACCACCTGCACGTTCCCCTCCAAGTCACACACCATCCCGACTTGGAAATATATCGCCGTTCCTTCATCGTCGCTGGGTCAAAATCCTGGAACTCCCTACCTAACAGCACTGTGGGAGAACTTTCACCACATGGACTGCAGCGGTTCAAGAAGGCGGCTCACCACCACTTTCTCAAGGGCAATTAGGGATGGGCAATAAATGCTGGCCTTGCCAGCGACACCCACATTCCATGAACAAATAAAAAAAAACAGGAGCGATTATCAAACAAATTTTGACACCGAGCCACATAAGGAGGTATTAAGACAAATGACCAAAAGCTTGGTCAAAGAGGTAGGTTTTAAGGAGCGTCTTAAAGCATGAGAGAGAAATACTGCTGTGGATTGCTATTCCAGTGACATCGACAGCCATTGAAACAATTTGTGTTGCATTGCTAAAGCTTTGTGAATTTGCACGGGGAAGTACATCACCGCGTGCTCCTCGTGCATGGCTTGCGGGCCTATGTGAGGAATGCTGTCCAGCCTTTTCGCAGCAGCTCAAAAATGCCAACCAGAGAATGTCTCCTGGTTCAGTCTCAACAAGTGTAGTAATGGTACAAACCCGCAACCAAAAAAAATTCCTCACCCAGTTTGCTGTCATTGCAAGCAACCTTTGTGCTGTGCTCCAACTGCTATTGTTAACAACTGTAGGCCTGTCTCTTCATTTCAATCCCACCCACCTTGTTTCAAAGCAACTAGTTTCAGACACTTCTTGCATTAAAGCCTTGCATTGGGCCGTTACGTCAAGCACTGTACAGTAAGTAAGGAGCAGCCTGAAAGTTATGAAAGGAGCAAGCTGCTCTGGCCATCCCTTCAGTGATGTTGAAACTAGTTATAAAGAAGGAAATGAGTGGTTAGGATGTGGGGGCCATTAGCTCAGAACAGAATATTTTAAAACCGCCTTGCTTGAGAATGAACATTTTTCCTCTTTTCTCAAAATAAATGTTCCCATCCACACGCCTTCCTTCAGCTAGATAGTGCAAACAGGCGACTGCACAGTTAATGCCATTTCCATTTTCCAGTGCTGGGAGCCACCCGTTAAAACGAATAGGAGAGATTTAAAGCTGCAATCTGAATATATTTCAAACATTTTCACGGTTTTATTTTCAAATTAGTTTTCAGACTTTGCCAGAAACTTTGAACATCAATGTAAAGTATATGTTAACAATAAATGTTCAGATATTTACAACAAAAAAAAGCTGGGCACCTTAAGAGAAATTGCTTATATATTGTTAATGCACTACAAGCAAACAGTACTGATCTTCAATGGAGGCTGATCTTTTCTTTATAGGCAATGACATGAGTTTTGTAAATTAATAAACATGCCAGCATCTGGAGACTGCATGAAGCCTCAATCACTTCTTATTGTGCATTCTCTTCCAGGCCCACTTTACAGTGCTAACCATCATCTTAACAACAATGCGGTAGAAGTCTCTGTCGCACACTGTGACAAACTTGAAAGGCTTCTGCTCGGGCTTTCTTTGACAGGGACAATTGGCAAGAGGCCTGTGGCTATTCACGCAGAACAGGCAATGAAAAAATGCTTGAAGTCAGTTTCAGGGGTGGCAATGCCCAGGAAAAGAAAGACCACATAACATGAATGACTGCTGCTAGGAGACTAATTCCAAAAGCATGCTGGTTGTGGGCCTCCATGTGCCGACATCAATGGGCTCATCTTCTACCCATTGAAGGGGCCTGAAATGATAGAGATATACATGAGAAAGAACTATAAGGGAAAGGAAAATAAAACCCAAGGAGACAACACTATAACGATTGTTACGCTGAGGGCACATTAGTTGTACAGTATGTTCGCCAAATGTGTTCTCTGTGGTGTTTAAAGAAAATTAACCTTCCCAAAACATCAATAGCAGTTTTAACACTGATATTAGAGCTGCAACATACATTAGGTCACTTGGCCTACACTTCTACTTATTATTTCACAATTAGAACTGCTCATACATTAGAAATCACTTTTAGTTGCATTAAGAATTAAATTGACTAATTCAAACTTGTACAGTTGCTAACCACTGATACTTTTAGTGATTTATACAGTGTTATTATTTACTGGTGTAATTAAGGGTCGAAAGGTGACATCTGCATATCATCCCTACATTCTTACTTAAAAAGGAACGGTTGCCTGAATTAAAATGTGTTACGCCCGTGGTTTCGATATCAATTCAATGAAAAACGGTGCAATATTTACAGCTTCATTTCATTCGAATTAAATTGCAACATAATGCTGTAGTATGTGAAGAAATTGATTTAATTTCTTGGGAAATGTTACCAAACCAAAGAGAGCAGATTCAAATGCCAAGCCAATTACCCGTAACCAAAAAAATTTAAATCTGTAGCTACGTTTGGCTTTTTAGTGTCACACATTAAAGGTTCACCATTCTCCATCTGTGCTTTTCTATAATTATTTTATTCTTGGTTTTCAATGGTTAAAAGATATTTTTCTTCAATCCGACATTTATTAATTCTTCTATATGCTCAGTAAGTCTCCGCCCTCATCCCCCCCTCCCCCAGTGAGCAATTGAGGACAATCCCAGGTTTAATTCCTGGCTTGTGCTGGTCTCAACCAAGGTAGTGTTAGAGGGCCTTGTAACTGGTCTCACTTATTTTAGTTTAGGGAGGGGACTAGCTTACAGGTCTCCTGCTCCTGATCACTATCCAGGGACTGTTGCTGGAAGTTTTTGTTGGTAGATATTGGTTGAAGACAGGATTAGGTTTGCTGTGATATTCAAACCCTACCCCATTGTCAAAAAGAAAGAAAAACTTTCATTTACATAGCACCTTTCCTGACCTCAGGGTGTCGCAAAGTGCTCTATGGTCAATGAAGTACTTCTGAAGTGTAGTCGCTGTAGTAACATTGGAAATGCGGCAGCCAGTTTGAGCACAGCAAAGTCCCACAAACAGCAATGTGATAATGACCAGATGATCTGTTTAACTGATTTTGGTTGAGGGATAAATATTGTCTAGGACACCACGGAGAACTCCCCTGCTCTTCTTCAAAATAGTGCCATGGGATCTTTTACATCCACCTGAGGAGGCAGACGGGGCCTCGGTTTAACGTCTCATCCAGAAGACGGCACTGTTCGACAGTGCAGCACTCCCTGAGTACTGCACTGGAGTGTCAGACTAGGTTTTGTGCTCAAGTCCCTGGACCGGGTATATGAAACCACAACCTTCTGATTCAGAAGTGAGAGTGCTACCAACTGAGCCAGGGCTGACACATGCCCTGCCTCCACTCACCATCAATGAGTAATGGCTGGTTTGACGCGGTCCTGGAAAGTGACTCGTGGCTTTGGGGCCACAACCCAGCAAGGAAACATTTTGAGGAAGAGAGGAGAGGAAATTAGCAAGAAAAAGAAGGGCTCTAATTTGATTCAAATTAAAAATAGCATATCATTGATTTTTGCTGGTTTTATATGAAAAGGAAAACATTATCCTTTACATTTAAACTCATGTGGGCTCAGGTTCAATACCAATCATATAGTGAATCTATTGCGGGTTACAGACTAGTGCTGTCCACAAAACAAACATTGTTGGTGGGTCCTGAAATGACAGACCTGGCAAAAAGCAAAGGTATTCTTCTTTCACATCTCATTACTATTTTTAACCAAGTAGAATCGCTGCTTTAAATATTTACGATTGAGCACGACACCTTTATGTCTAAATGCAATTATCTGCTGTTGAGGACACAGCTTCTGAAATTTGCCCTAGACTTAAGAGGTCCCAGGTTGGTTCATTTTTACTGTGCTTAGTTTACTTCAAGATGAGGACATTGCTTTTAGGAACACTGCAGCTTTCAGCAGCACTGGGCCTAATTTAACCTTTGGTCCCATTTCTTTGAGCATCTTAATGCTGCAGTTTTTTTTGTGGCATTTTATCTGCCATGTGTTATTGAACATTATAGTGTTGCGACATCGCAAACCACTTTTAATGCAACACACTTTTGGGTGTGTCATGGGAACCTGGTCTTCTTATTTTTTTGATGTCAGCTCAAAATCTCAACTCCACCAAGACGGAGGAGCTGTTGGCACAGTGCTGACATCATGACACATAATGACTATTAAACATAGGCAAAACCGCAGAGAAATCTAAAGTAAACAAGTAGTTAAATTTGAGACAATTAACCTTCTGGAACGATTCGATATTTGACATTCTTATTATTGGCTTTTGGTGATATCTAATAATCATGAATTATAGCATCATTAGCTTGGCAGTAGGATCACATCACTGGCATAATAGCACAAGGCAGTGACCTGTTATCACATCAGCAGCTAAGATACCGCACAGGCTTCACTAGAAGTTTGCACTAGACCAGATCATTTTACTTATGCTATTTTTAAATCTCTGTATTTTATTAGTACATTTCTTTCAAATTTACTGCCATGTGTTAGTCATTCTCAGCTTCAGTTAATTCTTTTTAACTGCTTGTCTTCTTTAATCTTCAGTTATTTTCCACTGTTCCCCCCCAAACACCTCCATTCATCTTCCTCCTCACAGTGGAGTTGGTGGGTGGCCAATTAATGGGAGGCATACTTCAGACATTGTATTGCGACACAAGAGCTATCTGTTTCTCCCATGCAGGGGCAGTCTCCCCTGCCACCGACTGAGTATGGACCGGCTCACATTGTACATCAGCTTGTTGAGATAAAGGAGCCATTACACAAGCACTCAGACTTAGTGGTACAAAGTGAGTGACTTTAGTACCAGCCCATGCTTCGAGATTTCCGTTACATTGCTTTTTTCTGCTCACCCAGTATATCACAATGCCACACAACAGAGCAGATTCGAAAACTAAAACCACTAATGAATTTGATCGGGCCACGTAGTTTATTCTGAGAAAATCAAACATACAGCTAGGCAAAAATCCAATATGGCAGAAACAGACTTTGTACTAGATGTCGCTGAGGTTGTGAGAAGTTACATCCTACAATGCATATATCTACCATTCGTAACCTCAGTAGTTGGGAAGTAATGTTGAATAGTTTAGTCCCAGTTAGCCTCTAGGCACTTTCCAATACTGTAGATGTGGGAGAGTTGCCCAGTGCCAACATGTAATCTTTATGTCATTCTGCCCCATTTTGTTAGTCTTAGCCTCTTCAGATTCTACTTTACCTCAATTCTTTTCTACCTTCTTTCTCATCTCAACACTTGTCAAATGTATCATATCTTTCTTTTAACATTTTCTGCCTCACATTTTCTTTCCCATGCTTTTTTTTTCTCTTTGCCCGCTCTCAATTTCCCTTTCACACACACAAGCACATAACCTCATACACTCCTATGCACAAAGTTATGCAGTTTGTTGCCACAATCTCCTCAATGACTAATCCCCTAACACTGGGAAAGCTTTGTGTCGTACTGCTAATGCAAGGAAGAACTCAGGAATGCGGGGCCTGGAGAGTGCCTATAGAATGAGAAAGGAAGAGAAAAGGAACTGGAGGGAGAAAGAAGTCAAACCACAAATGGGATGGAAGAAAAAAGGATTAGGCGACAATATCCGACTGCATTGAGGGGTCAGGAGAATTAAGCTTAAGAGCAGCTTGCTCAGTGTGTGGGGGGATAAAAAGGCCCCAAAATGAAAGAAAGTGCTTCAAGTGCAGACATTGGCGAGGGTGAGAGGATGCTGCTAGGGAATGTTCAGGGGTGAAGGCATCAGCTTCATATCAACATGGGTTTAAAGACAGCATCGCAGGTACCTCTATTGATCATATTAATTAGAGTAAGGGCAGAATTTATTGTAGAGAGCAGACTGTCCGTTTAGACGTATACTTCTGCATAGTTAAAATGCAGACTTAAGAGCAGTTAATGGATGAACCAAATCGCATAATAGCAGCTGCTATGAAACTCGACCAAGAACAAAATAATTTCAAATTAAATACCTTGGTGTTTTGCTCAACTTGAATATTTTTTTTAATTCAAAAAGAAAATGCACATTTTTTAAATTTAGTTGTCTTTATAGATCTATAAGTTATTTTCAAACATAATAGCAATGAAGACAAAAGCCCTATTTATATTTTACAAACTCCTAACATTCAGTTCCAGTCATGAACAGTCTGCATTTCTCTGATATGCTGATAGGGTTAGATGAAGAGGGATGAGAGGAGGCTCGTGTGGAGTACAAACGCCTGCATAGACCAGTTGGGCCAAATGGCCTGTTTCTGGGCTGTAGAGGCGATGTAATTCTATGTCATTTCTATTTTAACTCCATCGGAGAGTTTGCAATCCATGTTTACACTTCCCTAATGAAAATCCTCTACCTTTGCAGTCCCAAACAAGTGGCACGAGCTACAACCTAGAAATCTGCTTAAAATAAATAACTCCCCGCCACTTGTACTTGTCCAGTTTGGCACAGTTGTGCTGATGATGTTCAAAGTCAATGGTCAGGTTGCAGAACTGCAGCAGATTTCGACAATAGCTGCGACTCTGGTACGGAATTCAGTCTGTGTCTCAAGTAGTTCACGTAGTGAGTGATATAGCTGAAGATACAAAGGCCTGTTTGTGTTTTTGCAGGAGAAGATTATTCTTTAGTTCATAAGAGCGTATGAAATAGGAGCAGTAGTCGTCCATACGGCCCCTTGAGCCTACTCCGCCATTCAATAAGATCATGGCTGATCTTCGACCTCAACTCCACTTTTCTGCCTGATCCCCATATCCCTTGATTCCCTTCGAGCCCAAAATCTATCTATCTCAGCCTTCAATATACTCAATGACCCAGCATCCACAGCCCTCTGGGTAGAGAATTCCAAAGATTCACAAACCTCTGAGTGAAGAAATTCCTCCTCATCTCAGTCCTAAATGTCCGACCCCTTATCCTGAGACTATGCCCCCTATTTCTAGACTCTCCAGCCAGGGGAAACAACCTCTCAGCATCTACCCTGTCAAGCCCTCTCAGAATCTTATGTTTCAATGAGATCACCTCTCATTCTTCTAAACTCCAGAGAGTATAGGCCCATTCTACTCAATCTCTCATCATAGGACAACCCTCTTATCCCAAGAATCAATCTAGTGAACCTTCATTGCACTCCATCTAAGGCAAGTATATCCTTCCTCAGATAAGGAGACCAAAACTGTGCACAGTTCCTTGGGTCCTTTTTTGGATTTTGCTCTGCAAATAAGGTTAGGTATTTTCATAGGTTTTTCAAACAGCTAACCAGACATTCTTTCATTAAAGGGGACTGCAGGTTATTTGGAACTAAAATGAGCTGAAGTGAATCAAACTGTGCTCAAGGCACAGTGTACATGCTGGCCATACAATGCACCAACACCAGAATTAAATTGATTTTTTAAAAATCTGTTTAAAATAAATGAGGTAACCCCTCTGCTAACATGGTGGAGAGACAAATTTCAGACAGACATGTTCAGCCATCCTACACTAATACTGTCCCCACGACATATGCCGTCCAGGCTTATCCTGGGCAGCCGCCTACATCGGGCAAATGGCGCTAACCATTTGACATTACCATAGGGCATCAATTACAAGGGCATCGCTTAAACCATATTAAGCGGGCAGGTTATTTTGGGCAGTTCAAGCAGTATCTCGCGTTCACCTGTCATTAAGTCCTAACCCCAAATCCCTCCCCCCCATCCCCCCTCCGTGGCCTTGAAGTCACTTGCTCTCCACTGAGGGAGTGGTCGAAATAGGCGCATTCTGAGGTCAATTGGAAGCTAATTGCTGAAGGAAGTTCAAGATTGGCAGCTGCCTTTGAAGAGATGCAAGACTATCCAGGTCAGAAAAAGCAACAGGAATTCTCTTGCTTTCTTTCTATTTTAAAAAAAATAATTTTGACATTTTTAAGTGGGGTGTCTGAAATGTGATGGAACACACTAGTCACAAGATTGGGACCCCATGCACCACCCTAAACATTCACTCCCTTCACCACCGGTGCACCGTGGCTGCAGTGTGTACCATCCACAGGATGCACTGCAGCAACTCACCAAGGTTTCTTTAACAGCACCTCCCAAATCCGCGACCTCAACCACCTAGAAGTACAAGAGCAGCAGGCACATGGGAACAACACCACCTGCACGTTCCCCTCCAAGTCACACACCATCCCGACTTGGAAATATATCGCCGTTCCTTCATCGTCACTCACCACCCATGAACGAATAAAAAAAAAGACATTTACATACACAGCAAGGTTGATTCTGCACCATTGTGCTCCCAATTGCAGAATGGCTCTCACGTGGAGAAATCGTGGACACATAGTCCATGATTTTCTACTTCATGGGCAGTGAGGTCTTGATTTGCCACATTCCCTGCAATGGACATACCTCGAAAGGAGCACAGGATCAGCCCTGGAAAGATGAGAGAGAAAGAGAGCGCACAAGAGCGAGTGTGATACGGACAGCTTCCGTTGTTCAAAGGGCACAATAATTAATTGGGAAAATAAATGTTGTCTAAAGAGAATAATCAAATACAGATTTTGTATGTAAAAATGATTAATTATCTCATGAAGCTTAGCAGTTATTTCATTAATAATCAGATGGCGCGTAACAATTCTTGCCAACATTGAAAGTTAGATATGTTAAAATGTTGCCCCCAGGGTCTTTCTGAAGAATGCATGTCTATGACAGGCTTGTGTAATACCCCACCCTGCCACTGTATTCATTCCATACAACTTAATGGAACCGTTGCCACTCGAGCGTCAGATTTACTGTGCCATTTCAAAAGCCCAAACATGCCAGCATGAATCACATTGGAAGGCAACTTCAATTGACTTCCACACAGGAAGGCACCTGAGATCCCAGTTCAAAAGTTAGAAATGGAACACAAGAAATAACTGGACCCATCTGAAATCCAAATACAATAAGAGATTAAAGCTAGATCCTTGTCTTATAGGAGTAATATAAACCTGGTTAACTACTCGGTTAATGCCTGTTAGATTTGTTAATCTAGCGTAGGGATAATTGGCTGCCACCTCTCATGTAGGAACATGCGCTGGAAAATTCACAAAACATGCCCAACCCAGAAACTTTAAAGTAATTATCTCCTGAACTCCCTGCAGAAATATTGCAGAGTGAAGTCCAAGGATCACCTCCAAATACAGCACTTTCCGATAGACGATTTACATTCTTTATTGATCAAATAAGGGATTACAGCAAAATTTAAAGCTATAAAACTTATTTATGGAGCTTCTGTTACCATGCTTAACCATTTTCCATTCTGTCCAACATGGACCTAGTGGTCAGCTCCATAAACATGTTAGTGGCGCCCAACATGATGAAGCCTCTGCAGACAGATCTGACAATTTTCCTGGTAGCTCACACTGCTGCAGTGGAAGCTCAAACGGCCGCCATCTTGGCTGTGGGGGCCACTGTCAAGTGTTGATAGGGGCTTCCAAAGTGTCATTGCAGTCCTGCACTGTGTTCTCGTGCAGAGCCCTAAGGGTGCTGAGACGTAGTCCCAGGAGAGTGGCCTTGGCTCCATGGAAGAGGCTCCTGCCGTACTCACTCAGGAGGACAGTTTGTCTGCTCCCCTGCCATGCCGAGATGATGCAGTCTGCAGCCAGGCCCTCAAGGCCCAGAACTGCTCGAGGTCACCCACCACGGCCATCTAAAGTGTCCTCAATGGAAGCTCTGCTGCCTTCTACCTCCCAAGCTGCAGCCACTGGGAATACACCCTGTAGGAGCACTGGGATAGGTAATCAAGCACAGAAGACAGGCACAATGGTGATTCTTAATTATTTCTGATAATTGTTAGTCGCAGATGGAATTGAGTTGTCAGATAAATGTGTTGATTGAGAAATCCAGGCAAAGAAGGGGTCAAGGCTGGAAAGAATTAGCTCTACAACATTCACACAAGCCAAACTTTCATGCTGATATGAATAATAAGAAAGAAAGAAAGAACTTGCATTTATATAGTGCCTTTCACGACCTCAGGATGTCCCAAAGCGCTTTACAGCTAATGAAGTACTTTTGAAATGTAGTCACTGTTGTAATGTATCAGAGTTTTGGACGCCCTGTCTATATCCATGGGCCTAAGTTGGCATGAAGCAAGACCCTTTACCCATGTGTCATTCCTAGAACCTATCTGTTCCTGATGGGATTGATGGTGCTATATGCTGTGTGCTGTGGGTGTGAATTCTTGTGTTATTGGGAATTAATTTTTGGTAATAAGGCCAATAGTTTTAACAATTAACTAGCTCATCTCCTGTGGCATTGCACACGGGGAATCAAGAACAGGTGCGGTTTTCAGGTGAAGTGGGATTAGAGGGGAGGGAATAGTTTGACCAGGATGCATCAGTGTAATTGAGGCACCATTTTAAAGCCATTACATTCTGTCCTTGTTTTGATATAATTGATTTTATATTATATTACAGGCTTTTCCCTCACTTCAGGGTGCAATGGGTGACTTGGCCTGTATCAGGTAAACCCGCTTGCTCTGTACACTCAGATAGATAGTAATGCTTTACTGCCCAGGTGGTTGGAATATGGTCATTGCTGATGGGGCGCAGGGTGATTTTCCACTCCTGATTTTTCATTTTACCAACCAGTGTGTTGAAATTGAAGCAACAATACAGCCCTGATCATTGCCTTGTTTGTCTATTCATTTACTTTTATTTGTTCTTCCTACTAGGAAAAATAGAATGTCATGGGAAATTTGCCATTGTAACCCAAAACAAATTCATGACAGAATTTGGGCACATTAATGAACCAAAGTGGGTCAAATTGCTTGAGTACACAATGTACTCTGGAGCATCCGAAACAATTATATTCATGGCGCGTGGTGCTAGATTTCTTGCAAAATGAAATTAAATTGAGCTTTACATTGAAGTGTGAGCTTGGCTTAGTTGTATCACTCTCATCCCTAGGTCAGAAGGATCAGATCGACTCAAGAGCGTGAGGATATAATCTAAAAGAAAGAAAGAAAGACTTGCATTCATATAGTGCCTTTCACCACCTCAGGATATCCCAAAGCACTTTAAAGCCAATTAAGTACTTTTTTGCAGTGTAGTCACTGTTGTAATGTAGGAAACGCGGCAGCCAATTTGCTCACAGCCAGGTCCCACAAACAGCAATGTGATAATGAGCAGATAATCTGTTTTTAGAAGTTGGTTGAGGGATAAATATTGGCCAGGACACTGGGGAGAACTCCCAGGCTCCCCTTCGAAATAGTGATATGGGATCTTTAACATCCACCTAAGAGAGCAGATGGGGCCTTGATTTAACGTCTCATCCCAAATGACAGCACCTCCGACAGTGCAGCATTCCCTCAGTACTACACTGAACTGTCAGCCTAGATTTTGTGCTCAAGTACCTGCAGTGGGGTAAGAGATCCCCTGGTACTATTTGAAGGAAAGCAGGGAGTTCTTCCATTAACCTGGCTAACATTCCTCCCTCAACCAACACCACCAAACTAATTGTTTATCTTATTTGTTGTTTGTGGGACTTGCTGCTGACAATTGTTTACCACAATTACCTGCATGATAACGGTAGCCACACTTCAAAAGTAATTCATTGGTTATGCGCACTTTGAGATGTCCTGAGGATGTGATATGTTGCTTATATAAATGCAAGTTCTGTTTTTCTATATGCTTTACATAGGATCAAAATTCAACCTCAATTATAAGTTTTCCAACTAAATGTATAAGTGTGTATATATATATATATATATGTTATATATATAATATATATATGCAGACTATGACCCCTTTGTACTCCTTTGCTGAAAGAGATGATTGATGCAGAAAGGGAGGTTACACAAATGTACCAGATTTGTTAGTGATATCTAAACAGGTTCAGCAAAGATAAACAAAATCAAGTTAAACATCTGCATCTACTCAGGTTTGTCCTCACTTCAAGAAGGAATAGGCTCTTTTAAGTGTCACTAACTTTAACCTAAATTCATTTGACATGAAATGGGAATGAATAATTCACCACCATTAGCGTTTCCAATAATATTCCTTTCCTTTCAGTGGTTTTATTTCCCTTTGGAACTGGAGATAATTTGAAGAAAGACAGGCACAATGTTTCCAATCCTTAATGGCTAGAATCCCAACAAAATTCCTCCCAAAGAGATCCAAATTTATCCAAAACACAGCCAATCACTGAATGGGTTCAATAATAAAGCATTTTTTCCTCAGAATCGCCTATAATTGTTCAGTTTTCATCAAACACACATTTGATCAGTTGTGTTGTGATCCAATTCAGCATAAGTGAATGGCAGACATAAAACTGGTTGGCCAATTCCAGATTAATTTTCTCTTTTAAGGTTTCATTACTGTGCAGTTAGATTTTCCGCTTAAAATTACAGCAAACATCAAAAACTTTGAAATGGCACCATGAGCATTATTAAAGATATCAATAGCCATCAGCAACTTTCCTCTTACCTATGACCACAACCCAAACAGGATTCCAGGGAAAATGTATTTTCTTTTTTATGCCACCTACCAAAATGAATGCAAGTTCAGTCTCTGGCCCCATTGGTTGAATCACATCATGCAAATTACCAATTTTAACAGGAGCTAATGATAAGAGGTGGATTTTACTGATATCACCAATGCCAGTCATTGAGTGTTGTCAATTGATGGACTGTTGGTGGAATTCTGGGATCTGGGCTTATTTTAAGACCTGACTCCCTCCACCTTTGTCTAATCATACTGGGTAGCAGGACAGGTTGAGAAAGCAGTTAAAAAAGCATACAGGATCCCGGCTTCATAAATAGAATCATAGAGTACAAAAGCAAGGAATTTACGTTGAACCTTTATAAAACATTGGTTCGGCCACAACTGGAGTATTGTGTCCAATTCTGGGCACCGCACTTTAGGAAGGATGTGAAGGCCTCAGAGAGGGTGCAGAAAAGATTTACTAGAATGGTTCCAGGGATGAGGAACTTCAGTTACATGAATAGACTGGAGAAGCTGGGGTTGTTCTCCTTAGAGCAGAGAAGATTGAGAGGAGATTTTATAGATGTGTTCAAAATCATGAAGGGGTTAGATAAAGTAAATAAAGAGAAACTGTTCCCATTGGCTGACCGGTCGAGAACCAGACGACACAGAATTAAGGTGATTGGCAAAGAACCAAAGGTGACATAAAGAAAAATTTTTTTACACAGCGAGTAGTAATGATCAAGAATGCACTGCCTGAAAGGGTGGTGGAAGCAGATTCAATAATGGCTTTCAAAAAGGAATTGGATAAATACTTGAAGGGAAAAAATTTGCAGAGCTACGGGGAAAGAGCGGGGGAATGGGACTAACTGGATTGCTCATATAAAGAGCCGGCACGGGCTCGATGGGCCGAATGGCCTCCTTCTGAGCTGTAACCATTCTATGATTATATACTAACCCTAACATAAATAGCAGTAGAAGAATCGTTCAGAAATAGGAGGGTTGAAATAGGAGGGTTAAAACAGGGGGCAAATGCCAGGCAGCCTAAGATGAGTTTGTAACGCATGTGTGTAATGCACGTAGCATGGTTAATAAGATTGGTGAGCTGCAGGCAAAAGTCGCTACATGGGACTATGATACAGTGGCAATAACAGAGACCAGGCTCAAAGAGGGGGAAGATTGAATACTTAATATTCCTGGTTACAAGGTATTCAGGAAAGATAGGGAAGGAAAGAAAGGAGGAGGGGCGGCAGTATTGGTCAAATAAACTATTGTAGCACTGGAAAGGGAGGATGTAGTTGAGGGGTCAAAGACAGAATCTATTTGGTTAGATTTAAGGAACAATAGAGGAGCTATTAGGGTACAGGGTGTAAACTATAGGCCATCAAATAGTGGAAAGGAGATAGAGGTGAAAATTTGCAGGCAAACTACAGGAAGATGCAAGAACTATAGAATAGTGATAATGCGGGACTTCAATTATCCAAATGCAGACTGGGACAGCAACAGTGTAAAGGGCAAAGAGGGGAAACAATTCCTGAAATGTATACAAGAGAACTTTCTTGATTATTGTGTTTCCAGCCCAACAAGGAAGGAAGCAGAGCTGGATCTAGTTCTGGGGAATGAAGTGGAGCAGGTGGAGCTTGTTTCAGCGGGGGAGCATTTGGGGAACAGTGATCATAATATCATTAGGTTTATAATAGTTATAGAAAAGGATAAGGAACAAACAAGCATAAAAATACTTAACTGGAGGAGGGCTAATTTCAGTGAGTTAAATAGGGATCTTGCCCAGGTAGATTGGAATCAAGAATTGGAAGGGAAAACAGTAACTGAACAATGGGAGGCATTCAAGGAAGAGCTGGTCTGGGTACAGAGTAGATACATTCCCACGAGGGGGAAAGGAAGGGAATCCAAAGCTAGAGCTCCCTGGATGACTAAAGATAT
The DNA here is from genome assembly GCF_035084215.1 of Heptranchias perlo. NCBI lineage: Eukaryota > Metazoa > Chordata > Chondrichthyes > Hexanchiformes > Hexanchidae > Heptranchias > Heptranchias perlo. The sequence goes on along the minus strand of NC_090336.1, from coordinate 54,396,943 downwards.
AGAGATTAAAATGAAACAGAAAAAGGAGGCTTATGACAAGTGTAAGGTTCATAATACAGTAGAAAACCAGGCTGAATACAGAAAGTACAGAGGAGATTTAAAAAAGGTAATAAGAGGGGAAAAGAGTATGAGAATAGATTAGCGACTAACATGAAAAGGAACCCAAAAGTCTTTTATAAACATATAAATGTTAAAAGGGTAGTCAAAGGAAGGGTGGGGCCGATTAGGGACAAAAGTCTTCTTGTGGAGGCAGATGGTACGGCTGAGATACTAAATAAATACTTCGAATCAGTCTTCGCAAAAGAAGAGGATGCTGCCAATTTAGCAGTAAAGGAGGAGGTAGGAGCGATATTGGATAGGATAAAAATAGATAAAGAGGAGGTACTGAAAAGGTTGCAGTATTCAAAGTAGAAAAGTCACCTGGTCCGGATGGGATGCATCCTAGGTTTCTGAGGGAAGGAAGGGTAGAAATTGCAGAGGCTCTGGTCACAATCTTCCAATCCTCCTTAGATGTGGGAGCAGTGCCAGAGGACTGGAGGATAGCAAACATTTTACCCCTGTTCAAAAATGAGAGAGGGATAAACCCGGCAATTACAACCGAGTCAGCCTAAGGTCAGTGGTAGGGAAACTTTTCAAGACAATAATCTGGGACAAAATTAATTGGCACTTGGAAAAGTATAGCCTAATAAATTAAAGTTAGCATGGATTTGTTAAAGGGAAATCGTGTTTGACTAACTTGATTGAGTTCCTTGACGAAGTAACGGAGAGGGTTGATGAGGGTAGTACGGTTGATGTTGTGTATATGGACTTTCAAAAGGCATTTGATAAAGTACCACATAATAGACTTGTAAGCAAAATTAAAGCCCATGAGATTAAAGGGACAGTGGCAGGATGGATACAAAATTGGCTAAGAAACAGAAAGCAGAAAGCAGTGGTGAACGGTTGTTTTTCAGACTGGGGAGAAATATAAAGTGGTGTTCCCCAGGGGTCAATATTAGAACTACTGCTCTTTTTAATATATACTAACAATCTGGACTTGGGTATACAGGGAATAATTTCAAAGTTTGCAGATGACACAAAACTGGGGTATGTAGTAAACAATGTGAACAATAATAAAAATAAAAGACTTCAGGAGGACATACTTGTGAAATGGGCCGACACATGGCAGATGAAATGGTATTTTTTTTAAAAATTCGTTCACGGGATGTGGGCGTCGCTGGCGAGGCCAGCATTTATTGCCCATCCCTAATTGCCCTCGAGAAGGTGGTGGTGAGCCGCCTTCTTGAACCGCTGCAGTCCGTGTGGTGACGGTTCTCCCACAGTGCTGTTAGGAAGGGAGTTCCAGGATTTTGACCCAGCGACAATGAAGGAACGGCGATATATTTCCAAGTCGGGATGGTGTGTGACTTGGAGGGGAACGTGCAGGTGGTGTTGTTCCCATGTGCCTGCTGCTCTTGTCCTTCTAGGTGGTAGAGGCCGCGGGTTTGGGAGGTGCTGTCGAAGAAGCCTTGGCGAGTTGCTGCAGTGCATCCTGTGGATGGTACACACTGCAGCCACAGTGCGCCGGTGGTGAAGGGAGTGAATGTTTAGTGTGGTGGATGGGGTGCCAATCAAGCGGGCTGCTTTATCTTGGATGGTGTCGAGCTTCTTGAGTGTTGTTGGAGCTGCACTCATCCAAGCAAGTGGAGAGTATTCCATCACACTCCTGACTTGTGCCTTGTAGATGGTGGAAAGGCTTTGGGGAGTTAGGAGGTGAGTCACTCGCCGCAGAATACCCAGCCTCTGACCTGCTCTCGTAGCCACAGTATTTATATGGCTGGTCCAGTTAAGTTTCTGGTCAATGGTGACCCCCAGGATGTTGATGGTGGGGGATTCGGCGATGGTAATGCCGTTGAATGTCAGGGGCAGGTGGTTAGACTCTCTCTTGTTGGAGATGGTCATTGCCTGGCACTTATCTGGCGCGAATGTTACTTGCCACTTATGAGCCCAAGCCTGGATGTTGTCCAGGTCTTGCTGCATGCGGGCACGGACTGCTTCATTATTTGAGGGGTTGCGAATGGAACTCAACACTGTGCAGTCATCAGCGAACATCCCCATTTCTGACCTAATGATGGAGGGAAGGTCATTGATGAAGCAGCTGAAGATGGTTGGGCCGAGGACAGGAAGAATGAGGAGAGGCAATATAAACTAAATGGTACAATTTTAAAGGGGGTGCAGAAGCAGAGAGACCTGGGGTGTGTGCACACAAATCTTTGAAGATGGCAGATCAAGTTAAGAAGGCTTTTTAAAAAAGCATATGGGATCTTAGTTTTATTAAGTACAAAAGCAAGGAAGTTATGCTAAACCTTTATAAAACATTGGTTAGGCCTCAGCTGGAGTATTGTATTCAATTCTGGGCACCACATTTTCGGAAGGATGTCAAGGCATTAGAGAGGGTGCAGAAGAGATTTACTAGAATGTTACTGGTGATGAGGGACTTCAGTTATGTGGAGAGACTGGAGAAGATGGGATTGTTCTCCTTAGAGCAGAGAAGAGGAGATTTAATAGAGGTGTTCAAAATCATGAACGGTTTTGATAGAGTAAATAAGGAGAAACTGTTTTCACAGATTTAAGGTGATCGGCAAAAGAGCAAGAGGCGACATGAGGAAACATTTTTTTACGCAGGGAGTTGTAATGATCTGGAACGCACTGCCTGAAAGGGTGGTGGAAGCAGATTCAATAATAACTTTCAAAAGGGAATTGGATAAATACTTGAAGGGAAAAAATTTACAGGGCCATGGGGAAAGATCAGGGGAGTGGAACTAATTGGATAGCTCTTTCAAAGAGCGGGTACAGGCACGATGGGCCAAATGGCCTTCTTCTCTTCTGTAACGTACGATGATACCATGATACTTTATTGCTAGACCTGGCACTGATTTAAGACTCCTAATTTTGGTCCTCCAAATTGTAGAGTTTATTGTCCATCTGCTTTCAAAATCTGATTAAGATGTCTTGTTTCTTATCTGAATTTATAACATGGCATCTACAATTGCTTTTTGACGAGATAATGCCAGTAATTTATTTACATATTATTTTATGTATTGTTTTTCCTTGCCAATTTTCTCCCTCTCTTTCCTAATGACCGCCTGCTGGGGTAAGATTTCACGCCGCCAGTTGACCCCTTGTATCTCACCCATGCAGCCATGAATTGTGTGAGCCATGACCATGACCAAGATATTCTGTCATGAGCGGCATCATCATCTAGCCCAGTCCTTTCCTCACCCGATATCCACATTTGCGCAGTTGCAGCAGGGGTCGCTGGATAGAGCAGGAAACGGGAGGGTTTTCTCCTTTCTAACCCATGGGTGTTGAAGCAAATTGTAGCATGCCTACCTTCTCCTGGCTGAGCTCAGATAGAATAGCATAGATTGCGGCTCGAACCCATAATGAACTAGCACTGATATCTGAAGACAGAATGTTTAATTTTGCTTTTGTTCGACTTTGCTGAACCTATTTAGATATCACTAACAAGTCTGGTACATTCCAGTACCCTCCCTTTCTGTATCAGTCATCTCTTTTAGTAAGAGAAATACAAAGGGACCATAGTCTGCATGTTGAAATAATGGCTTGGGATTGCTTGGCATAAAAGGAATGCATTAAGAATTAAGAATGCATTAAGGGAATGTGCTTCCTTCCTCCCCGGCAAACTATAAAGTTTGGGAAGTACATCTGAGATGCAGTAGGGATTATTGGAAATGTGCAGGGAAAATGAATTTATCATAGTTGGGACTTTACTGAGACAGCAGAAATGTCTTTTTTCTCTACTTTTACATTTAAATATCATATGAGATTGATATTGCACTAATCTGTTGCTCAATGTTATCAAGAGTAATATTTGCCAAAATTGCATTGCAGAACATTTAACAGGAATTGACCCCAAGTGCCACAACCTAAAATCCATTGTTGTTATTATAAATGATGCATTTTTTGATGTATTGAAAACAATATGAATTTTTAATAATGTACCAAAAGGGTTAATAGATCTCTTCATGTTATAGTTTAGGGTAAGTTTTGTTTTAATCACAGATCACTTATGTAAAAAAATAATTCTGAATGGTTGCTACTCGTATATAATACGGATGAACGCAGATCTAGGTCAAAGGTCAAAGTGAATCCCAATTTAGTAAACTCGATTGAGCTGGACCAAAGTCAGACTTTGTTCATCTTAACGTTGGGTGAGTGTGAAGTGGTAGCTACGTCCCATGTGACAGGGAGAGCCAAGTATGAATCTGAATCTGGACGAGTATCTATGATTCACACCAGTGCTTCCCTAGAGGGTAAGGTTTTGAAATTTTGGGCAGGTTCACAGTGGGAGGGGATGGAAACTTAGCTAGCCAGTGATGCTTCCCTGTGGTCTGACAATAGAGCGGCATTGATTCATGGTTTGGAATGTCCCAAACTCTTGACCATGCAACATGTGTGAATGTGGGCAGGAGGTGATAAATGTAATGGAATGAAAATAGGGGAAATATGGCACAATTTACATATTTTGAGGCTTAACCTTGAGCTGAATCAGTATTTAATTTTGCTATTGGTTGATGCCTTATTATTTTCAATCCTAGATCTGTGTCTAAACAAATTGGATCAGTCCAACTCAGATGGAAGCAGAACTGAAAGCAGTTCACTCACATCTAATGTATAATGAAAAAAAATTGTTGCACAAATATTGGACGATTGGCCTTTGTGGGCTGTGAGCTGTACAAATCTCAAAGACAGCTGGTTATGTCAATGAGATCATTTCTGAAACCATTTTGCATTTTAAAGCCCATCTATCAACAACTGTTATAGGCACTGCAGTTTAACCCTTTCACCGCCATGAACAGATTGTTTTTCCTCAGACAGCTTTGTGCCACTGAAATGATTAGTATAGAAAACAGTAGCTATATCTCTGCTAAGCCTCTGTTTCCGTATAAGTACTTGATCATACTGGTCTATTTCCCTTGGCATTGCTCGTAGTTTAGAATTTAATTAAATATAGGAAATAAATGAAAAGGGACAGACCGGACTCACACAACACCGAGGAGGCAGGATGGCGAGGAGCTCGGAGCAGAGTCCAGGGTGAGGGCGTGATGTGGGGTGGGGGAAGCCATCGGTTCTCATCATGGATATGGCTAGCTATTCTTTTAAAAACATTCCTTATTTCTTTTTCCTTCTTTCTCTTACTCTTCTTTCTTTCTAGTTTCAGATTACTGAAACTGTCCACAGACTGTCTAAAGAGATAGTTACCAACTGGGAAAAGCGCATTTCTTTCTCTGAGTGCACAGAAACATTTGGTCGGATTCGGAATTCAGATTGCAATAACGAACAGCCCAGCAGCATAAGCTGGAAAAATGCCTTTTCTACACCACATGAAATGATCCTTCGCCACTCGGCCGGCAGACCAGCTGGAATGATGAGTAGATTCTTACTCTCTACGAGACCGCCAGGGTAATTAGATGCAGACCACCATCAGTGAGCTTGGATCCAGAACCATCCCCCCACCCCCCCTCCTCCTCCTTCAGACTGTCAAGGAATTCAGACAAAAATAAAAAGAGCCAACCTACTGTTGCCAGCTATACCCTTCCAGTCATCAAGGTTTTTGGCATATCTTCCGAAATTGCTGCTCAGCAAAGACCTGTGCTTGTCATTGTTATTTTATTTTAAAGGAACAGTCCAATCAAAAGCCAAATATTAAAAATTTTGCCTCAACTTGGGACTTGGATTCATCCCGATACTGTCTACTTGTAAAATTCTGTTGACTGCTCTAAGCTTCTTGTGTAGAGCTCAGACACCCATATCATTAATGAAAGAAAGAAAAACTTCCTTCTATAAAGTGCCTTTCATGACCTCAGGATGTCCCAAAATGCTATACAGCCAATGAAGTACTTCTGAAGTGTAGTCACTGCTGTAATGGAGGAAATGCGGCAGCCAATTCGTGCACAGCAAGGTCCCACAGACAGAAATGCAACAATAACCAGATAATCTGTTTTTTAGTGATGTGGTTGAGAGATAAATACTGGCCTGGACACTGGTGAAAACTCCCCTACTCTTCTTCGAAATAGTGCTTGTGGATCTTTAACGTCCGCCTGAGAGGGCCTTGGTTTAAAGTTTCATCCGAATGACGGCACCCCCGCCTGTGCAACACTCCCTTTAACACTACTGCATTGGAGTGTCAGCCGAGATTTTGTGCTCAAGTCTCTGGCGTGGGACTTGAACCCACAACCTTCTGACTCAGAGCTAAGTAACCAAGGGCTAATAACGGCAACAGCCTTTTATGGAGTCATTTTTCACAGCCTAAGTTAGAGGAACATTGAAACCAATTTGGGCAATTCTGAAGCAAAATACTGCGGATGCTGGAAATCTAAAATAAAACCAGAAAATGATGGAAATACTCAGCAGATCAGACAGCATCTGTGGAGAGAGAAACAGAGTGAATGTTTCAGGTCGATGACCCTTCGTCAGAACTGGAAGAAGTTGAAGATTAAACAGTTTTTAAGCAAGTACAGGGCCAGGGAAGTGGGGGGAGGGGGGGGTGGAGGGGGAGGGGAGGACAGAACAAAAGGGAAGGTCTCTGAAAGAGTGGAGGAGTGATCAAATAACAAAAGGGATGATGGTGCAGTCCTCCTCCCACTCTGACCTCTCTGTCCTCGGCCTCTTACACTGTTCCAATGAAGCTCGAGGAACAGCACCTCATCTTTCGATTAGGCACTTTACAACCTTCTGGACCCAACATTGATTTCAATAACTTCAGATCATAACCACTGCTCCCATTTTTTCGGACAGCAAGTGTTGCTAATGGTTTTGATGTTGCCATTTACAGCTCTTTTAGATCATCTTTTGTTTCTTAACCTGTTCCATTCCCACCCTCCTTGCCTTGCACCATCATCCCTCCTGTCATTTAATCATTCCTGCCCTCCACACTATCAGAGACCTTCCCTTTTGTTCTTTCCTCCCCTCCCTCCCCTTGCCCACTTCCCTGGCTCTGTACTTGCTTAAAAACTGTTTAATCTTCAACTTCTTCCAGTTCTGACGAAGGGTCATCGACCTGAAAAGTTAACTCTGTTTCTTCCTCCACAGATGCTGCCTGACTTGCTGATTATTTCCAGCATTTTCTGTTTTTGTTTCGGTCAATTCTGGTATCCCAACGGGAAATGGGCAGGAGGTCGGTAGGAACAGGAGCAGTGGTGGCCCCTCATTTGCATGATGGAGGTACAAAATGCTCACCCCCCATAGGTAGCTGGCTGATTAGGAGGCAGGAAATTGGGCATTGCTGTATGTTTTAAGGGCCTGCAGCAGCTTAATGGGGAGGTGCTTTTCTGTGGGCAAGTGATGGTGTGGAGCTGCAGAAAGAATGTCTGTGGGCAGCAGGGCCCAAAGCTTTTCGGATGCCAACATGGAGATGCTGGCACAGCAATTGAACAGAAAGTAGGTCTTCTTCCCCACAGATGGTAGACAGGTAACATGGCAAAGTGATGAACGGTCATAGCAAGAAGTGGCACAGCATATCAATTCCAGGCTGCAGTGATCGACTGAAATTTAATGACCTCACCAGGAGTGCCAAGGTAAGACTCCCCTTCACAGCTCATACTTTCTGCACGACCATCAAGGACCTACTTTTGCCTCAGCACAGTTAATCCTTCCCTTCCCCGCTGCCATAGTTCTCTGTAAGTCAGCAGGAACGTCTTCCTTTCTGCTTATTCTCACACCCTCAAAAGATGCTACTGCCCACACATCTACTTCTCCGTGGCCACACTTGCTGCTTCCTCCTGTCATCATGCACGTTATATTAAGCTGGCTCACACATGTTCAAAGCTTTTGCCCAGGGCACATATTAATCCACCTCCACTCTTCGTGCAGGAGAAGCTGGCGCACAACAGGAGAGAGACAACTGGCACAGGAGGAGGTCCCGCTGCTCTGCAATCACTAACACCTAAGGAAGAGGCCACCGTTGACATCATTGGAAGAGGACACACAACAGTCAATATCGGAGAAGGCCAAGTTGGAGCCCTGGCAAAGCAAAGTTCATCAGCATAATCTCTTCATTTTCTCTTTCTACTTAACTCTTTCAGTCACACACTTTTTTTTATTCATTCATGGGATGTGGACGTCACTGGCAAGGCCAGCATTTATTGTCCATCCCTAATTGCCCTAGAGAAGGTGGTGGTGAGCTGCCTTCTTGAACCTCTGCAGTCCATGTGGTGAAGGTTCTCCCACAGCGCTGTTAGATAGGGAGTTCCAGGATTTTGAAGGAACGGCAATATATTTCCAAGTCAAGATGGTGTGTGACTTGAAAATACATCGCCTTTTGAGTTTGGGAGCTGCTGTCGAAGAAGCCTTGGCGAGTTGCTGCAGTGCATCCTGTAGATGGTGCACACTGCAGCCACGGTAACCCGGTGGTGGAGGGAGTGAATGTTTAAGGTGGTGGATGGGGTGCCAATCAAGCAAGCTGTTTTGTCTTGGATGGTGTCGAACTTCTTGAGTGTTGTTCAAGCCACACTCATCCAGGCAAGAGTAGAATATTCCATCACACTACTGATTTGTGCCTTGCAGATCGTGGAAAGGCTTTGGGGAGTCAGGAGGTGAGTCACTCGCTGCAGAATACCCAGCCTCTGACCTGCTCTTGTAGCCATAGTATTTATGTGGCTGGTCAATGGTGACCTCCAGGATGTTGATGGGGGTGGGATTCGGCGGTGGTAATGCCATTGAATGTCAAGGGGAGGTGATTAGACTCTCTTGTTGGAGATGGTCATTGCCTGGCACTTATCTGGCGCGAATGTTACTTGCCACTTATCAGCCCAAGCCTGGATGCTGTCCAAGTCTTGTCACATGCGGGCACAGACTGCTTCGTGATCTGAGGGGTTGCGAATGGAACTGAACACTGTGCAATCATCAGCAAACATCCCTACTTCTGACCTTATGATGAAGGGAAGGTCATTGATGAAGCAGCTGAAGATGGTTGGGCCGAGGACACTGACCTGAGGAAGTCCTGCAGTGATGTCCTGGGGCTGAGATGATTGGCCTCCAACAACCACTACCATTATCCTTTGTGCTCGGCATGACTCCAGCCACTGGAGAGTTTTCCCCCTGATTCCCATTGACGTCAATTTTACTAGGGCTCCTCGATGCCACACTCGGTCAAATGCTGCCTTGATGTCAAGGGCAGTCACTCTCACCTCACCTCTGGAATTCAGCTCGTTTGTCCATGCTTGGACCAAGGCTGTGATGAGGTCTGGAGCCGAGTGGTCCTCGCAGAACCTAAACTGAGCATCGGTGAGCAGGTTATTGGTGAGTAAGTGCCGCTTGATAGCACTATCGATGAAACCTTCCATCATTTTGCTGATGATTGAGAGTAGACTGATGGGGCAGTAATTGGCCGGATTGGATTTGTCCTGCTTTATGTGGGCAGAACATAATTGGGCAATTTTCCACTTTGTCGGGTAGATGCCAGTGTTGTAGCTGTACTGGAACAGCTTGGCTAGAGGCGCGGCTAGTTCTGGAGCACAAGTCTTCAGCACTACAGCCGGGATGTTTTCTGGCCCATAGCCTTTGCTGTATCCAGTGCACTCAGCCATTTCTTGATATCACATGGAGTGAATCGAATTGGCTGAAGACTGGCTTCTGTGATGGTGGGGCTCTTGTGAGGAGGCCAAGATGAATCATCCACTCGGCATTACTGGCTGAAGATGATCGCAAACGCTTTAGCCTTGTCTTTTGCAGGACCAGTCGGCTCCAGACCTCATTGCAGCCTTGGTCTAAACATGGACAAAAGAGCTGAATTCCAGAGGTGAGGGGAGAGTGACTGCCCTTGACATCAAGGCAGCATTTGACCGAGTGTGGCATCAAGGAGCCCTAGTAAAATTGAAGTAAATGGGAATCAGGGGGAAAACTCTCCAGTGGCTGGAGTTATACCTAGCACAAAGGAAGATGATCGTGGTTGTTGGAGGCCAGTCATCTCAGCCCCAGGACATTGCTGCAGGAGTTTCTCAGGGCAGTGTTCTAGGCCCAACCATCTTCAGCTGCTTCATCAATGACCTTCCCTCCATCATAAGGTCAGAAATGGGGATGTTTGCTGATGATTGCACAGTGTTCAGTTCCATTCGCAACCCCTCAGATAACGAAGCAGTCCGTGTCCGCATGTGGCAAGACTTGGACAGCATCCAGGCTTGGGCTTATAAGTGGCAAGTAACATTTGCGCCAGACATGTGCCAGGCAATGACCATCTCCAACAAGAGAGAGTCTAACCACTTCCCCTTGACGTTCAATGGCATTACCATCGCCAAATCCCCCACCATCAACATCCTGGGGGTCACCATTGACCAGAAACTTAACTGGACCAGGCACATAAATACTGTGGCTACAAGAGGAGGTCAGAGGCTGGGTATTCTGCGGCGAGTGACTCATCTCCTGACTCCACAAAGCCTTTCCACCATCTACAATGCAGAAGTCAGGAGTGTGATGGAATACTCTCCACTTACCTGGGTGAGTGCAGCTCCAACAACACTCAAGAAGCTCGACACCATCCAGGACAAAGCAGCCCGCTTGATTGGCACCCCATCGACCACCCTAAACATTCACTCCCTTCATCGCCAACGCACTGTGGCTGCAGTGTGTACCATCCACAGGATGCACTGTACCACCTCGAAGGACAAGGGCGCAGGCTCATGGGAACAACACCACCTGCACGTTCCCCTCCAAGTCACACACCATCCCGACTTGGAAATATATCGCCGTTCCTTCATCGTCGCTGGGTCAAAATCCTGGAACTCCCTTCCTAACAGCACAGTGGGAGAACCGTCACCACACGGATTGCAGCGGTTCAAGAAGGCGGCTCACCACCACCTTCTCAAGGGCAATTAGGGATGGGCAATAAATGCTGGCCTCGCCAGCGACGCCCACATCCCATGAACGAATAAAAAAAACTCGTGCTGGGATCTGCCATTATTGAGGATTTGGATGTTCATGGAGCCTCCTCATCCCATTGGTTGTTTAATGTCCACCACCATTCACGACTGGATGTAGCAGGACTATAGAACTTTGATCTGAAATGTTGGTTGTGGAATCGCTTAGCTCTGTTTGTGGAATGTTGCTTCTGGCTGTTTAGCATGCATGTAGTCCTGTGTTGTAGCTTCACCAGGTTGGCACCTTATTTTTAGGTATGCCTGGTGCTGCTCCTGGCATTTTCTTCTACACTCCTCATTGAACCAGGGTTGATCCTCTGGCTGATGGTAATGGTAGAGTGAGGGATATGAGGTTACAAATTGTGGTGGAATACATTTCTGCTGCTGCTGCTGAGTGCCTCAGGAATGCCCAGTTTTGAGCTGTTAGATCTGTTCTCAATCTATCCTATTTAGCTCAGTGGTAGTGCCACACAACACAATGGACGGTGTCCTCACTGTGAAGATGGGACTTCGTCTCCACAAGGACTGTGCATTGGTCACTTCTACCAATACTGTCATGGACAGATGCATCTGTGACAGGTAGATTGGTGAGGACGAGGTCAAGTGGATTTTTCCCTCGTGTTGATTCTCTCACCACCTGCCGCAGGTCCAGTTTGGAAGCTATGTCCTTCAGAACTCAGCCAGTAATGGTGCTACCGAGCCACTCTTGGTGATGGACATTGAAGTCCCCCACCCAGAGCATATTCTGTGCCCTTGCTACCCTCAGTGCTTCCTCCGAGTGCTGCTTAACATGGAGGAGGACTGATTCATCAGCTGAGGGAGGGCGGTAGGTGGTAATCAGCAGGAGGTTTCCTTGGCCCATGTTTGACCTGATGCCATGACACTTCATGGGGTCCAGATTCAATGTTGAAGACACCCATGACCACTCCCTCCTGACTGTTTACCACTGAACCGCCATCTCTGGTGGGTCTGTCTTGCAGGTTGGGCAGGACATACCCAGGGATAGTGATGGAGGAGTCTGGGACATTGGCTGAAAGGTATGATTCTGTGAGTATGGCTATGTCAGACTGTTGCTTGACTAGTCTGTGGGACAGCTCTCCCAATTTTGGCACAAGTCCCCGGATATTAGTGAGGAGGATTTTGCAGTGTCGACTGGACTTGGTTTGCTTTTGTCATGTCCTGTGCCTAGTGGTCCGTCCGGTTTTATTCTTATTACATCTTTTTGCAGCAGGATTGTTTCACTGAGTGGCTTGCTAGGCCATTTCAGAGGGCAGTTAAGAATCAGCCACTTTGCTGTGCGTCTGAAGTCACATATAGGCCAGACCGGGTAATGACAGCAGGTTTCCTTCCCTAAAGGACATTAGTGAACCAGATGGGTTATTCTGACAATGCAGTAGTTTCATGGTCACCATTACTGATACTAATATTTTAATTCCAGATTTTTTATTTAATTAACTGACTTTAAATTCCTCAGTTGTAGTAGTAGGATTTAAACTCATGTCCCAGGCCTCATGGATAACTAGTCCAGTAACATAACCACTATGCTGCCGGACACTGAGCATGATAACCTGGTGGAGCATTGCACAGCTACTGATCTGCTATTCACACAATTAAATCCTCACCCTTGTTCCTCTCCCCTTTTTCTAGGTCAATCAGATGACTTGGTTGCTACTGTCAGACAGACTGATGAGTATGACCCTGAAATCAATGCACCATCACTCGCTCTCACCCTACCAAGTACTCCTCTGGACTAGTTTCAATCACTTAAGGGGCGTCAGAGAGGAATTTCCCAGATTTTTTTTCCCCCAAATTAGCCTGGGTTTTTCTATTTTTTTGCCTCTCCCTGGAGATCACATGGTTTTGGATAGGTTAGGGAGTGTACTTATTGTGATGCACAAGGTTGTGTGGGAAAGGCTGCATGGACCAGAGGGCCTTTTCCTGTCCGTGATTGTTCGTACGTTCGTAAGTACCAGCACAGAAATCGGTATCCTGCGCGACTTAGATAGTGAGTTTGAGGGACTGCGCTGGGGGACTCATCAAACACAAATGAGCAGGAGCAGGCAGACAGGGCAAGGAAGGGCCAGGAAAGAGCTAACCAGAGAGCCAGCTCACACCTTAGAGCTGCTGAAGAAGACAGGCTTCAGGGGCCCAGCATTTAAAAGAAATATGACTTCTTTGCACCAACAATTGCTGAATGCATTGTAGTGCCAGCCAGGGAGCTTCCAAAACATGTCGACTAGTGTGGGGGAGCCCGCAACCAACTTATGTGGGGTTCTCACTCGTGGCATTGATACTTTGCAGTCAAACATGGAGCATGTGGTCGCCTCAATGACCACTGCAGCTGAGCCCAGCCTGCAGGAGCCTGTGACACCAGTAATAATGTCTCTCAGGGATGTTCATACTGGGGCCATGCAACTGGGCTCAACCATCTCCTCCACCTTGGAGAGGCTGCAAGAGCAAATGGATAGAGACTTCAATTGGATCACAGATGTCCTACACTATGCAGATAAGCAGGACTGCTGAGCCACAGCCTGGTACCGAGAGCAGTCCTTCAATGAGAATGAAACATGGTGCCATCTCTCATGACTTCTGTACCCTCGTGATCCCTGAACCAATGCCCGCCCTGGTGCCAGAAAGCCAGCTGGGCCATACTGCCCTGGCAGACGTCGAGCTTTTACAGTCTCCAGCTGGGCCCTGTCTTAAGCCCAATCTCCTAACAAGTTGGCGACCACGAACACCTCATGAGCCCTAAAATGACCATCACTAGCCTCCTCCTCCCACATTCCAGCCACTGGGGAGCACCTCATAGAACATAGGAACAGGAGTAGGCCATTCAGCCCTACGATCCTGCTCCACCATTCAATTTGATCATGGCTGATGTATACCTCAACTCCATTTACCTACCTTTGCTCCATATCCCTTGATGCCTTACTTAAGAAAAATCTATCGCTCTCGGTCTTGATAGCTCCAATTATCCTAGCATCCACAGCCTTTTGGTGGAGAGAATTCCAGCTTTCAACTACCATTTGTGTGAAAAAGAAGCACTAGAGTAGGTAGAGGACCATTTCAGATAGGCACTGGGTGCTCACACTGGGGTGAAAAATAGTTTGTCAGTCTTTGTGTAAACCAGTAAAATTGCAATACTGTTTGAAATCTTTGTGTGCAGAGTATTCCTGTAGTAGCTAATGATCCTACAATGTTAGTTCACATGAATATCATCTTTGAGATTTGGACAGATGCTATTTATTTAGGGGGGAAGGACAGGGACATATATTGGACATGACTGTTAATACTCTCTTCAATGAGCTGCTGCTGAACAGCTCTGAAGAGAGTATTAACAGTCATGTCCAATATATGGCTCTGGTTGCAGGCAGCTGTTAGCCTCCTCCTGCTTCCTCGCCATCCTCTATGCCTTCAGTCCTCTTCCTCATCATGCTGAAAGTCTTCCTTTCTCCAAATGGTGGCTCCATGTGTTGTCTCCATTCCAGCTTACAGCAAACTACAATCAAATGGGACACTGTGTTTTAGCTGCATTACAGGAAACCACCAGATCTTTTCCAGGTATCTGAATTGTTGTTTGAGGTCTGCTCGATGAGGGCTCTAGTTGGCCGATGGATCTGATTGTAGTGGCGTTCCACAGCCAAGTGTGGGCTCCTGAGATGAGTCATGGGCCAAGTGTGCAGGATATAGCCCTTGTCTCCAAGCTTTTAAATTGCTGCACAGGGGCAAAACTAGGGGTATTGACACGTTAAAAAAGCATAATGGCAGCTATTAGGAAAGCAGGCATAGGCCTCCACAATGCACTGCTGGGGATCACACACCGGCTGCTCATTAATGGGATGGAAGCCCTTGCAATTGATGAAGTTAGTCGCGTTGTGTGAAGGAGCCACAGTGTCAATGATGCCCTGTGCTTGGAGGAATCCTGCAATCTGTGCGAACCCCAGAGCCCTATCTCGCTGCTTCCAGATGTCCATGTGATGAAGTGATGAATGTGCTTGCTCGAACAAACAAGGCAGCAATCATATGTGTAATATCAGCATGGACTGGGACCTGACTGATGTTGCTAATATCCCCTGTTGCAGATTGGACGGAGCCAGAGGCAAAGAAATTCAGGGCTGCAGTGACCTTGACTGCAATAGGAATAGCTAGCTGCTACAGTTGGCTGCAGATCTTCTTGCAGTATGTGACACCATTCTGTTGCTGCCTCCCCAGAAAATTGAAGCCTTCTTGTGCAGTGCTTCTCACAGAACTAATAGTATATTGTTCTTTGCCTATAAACTCTGTTGGGAGGGTAAGGATTCATCCAAGCACTCCTCCTTCTATTTGCTCTCCCTCCAGCCTGCAGCACTGTTTGCTCCTTCCTCCTGCTCCTCCTCTTAGAGCAGAATTCCTAGAAGAACCCCCATCAAGCAACAACTGCGACGCCAGAAGCCCCTTAACGGTTCAGAACCTACAGCAGCCACAACAGAGCACTTTCAAATCCTTTAAAATCGAAAAGCTCACAAGCCACTGCAAGAAAAAATGCCTCCTAAAGCTCCGTGATGCTTTACCCGAGAGCAGCTGGGGGTGCTTTTCAATAGCATCTGAAATGGCCGCCTTAGTCCTTTAGCCACCCATGGTTGGTGGGCAGTAGCAAGGGGTGGCATTAGTCAGGCAGTGAGGTCAGAAAATGGCGTCAACATCGAAATGACATCATCTGACCCCGATTTGAATTTATTCACAAGGCTCCCGCCTGTTTCAGACGGAAGTTCTGGCATCCAAGATTAATGTCCCCCCGAAAATCTGGCCATCTGTAAAAGCACGCGCGAACAGGGTGGTAAATAAAAGGAATGATAAATCACCCCTTATGTGTCAGAAAACTTCATTCATTCTGAGGAGACTAATTCTCACAATTGCTTATTACTTTGCACAGTAGAACACATAATCAAACGGTACAAACATGTTTAAGTGGTATTTATATTAGAGAGCAAACTCGTATCAGCTAAAGGCAAATTCCTTTCATCCATTTCAGTGCTCAATTCTCAGGGGTCAAAATTAGTTTGAGTGGGAAAAGTTCAAGTCTGTGTTTATTTTTAGCAGCTGGTGAATCTCCTGTGGTCTTGCTCACAAATAAAAATTAAAACGGGAATAATTGAGGACGTTATATGAATGCAAATTCTTTCTTTCTTTACCCATTACAAGACTTCTTGTTAATAGACCTCCTCACTAAAAAGGAAGAAAGACTTGCATTTATATAGCGGCCCTGAATTTCCACTTTGAACGCAATCGGCATTTGGGCACAAATTGTGCCCGAAAATTGTGCCGGGTTTTATTGTGAGTTTCCGCTAAATTGTATTAACATAATGACAAACGTAAAACCTTCCATGAACCAACACAATGCGACAACTCAAAAGAGCATAATCGTTCATTTTTTTTGCAATAAAAAATATTTATTGATGTATTTAAGAGTGGTAACCTGGTGTAGTTTTATTAATACAGCTGAAAATGGATTTATCACAAACAATAAGCATTTTTAATAAGAGTGTCCAGTCCTCCACCTGTGAGTAACCTGATTTTAAATCACTGAAAATAACTTAAAAAACCACACTGAACCATTTACTACTTTCATTGGTGGACACTAGTTAGTTTCTTAGTAAATTAGATATTTTTTAATATGTAAGAATGTTTAAAACATGCCTACTAGTACCTGCGCGCCTAAGAAAACTAGCTTAATTTTAAGACCCTCCTCGAACGGCCGCAAACAGGCATAATCAGCAGAAACTCGTCATCCCCGTTATTAAGATTGGGGGCGTGGCCAGTTTTGTGGGCGGGGCTGGCTTCAGCATGATTTTTTTCAGCCAGCGCAAAACATCGCGGAAACTCGAATTACGCTGGAGGAAAATTGCGGCCAGTGTAAATCGAAATTCCACAAATGTTTTGTGTTGATTCGGCTGAACAGCAATGTGATAATGACCAGACAATCTGTTTTAGTGATGTTGGTTGAGGGATAAATATTGGCCAGGACACCAGAGAGAACTCCCGTGCACTTCTTCAAAATAGTGCTATGAGATCTTTTATGTCCACCTGAAAGGGGCAGACGGGGCCTCGGTTTAACGTTTCATCTGAAAGACAGCACCTCTGACAGTGCAGCACTCCCTCAATACTACACTAGAGTATTAGCCTAGAGTATGCACTCAAGTCTCTGGAGTGGGATTATGAACCCACAAACCTTCTGATTTAAAAGAGAGAGTGCTACCACTGAGCCATGGCTAACACCAAGTCAACAGCAATCAAATATTTCCCACTGATCCACCAGGGATCACACTTATCACTAACCTGATAGCAATCACAAAATGCATTTTCTCCCCTCTCTTATTAAGTCAGATCAAATTACCATGAAGATACTGGACATCTAATATAAGTTAAAAATACAACACTTTTAACCACAGGCAAGAGATTATCAAATTCTGTGAAGGCAACAAAGTTTTGGCTTTGTAATGGGTGGAGAAACAAAATATGCAGCAATTTTTAAAACAGGCAGCTTTGCTGAATCTAAAATGAAGCAAATTTGGATCATGAATGTCTTGATGAATGAACTGCAAAATTTGCCAAACTTGAGGTATTAAATAAAAATCATTGCCCATCCCTATCCAAAACAGTTAGAATGAGAAATCGGTGTGGAGTAGAAGTACATAAGTCTAGTTCTACCTAACTTCAGCAATTCAGTTGAAAAAAGCTATGCTTGGTCTCGCAGGAAGTTTACTGCATCATTTTTATCCCTTTTCCCCTAAAACTGCAAGCTGAGGTTAGTAATATAATCGTTCTGATAAGCTGTGTCTGACAGGTTAAAATAAGCACAAATGAATTGAAGAATGACGGTGCTGAAAGCTGTATTTGTAAAAAGGACCAATTCCAGGCAGCTTTCCTTCCGCTTTGTGCAGAGGTCAGAGAGAAGGAAGTCACTAAAATTAGGCATTCCTGCAAGTACATTTACCAACCTCATACTCGGAGTGTGCTGGTTCACTTAATCTGCTTGAAGAAGCATGCACTGTTGAGATTCAACTGGCTTGGAGGATTTTTTTTTAAAGGGGCAGTCCCCTTTTTGCTGATGTTAGGCTCAGTCATTTTGGTCAAAGATGACAACAGAAGAACAGCAAACAAAACAAAGCATGGCAATTGTTTGCTGAAAAGAGAAGGCTGAGGGGGTGACCTGATAGAGGTCTTCAAGATTATGAAAGGGTTTGATAGGATAGATGTAGAGAAAATTTTTCCACTTGTGGGAAAGACCAAAACTAGGGGCCATAAAAATAAGATAATCATTAATAAATCCAATGGGGAATTCAGGAGAAACCTCTTTACCCAGAGAGTGGTTAGAATGTGGACCTCGCTACCACAAGGAGTAGTTGAGGTGAATAGCATAGATGCAATAGCTAGATAAACATTGGAAGGAGAAAGGAATAGAAGGTTATGCTGATAGGGTTAGATGAAGAGGGGTAGGAGGAGGCTCGTGTGGAGCATAAACACTGGCATGGACCAGTTGGGCCGAATGGCCTGTTTCTGTGCTATACATTCTATGTAATGTGCTGGTCTGTAAGCATTGACTTTGTACGACTGTAATAGAAACTATGAACTCCAAATTATGGAATTACTGGTTTAATTAATTCAGAAAGCACAACATAACTTTAACCATATGGGGAGCATGTATTCAGCTTTTTTGAAAGGTGGGGGGTATTAATCTCACATTTTTGTTCATTTTAATTGCAGCGAACAGTAAAGCTAATTGTTTCTCATTTTCCTCTCCACAGATGCTGCCTGACCTGCTGAGTTTTTTCCAGCATTTTCTGTTTTTATTTCAGATTTCCAGCATCTGCAGTATTTTGCTTTTCTTTCCCATTTCTGTTTGGTGACTTTGTTTGATAGGGTTTCTTAGTCTTACCAGCTGAAACCTGGCCAATCAGAAACTTGCTTGCAATAACGCTCATTTTACACCTTTTAAGTGGCTGCTAACTAGTGAAGTAAAAGTTAACCGAACTCTGGAGAGTAGGGCTCTATAGAAAATTAAATAGAGCCACCAACTTATACAAGTTGATCAACTATCTCCATATTTTGCATGGGTGATTTGTAGGTATAGAGGCATCAAGGAAAAAAGGAAAGAATTTGCATTTATATAGCACTTTTCATGATCTCAGGACATCCCACAGCCATTGAAAGCCAATTAATTACTTTTGTCTTCACTGTTGTTTTGAAGGCAAACATGGCAGCCAATTTGTGCACAGCAAGGTCCCACAAATGGCAATGAGATAAATGAATAGTTAATCTGTTAAGGAGGTGTTGGTTGAGGGATAATTGTTGACCAGGCCAGTGGGAGAACTTCCCTGCTCTTCTTTGAATAATGCCATAGGATCTTTTACATCCACGTGATGGGACAGATGGGGACTTGGTTTAACATTTCATCTGAAAGATGCATCCTCCAACATTGCAGCATCCCTCAGAAGCAAAGTATTTGTGTAATCAACCTCAGAGTTATGTTATGTTACATACTTAGGATGAGAAAAGGCCACCAGGCCCATATACATTTTCCCCACTTTTTACCGAACTAATCCCCATGTCCCCCTTTCCCCTCCTGGGAGAGGCAACAAAACACAGAGACCTGTAGCAAATTCAAGAATCCTCTGTCAAAAATTCCTCTCCGACCACTCAGAAGAGATCAGGCCCAACCTGTAGGTTATTACCCGAAATCTTATCTTCTTTCTGCCATGATCTTGTAGTTTTCCAAAAGTGCATCTAAGTGCATAGAAGTTCTTTCACAAAGGACTGTGATCACAAGAAATAGGAGCAGGAGAAGGCCATACGGCCACTTGAGTTTGCTCCGATGAGTCAGTCCTCACTACTACCATCTGCAGAATGCTGTTTAACACATCAATCACACACTGAGAAAAATAAAACTTCCACACATCCATCCTCACATCTGCTTTCTCAATTTTAAGTACCTGGTTCGACCAGCCCCATCACCTCAAGCAATTTTTCTACTTGTATGTTATCAATGCTCTTAATAGTTTTAAAGACCAGAATTAGATTCCTCTAAAGCCATACCTCTGCATTGAATCCAAACTCAAGGTACAATGCCTATCTCAATGCACTTAAGCTGGGGATCATCCTCGTTGTCCATCCCTGTACTTTCTTTACAGTTAAAAAGGATGATTTTAACTATTAGGCCAGCAGACCAGCCACCTGATCCTTCTGGACCGAGGCTTATTACCATACCCCCAGCGAGCTGCATGGCAGGAATGGGTGACCCGCTGCATCTCGCCAGCTCCGGATTGGCATAATATAGGGCGGCTCAGAGGCTGGCTCTGTCACAAGTAAGGTAGTTCCAGGGAGTGGGGGGGGGGTGGTGGGAGGGAGGAGCGATTGCAGGGTAGAGTGAGTCTGGGGTGGCAGCGGTCCACATTATTCTTGTGAAGCCCAGAGGAGCATTCCTGCTCCCCCTGGCCCTATAAAAATAATTATAGACTTACCTTTATGAGACCTCTTCCTCTTGACCACCAGGTTTTACTGAGCAGTACGTCCACAGCACATGCTCTGCCCAGTAAGCCCTCAAAATTGCATTGGGGTCCTACATACATCATAGGACCCCAATTTGTATAGATTAATGGGAATAGAGCGGTAAATTGACCACTTCGATTTTAATTCTGTTACTATCCCATTTCCACCAGACAGAAGGAATTTAAATCACCCTCCAGTATCTGTCTTGAGGTGGGGAACTAAAAAGGTACACCAGTGGTACAGGTACAGTGGGGAACTAAAAAGGTGAGGTCTCACCAAAGTCTTGCATAATCCCATATCAGCCTTGGCTCAGTGGTAGCACTCTCACTCCTGAGTCAGAAGGTTGTGGGTTCAAGCCCCACTCCAGAGATAAAGCCTGACACTTCAGTGTAGTACTGATGGAATGCTGTACTGTCAGAGGTGCCATCTTTCAGATGAGACAATAAACTGAGGGACTGTCTACCCTTTCAAGTGGATGTAAAAGATCTCATGGCACTATTCAGAGAAATATACTTCCAGTGTCCTAGCTAATATTTACCCCTCAACCAATACCACTGAAAACAGGTTATCTGATCATTTATCTCATTACTGTTTGTGGGACCTTACTGTGTATAAATTGGCAGCTGTGTTTGCATTTCAATAGTGACTACACTTCAAAACTATCTATTTGGCTGTGAATTTATCTGAATATGTGTTCTTCCCATCACTCCCGCATTACCTTTCCTTCAGCATAGATCATTGCTATTTTAAAACATCAGGTGTTCCCGCCCCTTTCAAGAACAGAGCCACTCTCACAACAACAAAACTAACCTTCAGGCATCAATATTATACTTATGTCAACTCAGATCACACCAATTAACCTCAGTCCTTTGTAAGTCATGCCAACTTAGTTACAAGACCACCATGAAATAGATTGATGAAGGTTTCAAGAAAGAAAGAAAGTCTTGCATTTATATAGCATCTTTGACGGCCTCAGGACGTCCCAAAGCACTTTACAGCCAATGAAGCACTTTTGAAGCATAGTCACTGTTGTAATGTAGCCAATTTGCACAAAACAAGGTCCCACAAACAGCAATCAGATAATGACCAGATAATCTGTTTTAGTGATGTAGGTTGAGGGATAAGAATTGGCCAGGACACCAAGGGAAACTCCTCTGCTCTTCTTTGAACAGTGCCATGGGATCTTTTACATTCACCTGAGAGGGCAGCTGTTTAACATCTCATCTGAGAGACAGCACCTCTTACAGTGCAGAACTCCCTCAGTGTTGCACTAAAGAGTCAGCCTAGATTTTGTACTCAAGCTGCTGGAGTGGGACTTGAAACCCACAACCTTGTAACACAAAGGCAAGCTAACTGCTACCCACTGAGCCACAATTGTCACAGGGATTTCAAGAGGGCAGATCTTGACTTTTTGTGATAGCGTAAAACAAGTGATAGCGAGATCTTGGATTAAAAATCGGGAGAGATGTGAAACGGGCTGCCGACTCGTTATCACCCATTTTACACTATTGCACAAAGTCAAGATCTGCCCCCAAGAATTTTACTGCGGGGAAGATGTCTGTGGTGTGCTAGGTTTAGAAAAATTGTAAACGTGTTTTTAAAGAACCGGTTTTACTACAACAAGGAGTCATTTTTTTGGAAACTCCACTCATGCTTTACAGTGTTCCTCGTTATCTGCTAATTAACATGAAATTCATGGCAGGAGTACCACGAATCAGGCATGCTGGCCTCTGTGCCAATTCCCTGATCTGCAGTCCTGTCGAGTGAGTTTCTACACCAGGAGTGGAGTCGCCGATAATTTACCCGCAGTGCACAGAGGGAATCTTTGCCCAATAATGGCATTTCTTCTTACAATGTTAAAATGCTAGTGTAATGGTCATTCAAAGGTTAATGAACACTCACAGCTTATTATATTTCTTGAAGAAATAGATATCTAATCTTCCTTGCACAGATGAAATAAAACAACAAAGCTTGCGAATAAACTGCATTCCTGCACGCTGCGAGATTTACATAAATGGAAATTAATGTTGCATAAGTATGTCATGTTAAATTTTGTGGGTTTTATTCTAAATATTTAGCTCAGATACAGGATCTCAGACCATTTGCATGGGCGTGTCTTTGTTTCCTATAATGTGGAGTGTGCCTCGACTTGCCCAGCATCTAGATACTTTTGTTAGCCAAGAGTTAAACAGAAAACCCTCATTACCAGTACTGGTAGATCATGAGCTCTCATGTAATCTTCTACAACTTCAGAAGGTGGTAGAATAAACATTTCATTGGAATCTGTTCAGGCTATATATGCCAAACAGATTTGCTCAACAGTAAATGGATAAATGAGCAACAACATACTGTAGATTTTACAAACCAGGTTGGGAAATATTTTTCAAAAAATGACCGGGGACAATACAAATTTAAATGTACATCCTTTATCATAGTATGATACAACACAGAAGGAGGCCATTCGTGCCTGTACCAGCTCTTTGAAAGAGCTATCCAATTAGCCCCACTCCCCTGCTCTTTCCCCATAGCCCTGTAAATTTTTTCACTTCAAGTATTTATCCAATTCCCTTTTGAAAGTTATTACGGAATCTGTTTCCACCACCCTTTCAGGCAGAACGTTCCAGATCATAACAATTCGCATGCATGAGAAAATGTTTCCTCATGTCACCTCCGGTTCTATTGCCAATCACCTCATGTATCCTCTGGTTACCGACCCTTCTGCCACCGGAAACAGTTTTTCCTTATTTACTTTATCAAAACCCTTCATGATTTTGAACACCTCTATCAAATCTCCTCTTAACTTTCTCTGCTCTAAGGAGAACAACCCCAGCTTCTCCAGTCTCTCTGCATAACTGAAGTCCCTTATCCCTGGTACCATCCTAGTAAATATCTTCTGCACCCTCTCTAAGGCCTTTTTAACAGCCTTCACAACTTGTTCTGCCATCAAATGGATGGTCTTAATCTTAGTGACAAAGAAGTCCACGATCTCCTCGCCCTTGTTGGAGGTGAGGGTGGAGGGGGGAGGGGAGCAGCTGTTAAGGAGACGTTTGGTAGTGGAGAAAAGAAGCTGGGGTTACCTTTGCTCTCTAGGATGATACCGGAGTAGGGGATATTTTTGGCAGAGGAGAGTGAGGCCCGATAGAGCTTGAAGTGGTGCAGTCAGATCTAATGATAAATGAGATAAAAAAACCAGTCAATCAGTTGGTGGAGGGATGAGCATTGGCAAAGGCACTTGGAGAACTTCCTACTCTTCTTCAATGAGATCTTTTATGTCCACCTGAACAGCCAGAGCCTCAGTTTAATATCTCACCTGAAAGACAGTTCCTCTGACAATGCAGAATTCTCTCAGTTCTACACTGAAGTCTCAACCTAGATTATGTGCTTAAATGGAGTTTGAATCTACAACCTTCTGACTAAGAGGGGAGAGTACTACCGCCAAGCCAAACTAGCACTTAGTAAAAGTTAATACAAGCATAAACACTACTTTCAACTCATTTACTTTTCACCAAAATTAAGACTGGAGTTTCACCCCAGAGTAGATATTTTGGTGTTAGATTTTAGAGGGAGCAAGGTGCAATGCAGCCCTAGAAAATGTGAATATATTATTTGATGTACACTGCCCAACTTTGGACTTCATCACATTGCCCCAACTTAGACCTGAAACCTGCTGAAAAGGTATAAATCCAGCAAATCTGCATAACCCACCAGGCCAGCACTTCACTTTAAACCAGCATCTTGAGTAGATACCTCGTCAGAGTCATTATGGAGTGGAAAAGTGGAAATGGTCATCAGATTGGTAGCCATAATTGTTCCAAACTACCAACTGCATCTACCCAATTCTTTCCAATATCTCTCATATAGAAACAAAATACATTTGTGTATATATCTGCTTTAAACATCTGACATGCACATGCAAGCACACATCTGAGAATGCATACACCCGAGTTCTGACATACGGACTTACTTGGCCGATGTATAACCAAAAAAAAAGTTCAATTAAACCACAGCCATCAAGTGCACCCGATGACAGGCCACAATACAACTAGTGCAGCTTCTCTCAATCTACACATGTGGATTCATCTATTAATCCTACACCAGCACCATGACTCCTGGCATGTCTAACTGTGTTTGAGCCAACCGACTGTGTCTATATCCAAGCAAATATGTGTCTGTTTCTATACTGTGGTCTGACTCGAATCCAGCTCAGTCCTATTTCCTCCACTCTTTCTTTTGCCTTTAGTATAACGTTTATATTGCGACTGGTGTTACAATCCAGGCACAGTGCTGAGTGGACCAGCCTTACTTATACTGCTGGCTCTCAGCAGGGCAGCTCCTTGACTGAAATCATTTTAAAAAATCTGCTTATGCAAGCTACTGTCATGTCAGGTGCTATCTTTCTCTCAGGGTGCTAACGGTCTTTTTTTTGGCGGGGAGTAGGGTGGGGGAGGGAGGTTATTATACAACAGTGGTTAAATGGAAGAGGTCGAGGGTGGGACAGGAGATGTCATAGATCCCCTGCTACTCTCTTCAGACACAACGGTAGGACAATCTGAAGCCGCTGCAGGACTGTCCTGAGTACATCTCTATAATTCTCCAATGTTAAGAACTCCACAATGGTGTTGTGTCCAATTCTGGGCACCACACTTTAGGAAGGATGTCAAGGCCTTAGACCAGGTGCAGAGGAGATTTACTAGAATGATTTACAAGGATTCTGGAATTCAGTGGCGAGACTAGACAAGCTGGGGTTGTTCTCTTTAGTAATAGAGGTGTTCAGAATCATGCTACAGTAAATAAGGAAAACTGTTTGCAATGGCAGAAGGGTCAGAAACCAAAGGATACAGATTTAAGGTAATTGGTGAAAGAACCAGAGGCAAGAGGAGGAGACATTTTCTACGCAGCAAGTTGTTATGATCTGGAATGCATTGCCTGAAAGGGTGGTGGAGGCAGATTCAATAATAACTTTCAAAAGGGAATTGGATAAATACTCGAAGGGGAAAAATTTGCAGGGCAATGGGGAAAGTGCAGGAGAATGGGACTAATTCTATAGCTCTTTCAAAGAGCCGGCACAGGCATGATGGGCCAACTGGCTTCCTTCTGTGCTGTATCATTTTATGATTCTAAGTGACTTTCTACTTGCAGATCTGGTCCGGAAGGATTTTCCTGCATTCCGACAGACTGCTTTGGTATCCAAACAGCACCCAATCCAGTGGCCAGCTCAATTCCCCAACATTTTTCAAAATCAAATGAGATTCATTACCAGCCGTACTGGTACTCTTCACCACAGTTCCTCCTAAAACAAATTATGCCAAACATACCACCAGTATGCACCAACCGTCCATCTTCTCATAATTCTCTTTTGGGCCTAAAGTTAAATTATCAACAACAACAACTACAACAACAACAACTTGCATTTGTATAGCACCTTTAACATAGCAAAACAGGAGTATTATCAGACGAAATTTGACACTGAGCCACATAAGGAGACATTAGGACAGGTGAGGTAAGGTTTTAAGGAACGTCTTAAAGCAAGAGAGGGAGGTAGTGAGGCGGAGATGTTTAGGGAGGGAATCAGAAACTATTTACACTATCAAAGCTCCTTAGACAAGCAAGTCCATAAACAAACATTAAACATCACACTAGTACCTCTTCCACTTCTTTCACTTTCCACCATTAGTCTGCCAGGAATCATATTGTGCTGCGGATCAGGTGCCTGCCCTCCATTAACCACCAGGGAAACTGAATGTACGCCAACAAAATTATCACAAACTACCATAATGAATTTATAATAAATAAAATGAATCTACCCCTCTTAAAATAATTCCCAATCCCAAATCCTAGCCACTGAAACTTTTTCAGTGAAACACACAGAAAAATTATGTGCACATGAAACACATCCGACCATGTCCGAATTGATCAAGGTTTTTAATAAATTTCAATCAGTTGAATTCACACTACTTTAAATTTCCCTCAGATTTGGCAGTTATCTCCAATGTTCACTGATCCTTTTCCATAGTAACATGCATTAGAATTTGGACCTCATTGTGCCCGTTTTACAAGCCAGCAGTTTGATGGAGATTTCCCTTGTGTTCTTCACAAATGAGTCAGGTAGCTTTGCCTTAAGAGTGGAACGAGAGAAAGGAATTCAGGTTGAGATAGATTTCTGGTTTGGATTTGCTTTTGGTTTGGTAATGATCACGCAGTATTCTATTTACACAATGCATCAATTAGTATCATTCAAAATGATTAGTAACTGTGTTTTGAACTTTTTGTCCGACTGGGTTGCTGGAAAACTCACTCCAGCAGATGGTGAATTGTGCCTTAGTTCATCACCAGGGCTATTGATTTACGGTGACCAAATGAGTCAAATTCAGTTTTTATTACATGGCATTCTAAGATTTTTTACCAGCATTTTGGGAATGACATTCTACAATTCCATCCCTTTACAATTAGGGCCATTGATTTATAGTGACTAAAGCAGTCAAATACTATTTTTATTACACGGGATCCCTGAATTTTTACTGGTGCTTTGGGAATCGAAGTCTATGATTCCATCATTTTCCTTTGGAAGCCTTAAATCAGTAGTCTCAGTAATGAGACTGTAGGGGCGAATTTAACCCTGCCCACCCAGCAGAATCCGGACTGGGCGGGTTAAAACCACCCGTGGGACTTACCCACTGACACCCCACACCGATTCCACTTGCTACAATTTTAACCAGTTCTTCTGAGCAGGCGAGCAGGACATCCCTTGGAAACCGATGGGAGTCCTTCTCTAAATATGCAGATTGGGCTCCAATGATGTCATCAGGGCCCGACAGTCAATTTAACCGTGGGCCTAAGCAGTTCTGGCTTTGCCGCATGGTGGAAGAGGAGTTGGGGCCAGAAGAGGCCCGTAAAGATAAGTCTTTTTTTTTACTTTCCATGCGGGGGTCAGGAGTGATCCTCTGGGGCCCACTAGGAAAGATCCCCTCAGCTCCGGATTGGCTTACCCTAGTGTCGGAGGACCATTCCTTCGGCCCTCGATGGTAGCCTCCTGCCACCCGACAGCAGCTTCCAGCCGGTTTCAGGCGGGAAACTGATTGGGGGCCTGCAGATGAAGCCAGAGAGTTAAAATCTCCCGGGCTCCACGCAGCCAAGGTCAGAACGGTTTGTCTCTCACCTCACCCTGCCCGCCCCAAGTTAAAATTGGGGCCTAATGTGAGTTCCTTTACACTTTGCATCATTTAATTGTCCACATGTTCTTAATATTGCTTGAGGTCAGGAGGAGGGGTTGAAGCTGTGTCCCTTTCTTGAGAAAGTTTGAAGAACAAAAGTACTTATATAAAAACAGGGAGGTATTGCTGCAGTTATATAGGGTATTGGTGAGACTGCACCTGGAATACTGCATACAGTTTTGGTGTCCATACTTAAGAAAAGACATACTTGCTCTCGAGGCAGTACAAAGAAGGTTCACTCGGTTAATCCCGGGGATGAGGGGGTGGACATATGAGGAGAGGTTGAGTAGATTGGGACTCTACTCATTGGAGTTCAGAAGAATGAGAGGCGATCTTATTGAAACAAATAAGATTGTGAAGGGGCTTGATCGGGTAGATGCGGTAAGGATGTTCCCAAGGATGGGTGAAACTAGAACTAGGGGGCATAATCTTAGAATAAGGGGCTAATCTTTCAAAACTGAGATGAGGAGAAACTTCTTCACTCAGAGGGTAGTAGGTCTGTGGAATTTGCTGCCCCAGGAAGCTGTGGAAGCTACATCATTAAATAAATTTAAAACAGAAATAGACAGTTTCCTAGAAGTAAAGGGAATTAGGGGTTACGGGGAGCGGGCAGGAAATTGGACATGAATTTAGATTTGAGGTTAGGATCAGATCAGCCATGATCTTATTGAATGGCGGAGCAGGCTCAAGGGGCCGATTGGCCTACTCCTGCTCCTATTTCTTATGTTCTTATTCTTATGTTAACGTAGTAAAATGTCCCAAGGTGCTTCACAGGAGTGATTATCAAACAAAATTTGACACAAGAGCCACATAAGGAGGTATTAGGACAGGTGACCAAAAGCTTGGTCAAAAAGATAGGTTTTAATGAGCGTCTTAAAGGAGGAGAGACAGGTGGAGAGGTTTAGGGAGGGAACTCCAGAGCTTAGGGCTTAGGCAGCTAAAGGCACGGCTGCCAATGGTGGGATGAAGGAAATTGGGGATACACAAGCAGCCAGAATTGGAGGAACGCAGAGATCTCGGAGGGTTATAGCGCTGGAGGAGATTATAGAGATAGGGATATCAGGGTATCTGTTTTACGAATTAAGGCTCCTAGCACAGACCTTCAAGCAACAGAGTGCATATTTGGAATTAGAAGTGCAGATCAATGATTTTCAAGATGCATTCCTATCGCATGAAACTTTGTGCCAGCAGCACTAATTCATAAAATATACCTGACAGTGCATTATCACAATTCTCAGGACATCACAAAGTACTTCACATTCAATAAATTACTTTGAAGTGGAATAACTACTGTTAGGAAGGCAAACAGTGCAGCCATTTTGCACAAAGCAGTATCCCATGAACATCAATGAGACAAATAGCTAATTAATCACTTTTTTTATTTGATTGAGATAAACATATTGGCCAGTTCAACAACAACAACTTGTATTTATATAGCACTTTTAACGTAGTAAAACATCCCAAGGTGCTTCACAGGAGCGTTTTTGTTTGATACCACGCTTCTTGCAATAATGCCAGAGGACCTATACAGGCAAACAGGTCCTCGGTTTACGTCTCATCTATAAAGATGGCACCTCCAACAATGTAGCACTCCCTTATTACTGCAAGGAAGTGTCAGCCTACATTATATGTGCCAACCTAGACTAGGTGCTCAAATGCTGGAGTCTAGCTTAGACCTGCAACCTTCCGACTCAGATACATCTGATTCAGAGAATTGGCAGTTCTGCTGCTAAAAAGAGGCAGCTGTCAGCTGAGTAGCATTGCAGCTCCAGCCTTGGAACTAAACATGGTATGGGGGCGGAGTATCAGAGAATGAACTTGCTCAGCTATGTAGAAGAAGGGAGAGAAAACAGGCTGAGTCAGACAAGGGAAGGGATAAAAAAAAGGAAAAAAGTTTCAGAAAAACTACGGATTTTTTAAAAAAACATCTATTTGCCAATTTTATTAAGAAGTGGGATTGGTCCCAGAGTGGCTGCTGTGTTAAAGGCATTTAATTAGCAAAACGAGCTGTGAACAATAGAACCATGTGTAGAGGGATAGGATGCATTGCTGTTTTTAACGTAAAGTATGAGGCAGAGACATCAGATAATGATAAAGTTGTGACTGCATCTGCTGAAAAACCTGTATCCCACATATCACATTACAAAAATCAGTCACATTTTTTTGAACATTGTAGACGAACTTCTGCAGAATCAGTAATCAATGGCCATTATTCCCATTCTCAGAGCATTTCCTACAGCCTGTGAAAAAGGTCAATTGTTTCTGAATGTATCATAGCAGTAGGGTATAATTTTTCCTCTACTACTCCCCCACCCACTGCTCCGTCCCTTTTGGAAACGTCAAATACAGCGGCAGAACTCTTTAGGGGTCAGCTTCAACCTTGTCACCTGGACGATAAGGATCACTCTCCCTTTGTAAAACCTGCCCGATTTTCGTTCTATCAATTTACGCCAGGTTACTGTGCAGGGGGCAAGGTTGAAAATTCCTCCCCTGCTTTCTTCACAAGAACTTCTGCTCTCAACAAAACATTCATTTATAAAAATTATTAATTGAAATTACAAACCCTGTATTTAGCGACTGCCTGTGATCTTTGTGTCAGGTCCACTGTTGAATGCGAATTGATCATATTTGTCAGTGTACCTCTCCTGTACTCCAGCATCAGTGGAATGGAGATGGTTGCAGGGTGGACATGTTCACATACTGAAGGTGCACACCCATCGCTGAGAGCTTACCTCACTGTTTCAGAACTATAAAAGCAACATTTATTTAATGTTTCTTTCTTGTGTTGCTTGCAGTTGAAATGCTGATATTGGTTGGAGACGTTTATTCATAAATTTCTATTGTTGACAAACGCCTCGGGGAAAGTTAGTGCCTTTCATTTAGCAAACACAAGTCTGAAGCAAGTTTACTATGCATGTAACATTTTCAAACCTTTAACAAAAGCCACTAGAACGGCACACTTAAATAGTAAGAAATTTGAAAAGCAAAAGCTGCTTTTACGTTGCACTAAGGCCCACATTAGTATCTCCAGCTCCGGGTGTGCAGATTATATAGAGCCAGCTGCAAGCTGAGGGTAAAGTTTCGAAGGTTTTTTAAGGCTGGCAGCTAGGAAGACTCCACTCTACTGGATCTTTCCAGCCGCTGGCCGATGTGAATCCTGGAACGTTTACTTTCGGATTGCAGCTGGCTGGGTGAGACCCAACTACTAGCATGCAAGACAAATGCAGGACAAATAGGAAGGAAGACTTGCATTTATACAGCGCCTTTCACGACCTCAGGTCGTCCCAAAGTGTTTTACAGCCGATGAAGTACTTTTTGAAGAGTAGTCACTGTTGTAATGTAGGGAAATGTGGCAGCTAATTTGCGCACAGCAAGGTCCCAGAAACAACAATGTGATAATGACCAGATAATAGTTTTTTTAGTGATGTTGGTTGAGGGATAAATATTGGCCAGGACAACAGGGAGAACTCTCCTCCTCTTCTTCAAAATAATGCCATGGGATCTTTTACTTCCACCTGAGAGGGCAGACGGGACCTCGGTTTAAAGCCTCATTCAAAAGACAGTGTAGTACTCCCTCAGTGTCAGCCTAGATTTTTGCGCTTGAAGATTCTGGAGTAGGACTTTAACCCACAGTCTTCTGTTTCAGAAGTGAGAGTGCTACCCATTGCACCACAGGAAAGGGGAATGCTTAGGATAATACACCTTGTATGATGCATGGGGTCTTAAGATCAGCCGCATAGGTCCCACGTTTTGGAATGCCCTTGTTAATTCCCTCCACCTCCCCATCTCTGCATACTCCTTTTAAGGCTCTCCTTACAATCCACTTCTTTGATAATGCTTTCAGTAAACCCCGCCCCCCCCAATATTTCCTTCTGTGTCTCAGCATCCATTTTTGCCTCTGTGAAGTGCCTTGGGATATTTTTCTATGCTAAAAGCCATTATATAAATGCAAGTTGTCATTGTTGTAGCGATAGCATAAATATCGAGCGCTAAAGGAAAGTTGCATTTTTGGAGGTCCTAGTCTTACTAATGGGATGTTGATCCACCCTCAGCCCATTCTGCCAATTGAAGTGGATGTTAAAGACCCCATGGCATTATTTTAAGAGTTCGTCCTGGCCCACATTGCCACCTCAACCAGTATCACCAAAAAACAAATTAACTGGTGCAGAAGAGCTGCCACGTTTGCCCACATTATGACAGTCACTGCACTCCTAAAAAAAATAAATTGTTGTGTGAAGCACTTTTGAGATGCTTTGACAAATAATAAGGTGTTATATATAATGTGAGGATTCTTTTTAGACCAGTGTCAAAAGATGCTTTGAAACAGTAATCGTCATATTTGGTCAGGGGTAATAATCAGTCAGTTAGGCATAGGGTGTGGAAGAAGCTTTTGAATGAGGTGGTGCCGTGCCAGAGGGAACATACCTTTGGGAGTCAGTAAAACAAAAATGCCAGTGTTTTCTCTGCTTGGACATGTTATTCATGGTTATTTGTCTCTCTTAGGAGATTAAATAAATTTTGTAGCATCCATTGCAGTGCATTAGAAGGAGCATGCTCAATGGGCTGAATGCTCTTCTCTCATTCCATGCTCTCTTATGAGCTGTCAGTTAAGAGAATGCAACATGAGCCAGCAGTCAATGGGGAAATTAAGGATATGGATAAAGATTTAGCAGTCTGCTCCAACCAGGATCAGCTGTTCTTCTTTAGTTTCTGCTCATTTCTGGCCTTCAAGTTCAACTTGCGTCAGCTCAGAAATGGAATATTTGTACTGAAGCCAACTCACTCATCCAGAATTGGTTATAGTTAAGTTATTTTTACTCCTCTTAGTCGTTCTCAGCAAAGTGCTTAAAAGAAACAACACTGTGTGAAACGATTTATTCATTGTTGATATGATTAACGAGGCCGGGCCAGTTAGCTAGATCTAGAAAATTCTTTAATATTTGGCCAAGTAAAACAAAACAGTACAAGGCATTTGTGAAAGGTGAAAAACAACGTAGTGATGACCAATAGGTTAAGAACTAAAAAGCTAACAGTCCTATGGAAATTAATATTCACTGATGCTAACTTTTTTTTCATTCATTCACGGGATGTGGGCGTCGCTGGCAAGGCCGGCATTTATTGCCCATCCCTAATTGCCCTTGAGAAGGTGGTGGTGAGCCGCCTTCTTGAACCGCTGCAGTCCGTGTGGTGAAGGTTCTCCCACAACTATTTACAACTATTACATATGAATTATCCCCTTGCAACTTCCCAGATACTTTCACGTAAGCTTGCTTAACTCTTCATGAAGATAAAAATAATGCAAACCAAATTACTTTAGAAGTGGCGTCTAAAAGTTTTCCTTAAATGCGATGCTATCGCAAGACGTTCCCTTAATATTATAAATATTATGCCTGCCTTCTGAAACTTTCTCCTGCCTCTGAGCTACCAATAAGACTCATGGTAAGTTTTACAATACAAACACTATTTTTATATTTAGATGTTTTAATTGTATAAATATAAATTAATCATAATTAGTATAATTGCATCATTAAGCCCTAAATACATTTTTAAAAGGTATTTATAGTATATGTTGGAACAATTAGATATCAAAAGTTGTTTTCCCAATAATACGAATTTTGAGATATATTAAAAAGCTTTTTTTTTGATCATTTGTTAAGATAGTCGTAACTCTGAGTGAAAACTAAAGGATACACCGCTCCACGAATAGTTTTGTCTTATTCGGGCTCTGTACTCAGCCATTGAAACGCAAACATGAAGAGTGATTCAGTGATTTTAAAATGTGGAGATGTACCTGTGGGTAGCAAAATTTAAAAAACCAAGCATATCCTAAACAATATTAGGAACCACAGCTTACACTTTGAGATCCAAAAAGAACTGGTCATCTGGACAAAGACGAAAGCTGCCTTACTGAGAGAGTGCTGCTTTAGCAGAGGTCCCATCCTTTGGATGAAACATGCCTGTTCAGGTGGACATAAAAGATCTTATGGTACTATTCAAAAAGAGGGGATTTCTCCAAGTGTCCTGGACAATATTCCTCCTTCAGCCAACACCAGATGGTCATTCACCTCATTTGCCATTTGAATGGCCTTGCTGTCTGCAATTGGTTGTCATATTTGCCTACTCAACAATAATGACTATGCTTCAAAAGCATTTAATTTGATGCAAAGTGCTTTGTCTTTTCCTGAGGATGTCATAAGGTGCTATATAAATGCAATTACTTTCTTTCTTGTTGCTATTTCGCATTTAGTCGTGTGCAAGCTCCCAGCGCATGGGTCTATACAGTGAGTAGCAAACCCAAAGAAAACTTGCCAGATTTCCTAAGGCCAGCAGCCAGGAAGACCTACTTGCTCTTTTCCCCTACCACCAGCATTAGTGAATCCATTAAATTTACTTTGGGGATGCTGCAAGCTGCATGAGACCCGTGCATTGGACACTGGTGGGCCTCACACCCCACTAAATCCAAGATAGAAGCAGCTAAAGTGAACAAACTGGGAAAGAGTCTTTCAGCATACCCATGACCCCATGATTTTGTTTAGTGTTAACTTCCTTTACTGGTTTATGTCACACGATTACTTCCAGATGGGTTTTCTGCTGCGATTATACATTTTGGCATGCTACTCAATTACTCAGGACTTGGTGCACTTAAAACTGATAAATAATAACCTGTTACCAATATTTTATATTTGTACTGTTAGACTAGAACACGATTGCAAGAGGTAACCAAGCCATAGAAAAGAATGTCAAGTATTTTTACAAACTTGATATGTAGCTACCTGATATGCAAAACAGTAGACCTATTGTGCCAACTGGTATGCTTAGAAAAGAGAGGTGCAACCATACATTCCAATATAACATAGTTACTGTTGCATACAATATACTTACTGCACATACACAGTATATCTTGTTTAAACCATGAAATACTTCAGTGCTGAAAGTTGGATAATGTAGGAAAAGCCGATTATTCCTTACCTGAACCAAAAAAGATATTTCTTAACCTTGAGATTATTACTGAAAAGGAAAATCAGGCAGGCTGTATAATGGTTTCACCCAGTGGGTGCTAGCAGGTATTTGGTCACTGGAGACATCACCTGAGTCAGCCTGATCCTATCCTCGCCTATGCATTTCTCAGGAGGAGTCACTGGATATGAACAGGAGCAATTTCTTCCTCTCTCTCAAGCCCAGATGCCCCATAGTGGCCCTTCCGCCTCCCTCACTGAGAACAGCTAACTCAGAACAGACCTTGGAATTAAACTTGCTGTCATCCTGGGCTGTATAGCCTAGTTCCACATTGAGGAATGCACTTCTTCAGAGGAACACAGGAACAGGAGTAGACCATTCATCTCCTTGAGCCTCCTCCACCATTCAATTAGATCATGGCTGATTTGTACCTCAACTCCATTTAGCCGCCTTAACTCCATATCCCTTGATACCCTTACCCAACAAAAACCTATCGATCTCAGTCTTGAAATTTCAATTTTCACAATATCCACATCCTTTTGGGGAAGGGAGTTCTAGATTTCTACTATCCTTTGTGTGAAAAAGTGCTTCCTGATTTCCCTCCGAAATGAACTAGCTCTAATTTTAAGATTATGTCCCCTCATTCTTGATTCTTCCACCAGAGGAAATAGTTTCTCTGTGTTTATCCTCATAATTTAACCCTCTAAATCCCGGTACCATTCTAGTGAATCACATACATTGAGAAATTAATTGCCTTGATGGTTTGTTTACTTAAAAATCTTTCAGAATCCTGTTAGTGTTTACTTTCTGGATGTTTTAGTAAATGTTAATATATGTACCACCAGAGTCTCTGAAAAATGGTTTCTAATGTAACGTATGTTTAGTGGTCTAGGAATTTCTAAATTATTGCCTGGCTATACTGGGCAGGCATTAACCAAATGAGAAGTTTATCATCTGCTAATTGTTACAAATCTTACAGAAAATTATACGCATCCAAAAAGAGGGATAACTGAAATGCAATAATATATGGAACAACACTT
This sequence comes from Heptranchias perlo, assembly GCF_035084215.1. Taxonomy (NCBI): domain Eukaryota; kingdom Metazoa; phylum Chordata; class Chondrichthyes; order Hexanchiformes; family Hexanchidae; genus Heptranchias; species Heptranchias perlo. Next base: position 54,361,294 of record NC_090336.1, on the reverse strand, counting down.
GTGGTGTCAGCTAGGCTCTGTTGGTAGTATTCTCCCCTGTTAATCAGAAGGTTGTGGGTTCAACCCGCTCCCACTCCATGACTTGAGCATATAATATGGACTAGTACCCCAGTGCAGTACTGAGGGAAGGTGCATTGTCAGAGGTGCTGTTAAACAAAGCTACCCATCTACCTGGTTAGGTATCCTGCTAAAGGATCCCGTAGCACTAATCAGAAGAAAGCATTGAGTTCTCCTGGTGTCCTGATTGACATTACTTCCTCCAGCCAAAACAGATCATTCATCTTATTTGCTGTTTCTGTAACATCGCTCTGTATGAGCTTGGCAGTCACGTTTGCCTACGTTACAACAGTGGTTGCACTTCAAAAGTAATCTATTGGTAGTAAAGTGCTTCAGGATAAAATTATATGCCGCTTCCATTGGTGCTGCAAGGCATTTTGTGTTTAATAAGACACACAGAATCTTCTATCAAATACTTTTAGATGTGTCACTTAATCACTACTGAAGAATTAATCACCCAGTGAAACTTTGACGTTTGCCCAAATCACAGGCCAAAAACATTGGTTAAGGATGAAACTGGAAGTGGTGTAGAAACAATCTGTTGTTTAACCGACTGAAAACCTATTTTGTCAGACACGTGTCACTGCCAATGCCAGCTTAACAATGCATAAGGCTGAAGAGATCGCTTCATTCAGTGCAAATATTAACCCTCCATATTAAACTAAATGTACTTCTATTTTAACCTGTCAATGCTGTACAAACTTTAATGACATGTTCAACAATATCTGTCAGGCATGCAAGTCCAAACAACAACCCAAACACTTTCAGGACTGCTTCACCCAATCCTCCAGCCACTATTTATAAATCGACTGTGGGAACCATCCATTCTTGATAGAAAGGGTGTAATTAAAAACATTACCAATATGGTACCGAGTGAGCAATTCGCATGGGGAAGGGCTTGAGTGCCCTTCACCTGCAAACACTGAGTATCAAATCCAGCTCAAATCACCTTCCTTCATGGCTAGTTTATTATTTTTAATCCAGGAATAGCATTGGCTTTTTGGTAGATTTAAAACATTTCAGCTGAAAGGAATTAATAAAATAGTGACCATGTACAATAAAGCTCATATATCTGGCTTTGGAATTAACTGCGTATTGCTGCTGGCTTTTATTATAGCTCATCATGAAAAAGTAGCTTAATTGTGCAGTAAGATATCAATTATTGTCAGAGAACTGTCAGTCAATAATGACTGACAATCCAATCCTCAAATCTGTCAGTCATACAAGTTATATTTGTTTTTTATACAGTAAGAGGCCAAACAATAGGATTTAACTTTCATCAAGTCATTACAAATGTCAGCCGTGGCTCAGTTGGTAGCACTCTCACTTCTGAGTCAGAAGTTTGTCCACTCCGGAGACTTGAGTACGTAATCTAGGCTGGCATTTCAGTGTAATACTGAGGGAGTGCTGCACTGTCAGAAGTGCCGTCTTTCGGATGGGATGTTAAACTGAGGCCCGATCTGTCCTCTCGGGTGGACGTAAAAGATTCCATGGCACTTTTCGAAGAATGGCCAACATTCATCCCTCACCCAACATCACTAACACAGATTATCTGATCATTATCTCGTTGCTATTTGTGGGACCTTGCTGTGTGCAAATTGGCTGTCATGTTTCCTATATTACAACAGTGACTACACTTCAAAAAGTTCTTCATTGGCTATAAAGTGCTTTGGGACATTGAGGTCGTGAAAGGCACTGTATAGATTAAAGTCTTTTCTTCTTTATGTCATAGAAATGAAGAAAGCAAGCAAAAGAGAAAGATAGAAAGAGATACCTGCCTTTAAATACTATCTGATCACATCCAAGAGAAACATATCAAAGCACTTAACATACAGTGAATTACACAAATATCTAAATATCCAACAGAGAAAATTAATGCATTAATAAAAGATTAAAAATGTCACCTTCTGCACAAGACACTGGTATTTCCAAATTGAATGGCAACAGTTGACTAGTAAATCAATTTTATCTCCACCATTTGTGATGTCACACAGAAGCAGTTGCTACGGAAACTTCCTCAGCTGTTTTAACAAATTGGATTTCAGCGAACTGTATATTAATCCTGCAATTGGTTATCACAATCTTGCGAAGCCACTGCTGTAATCACTAAGAACATTGTACTTAAGTCGTTTAACTGTGTCCTCCACACTATATAAATATTCTGTCTGGAACTGGGTGACTAATTAAAACTATTTATGCAAGACTACATCCCAGATTTTAAAGGGACTGCCTGCAACAAAAAATGCCCCATTTCTAAATCCTCTTCACAGTTTCTCATTAAAATAAGAAGCTTTGAAATATATCTATTGCAAAAGTATATTGATTGTGCATTTTGATTACTAACAATTGAATTTCTTTTATATACCCAGTGATTTTGCACTCCCTCAGTTTCCAAAGGAACGAGCCCCAGTCAGGAACTCTTCCATCCCCAATTCTACAAATGCAAGTAGGAGTAAGAGGATATACCAGCATTTGTGGAGATATTTATCCCACTGCTTAAAACTGGCACGCTGTCTGACATAAAAGATCCCATGTCACTATTTGAAGATAAGCTGGGAAGTTCTCCCAGACTCCTGGCCAACACTACTCCCTCAAACAACACCACCAAAAACAGATTGGGCCGGAAATTGCTTTCAAAGTAACAGTTAACCCAACAGTGCTCACCGTGATTAGTGGCAAAATTGAAGAGCAAGTTCCGGTGACCGCACATGTACAGTCAAACGCGGAAATCCGGAACTTGCTCTTCCTGGTTCGCCAGCGGTCTGACAGCTTTGCCTTAAAGGGATATCGCCGGCTGGAATCAATGGACCAGTGCCAACTTGCTCTCCTGCCAGCTGGAAACTAATTAATATCACCACAAAACAGGTACACTCAAATATATCAGCTCTAAACTAAGTTTTAACAGCATGGTAAATCTTAATGCCTCTTTGGCATTGAAAATTAAATTTTAAAAATAGCATTTCATTCATTGCGATTTTAATAGATGTTGGATAATTTTTTTTAAATTAAAATGTTTTTTTCTTTTTCATTCTGTCCCTTAATTCGCTATTTCTTACCCTTTCTTTATTCTGCGGTCTCTAACTGTTTTTACAATGATTTTACTGTTGAACTTTCACTTCCTGGTTTTACTTATTGCAGCTTGCACTAACTCTTGGTGGCAGGTCAATAATGCTGCAATCTGATTGGTTGAGGGGAGAGCGCTCCTCTCATCGCTCGCATGGGCCCTAGCTTCACTGGAATTAACGCTGGACTCTTTTCAGGATCACATCAGAGGACGTTCCTGCAGAGAAGATTGTAGGTGTGTTTAAATCTATGGAGCAGCGAGTGCCGTTCGTTTGCCACTTGGAGCAATTTCCAGCCCATTATCTGGTCATTTATCTCACCTGCTGTTCGGGAGTCCTTGCTGTGTGCAAATTGGCTGCTGTGTTTGCCTACATAACAATAGTGAGAACACTTCAAAATTAATCAATCGGCTGTAAAGCGCTTTAGAACATCCTGAGTATGTGAACGCGCTACATAAATACAAGTTCTTTCTCAGTGGTGTCAATAAGTGCTACAACAACATTCTGCAGCCAATGAAATCAGCAGGCAAACTTATTTATTCTGATCCCTGTCCTGCTCTGCGAGATTTTAAAATAGGGGGATGATAAACTGATTTTCCTTTTCATCCCCATGGCAAAGCATCTAGTTTCCCATTACAACAATAATAAATTGGAGAACTTAATGGAGGCAGGGGTAGGGGTGGGGAAAACAACTGTAGGGATGAACATATATCATATACCTGATGGGGTGTTGGAATATTATATTTCAACATGACAAACCTCCCCCTCCTCCCAGTGCACACATTTCGTGTATAATATACACAATACTGTACGGGTATCAATAAACAAAATTAGACTAAACTGACAACTCATATCCACAATCTTACAACTACAGGTACAGTATTATAAAGAAGATATCATAGTATCATAGGAGGTACAGCACAGGAGAAGGCCATTCGCCCCATCGTGCCTGTACCGGCTCTTCGAAAGAGCTATCCATTTAGTCCCATTGCCTTGCTATTTCCTCATAGCCCTGTAAATTTTTTCTCTTCAGGTATTTATCTAATTCCCTTTTGAAAGTTACTATTGAATCTACTTCCACCACCCTTTCAGGCAGTGCATTCCAGGTCATAACAACATGCTGCTTAAAAAAATGTTTCCTAATATCGCCTCTGGCTCTTTTGCTGATCATTTTAAATTTGTGTCCTCTGGTTACCAACGCTTCTGCCACTGGAAACCGTTTCTCCTGATTTACTCTATCAAAACCGTTCATGATTTTGAACACCTCTATCAAATCTCACCTTCACCTTCTCTGCTCAAAGGAGAACAACCCAATCTTTTCCAATCTCTCCACATGACTGAAGTCCCTCATCCCTGAAACCATTCCAGTAAATCACTTCTGCATCCTCTCTAAGCCCCTGACATCCTTCCTAAAGTGTGGTACCCAGAAATGAACCAGTGTTTTATAAAGATTCAGCATAACTTCCTTGCTTTTGTACTCTATGCCTCTATTAATAATACCCAGAATCCCATATTTTTTTTAACAGTTTGCTCAACTTGACCTGCCACCTTCAAAGGTTTGTGTACGTACACCCCCATGTCTCTCTGTTCCTGCACTCCCTTTAAAATTGTACCATTTAGTTTATAGCATCTCCTCATTCATCCTACCAAAATATATCACTTCACACTTCTCTGCATTAAGTTTCATCTGCCATGTGTCTGCCCATTTCACCAGTCTGTCTATGTCCTCCTGAAGTGTGTTACTATCCTCCACATTGTTTACTACATTTCCGAGTTTTGTGTCATCTGCAAACTTAGAAATTATACCCTCTATACGCAAGTCCAAGTTATTAATATATATCAAAAAGAGCAGTGGTCCTAATACTGACTCCTGGGAAACACCACTGTAGACTTCCCTCCAGTCTAAAAAACAACCGTTCACCACTGCTCTCTGCTTTCTGTTTCTTAGCCAATTTTGTATCCATGCTGTCACTGTCCCTTTAATCCCATGGGCTTTAATTTTGCTACCAGTCTATTATGTAGTTCTTTATCAAATGCCTTTTGAAAGTCCATATACACAATATTAACCGCACTTCCCTCATCAACCCTCTCCGATTACTTCATCAAAGAACTCAATCAACTTAGTCAAACACAATTTTCCTTTAACAAATCCATGCTGATTTTTAGTAATTAGCCCATACTTTTCCAAGTGCCAATTAATTTTGTCCCAGATTATTTTCTCAAAGTTTCCCCATCACTGACGTTAGGCTGACTGGCCTGTAATTGCTGGGTTTATCCCTCACCCCATTTTTGAACAGGGGTGTAACATTTGCAATCCTCCAGTCGTCCGGCACCATCCCCACATCTAAGGAGGATTGGAAGATTGTGGCCAGAGCCTCCGCAATTTCCAATCTTACTTCCCTACGTAACCTAGAATGCATCCCATCTGGACTGGGTGACTTTTCTGCTTGGAGTACGATCAATCTTTTAAGTACCTCCTCTTTATCTATTCTTACGCTATCCAACATCGTTCCTACCTCCTCCTTTACTGCTACAATAGCAGCATCCTCTTCTTTAGCGAAGACGGATGCGAAGTATTCATTTAATTCCTCAGCCATGCCCTCTGCCTCCACAAGAAGATTTCCTTTTTTGTCCCTAATCGGTCCCACCCTTCCTTTGACTACCCTTTTACTATTTATATGTTTATAAAAGACTTTTGGGTTCCCTTTAATGTTAGCCACCCTCATACTCATGCGCTCTCTTTGTCCCTCTTATTCCCTTTTTTAGATTTCCTCTGTACTTTCTGTATTCAGCCTGGTTCTCTACTGTATTATGAACCTTACATTTGTCATAAGCCTCCATTTTCTGTTTCATTTTAATCTCTATATCTTTAGTCATCCAGGGAGCTCTAGCTCTGGATGCCCTTCCTGCACTCCCCCTCCCCTCCCCTCCCCTCCCTGTCCACCTCCCCGTAGGAATGTGTCTACTCCTCCTCCTTGAAGGCCTCCCATTGTTCAATTACGATTTTGACTGCCAATTTTTAATTCCAATCTACCTGGGCAAGGTCCCTATTTAACTCACTGGAATTTGCCCTCCTCCAGTTAAGTATTTTCACATTTGATTGTTCCTTGTCCTTTTCCATAACTATTATAACCCTAATGATATTATAATCACTGTTCCCCAAATGCTCCCCCACTGAAACAAGCTCCACCTGCCCCACTTCTTTCCCCAGAACTAGATCCAGCACTGTTAATTTCCTGGTTGCCCTGGAAACACACTGTTCCAGAAAGTTCTCTTGGACACATTTCAGGAATTCCTCCCCCTCTTTGCCCTTTACACTGTTACTGTCCCAGCCTATATTGGGATAATTGAAGTCTCCCATTATCACTACTCTATAGTTCTTGCATCTTTCTGTAATTTGCCTATATTTGCTCCTTTATCTCCTTCCCACTATTTGGTGGCCTATTGTATACATCCAGTAGCATAATAGCTCCTCTATAGTTCCTTAATTCTAACCAAATAGAATATGTTGGATTCATCAGCAGGAAAAATATCATAGAATCATGCAGCACAGAAGGAGGCCTTTCAGCCTGTCATGCCTATGCCGGCTTTTTGAAAGAGTTATCCAACTAGTCACACGCCCCCTGCTCTGTCCCCATAGCCCTGCATTTTTTTTCCTTTTCAAGTATGTATCCAATTCTCTTTCGAAACTTACTTTTGAATCTGCTTCCACCGCAAGTAAGACTGGTCGATACAACACTTACAAAAGGTGCTCGACTGCCTCCTGCCCACCATTTCCCCCGCATGCACACCATTCCTCAGGAATGATATCAGCCATGGCTCAGAGGGTAGAATTCTCACCTCTGAGTCAGTAGGTTGTGGGTTCAAGCTCCACTCCAGAGACTTGAACACAAATTCTAGGCTGACACTCCACTCCTGTACTGAGGGAGTGCTGCACTCTCAAAGTTGCCATCTTTTGGATGAGACATTAAACCGAGGCCCCGTCTGCCTCTCAGGTGGACGTAAAAGATCCCATGACACTATTTCAAAGAAGAGCAGGGGAGTTTTCCCCAGTATCCTGGCCAATATTTATCTCGCAACCAACATAAATAAAAAGACTGATTATCTGGTCATTATCTCATTGTTGTTTGTGGGAGCTTGCTGTGCGCAAATTGGCTGCCGCCTTTCATACATTACAACAATGACTTCAAGAAGTGCTTCATTGGCTGTAAAATGCTTTGGGATGTCCTGAGGTCATGAAAGGTGCTATATAAATGCAAGTCGTCTTCTTCTCCTTCAAAAGGGTGGATTGACATACTCCTCCCAGGTCTTTGACAATGACGCTCTGTAAGTAGACACCAATCAGTGTGTATAAGCAGCCCAAGATAACTAGCACACTGATGTTCCCCTCCTCCTTTGGGAGGGAGCAGAGTACTTTGTCTGTGCAGCTTCTCCTGATATTCCAGACTAGACATATAGCTTGCTATTGGGTGTGTGGGACGGAAAAGAGAAGTTTTGACTAGTTTTTAGTGGGTTTTGTTTAGCCCGTGGGAGGACAGGGAAAATACTTTGCCAAGGTGGCTGGGGACCTCAGTAAATCATTATGATGTGATGGAAAATTTTTTTTTGTCAGCAGACAGGGTGTACCAGCAAAACTGCTTGATTCAAAATCACATTCCCCACAAAAGATAACGTTTTCACCACAGCAACCCACCCTATCAACTCAACATTACGTAAAAAAGAAATTGTGGCCTTCACCAGTGGTAAAAGGTCATTTAGCGTGGAAATGTAAAAGGCAGTTTATACTCATTTTAACACTAAGCAGCATTCTCAAATGACTAAATTTACTTACCCATTAAAAAGTGGAAATAAATAAGAGCCCTGGGGGACATTGATGGGTCTCTAATTCCTTACTGTCCTGTCGCTGTGTGCTACCCTGAAATCTGGAATGAAAACTGCACAGCCAGGCAAGAACCAACGCAAACTCCAGCAGAAACAAAGTCAAAGCAAAAAGCCCCAAACAATCAGTGCGATTTCACAAGTCAACAATAAGTGAATGTGAGAGCATCTCCAGGGAAGCACTGCTACAGTAGCAAGAATGAGATTCAAGGAGTGTTTGGCATAGTAGGCAGGTGTCCCTCAAAATGAGAGCTGGAATTCTCTACCTAACACCATCATGGGAGCACCATCACCACAAGGACTGCAACATTCCAAGAAGAAGGCCCACCACCACCGTCTCAGGGCAACTAGCAAAGGGCAATAAATGCAGCCTTTCCAGGACTGCTCACATCCCAGGAACAAATGAGCAAAGGGGCACCATCCTGCCTACCTATGGATCTAATTCAAATAAATTTTATTATCTGATGAAAGTTACGATGAAAGATCATCGACCTAAAATGTTAATCCTACCTTCCTCTCTCCACATATGCTGCCTGACCTGCTGAGTGTTCCCAGCATTTCCTGTTCCTATTTCAGATTTCAAGCATCTGGAGTATTTTGCCTTCTGAGTTTTATTATCTGTCTGAATAACAACAGTGACTGGATCTCAAATGTATTATACGTGAAGTGCTTTGACATGTTACGAAGAAATTTAACACAGAAAAATGCGAAGTGATGCATTTCGGTAGGAAGAACGAAGAGAGGCAATATAAACTAGAGGGCACAATTCTAAAAGGGGTACAGGAAAAGAAAGATCGGGGGTTTATGTGCACAAATCGTTGAAGGTGGCAGGGCAGGTTGAGAAAGCAGTTAAAAAAGCATACGGGATCCTGGGCTTTATAAATAGAGGCATAGAGTACAAAAGTATGAAAGTCATGATGAACCTTTATAAAGCATTGGTTCGGCCACATATTGTGTCCAGTTCTGGGCACCGCACTTTAGGAAAGATGTGAAGGCCTTAGAGAGGATGCAGAAGAGATTTACTAGAATGATTCCAGGGATGAGGGACTTTAGTTACGTGGATCGATTGGAGAAGCTGGGGTTGCTCTCTTTGGAACAGAGTCGGTTGAGAGGAGATTTGATAGAGGTATTCAAAATCATGAAGGGTCCAAACAGAGTAGATAGAGAGAAACTGTTCTCATTGCCGGAAGGGTCAAGAACCAGAGGACATAGATTTAAGATATGATTGGCAAAAGAACCAAAGGTGACATGAGGAAATTTTTTTTTTACATAGCGAGTGGCTAGGATCTGGAATGCAGCCCCAAGGGGGTGGTGGAGGCAGATTCAATCAATGCCTTCAAAAGGGAACTAGATAAGTACTTAAAAGGAAAAAAATTGCAGGGCTATGGGGAAAGGGCAGGGACTAACTGGATTGCTCTTGCATAGAGCCGATGCAGACTCGATGGGCCGAATGGCCTCCTTCCATGCTGTAACCTTTCAAAAAAAAAGACATGATAAAACAGTAAATAAATGCAAGTCTTCTATTTGGGATAGACATATTGTTTACACGTGATTAAATAAATCCTAATTGCAAAATAAATGAGAAGGCATGCAGACTTTGGGGAATTTACCAGGGATTATTTTGGCATGAGGCAAAGTCAAGTGTTTCATAAATTGTTACAGATACGGATATATGTTTTCATTCATTTCTGCCCAAATAAAAAAAGAGAATGTAGCAATGTTATCACATACAAGTACAGGAAGAAAAATTGTAATTTTGAAGCTCCTAAGCCCCAGTACAACCCTGGGAATATTGTACAAAGGTTTTATTTTCATTTTGAGAGTTAATTTGACACACAAGCCCTAAGGCATTTTATGTACCCGATTTCTCCTGTGCACCACTTGTCTTCCCACACCCACTACTTCCATTTTTGTGGGATAATCAATATGTCATAGAACTGCCAGTTCCCAGTAACATCATGTCAATCATCTCAATCTACGACACAAATGTGCATGTAGTGACAATGGATGAAAATAATTACTTGCTGTGAATCACAAAAGTATTTCGCCAATAATGTATAGAGACTAATGAGCCTCTGAGAATGAGTCACAAGACTGGATTTCAACACTCTCAAGTGGCATTATGACTTCAAGATAAGATTATATTCTGAAATGTCTTACCTGATTTCAGTTATTATTTGGAATATAAACTGTTTTATGAATTCATAGAATCATAGAATCATGCAGCACAGAAGGAGGCCACACCGTGTCTGTGCTAGCTCTTTGAAAGAGCTTTCCAATTCGTCCCACTCTCCTGCTCTTTCCCCATAGCCCTGCAAATTTCTCCGTCTCAAGTCTATATCCAGTTCCCTTTTGAAAGTTACAATTGATCTGCTTCCACCACCCTTTCAGTAGTGCATTCCAGATAATAGCAAATTATTAAGTCTTCTTTCATTTTACGCTTGGCACTGCTTACATCAGTGATGACTGAGAGCATGCACCATTTCCCTGATGTGTGGCGTCATTCACTAATGAATACCTTGTGCATTCACCAAAGAGTGTTAATGCTTTGTGATATTATTATTACTGCCATTGTGTAGATGTCAATTTTGGAAGTGATTATGGCAGGATTTAGTGCTTTTGATGTATATTATAATTTAATAATTATTAATGTTCCTGTGGCAATCTCTATCTGGATCACCAGATAATACACTGGAAGACAATAAGATTTTGCACATACTTTCTCAGAAACACAAATCTTTTCTAAATGTTTCTGGGATTTATTTACAGCTCCCTAGACTTGCCCAACCATAGAAACAACTTCTGTCACCGTACGAAACTGGCATCAAATTTTACATCATATATAGTACCGGCCCCTGGAAGACTAGTGCTGAAATATGCCTTTAATTTCCCAGGCAACCATTGAGGAAATGCATTGTAATCTCGCCTTTTAGTGTGTAATCTAATCTTTCAAATTTAAGAAATCCTTAATAGAGTTAATCTATTTAATAGAATTTTGAAAATAACTTCCAATAAAAAATTCACTCATCCAACCCAAGGTTGCATACAGTTGCTCCAAGATATGCATTCCTTTGTCTTCAATTATGTGTTGCAAGGATGTTAGTTTCCAGGCAAAAACCACACTACTAGATTCAAACTCAAGGACATGGTGGTTGGTATCAGAATGCTAATCAGTTGGTTCTTTAAGACGTTCTTCTTAGAGACCATAATTTGTTTCACATCATTATCATGTTCACTTTAAGTCATTATCATTAGATGGGATTATAGTATATGTCCATGATATCATTAATAAGATGCAGCTTTCTAATTTCTAACGCTGCAGGGAGCATACAGCAGAAACGAAAAATCTGGATCAGCCACTACTAATGATGCTTCAAGGTGCAGTTTTGACACACTGATTAAATAAGAGGATAAAGGAATTTAAGAACAAAATTGCCCCAAGTATCAACTTAACTCAGTGATAGCACTCCTGCCTCTGAGTCAGACTCCTGTGAGTTTACGTCCAGAACTTGAGCATATACTCTTCAGTGCAGTGCTGAGGGAGTGTTGTATTGTCAGAGGTACTGTCTCTTGAATGAGATGTTAAAACCAAAGTCACGTCTACCTGTCCAGTTAGACTTAAAAGGTCCCATACCACTATTCAAATAAGAGCAGGAGTTCTCCCAGTATCCTGGCCAACATTTATCCCTTACTTATACCGTTTACTTGTCTCATTGCTCTTGTGGGACCTAGCTGTGCATAAATTAGCTGCTGTGTTTACCTACATAACAGTGACTGCGCTTCAAGGGTAATTTATTGGCTGTGAAGCATTTTGGATGTACTGAGGTTATAAATACAAGTTCTTTCTTTCTTTCTTTCCTGCTAAAATGTACACCAGGTGTCAGCGAAAGAGATCCTGCAAAAGAAGCAACTGTGGTGGTTCACGGACCTCTTCTGTATGGAGACATAAAGATACAGTGTAGAGCGCGTCTAATACTTTGCAAAGAGAACGAAGATGGTAGAAAAAGTGATTTGTTCCAAAAGGGCTTATGCTTCCAGGAAGGTTAGTTATTGAACTGGTAGGATCTAACGATTGGCACTTTCTACTACTAACAACAAATAAGAAGAAACATTATAAGCAAATTCCATTCTTTCGGAAAAACTACTGAAAGGAAAAGAATCGTCCTTTGCTAGGCTAACCATTTTTGGATGGAGTTGGGGAAAGAGTTATAGAGAGATTGTGCCACTAAGTAATCAGCAGGATGTCCCATCTGTAACCCAGATGCCATCAAGGCAGTGCGTGGGCTGGAACTAAGTGTGTGCTGCACATCATATTAGCCAAAGAATAATATTGCCTTCTAATGAGGTTAAATAAAGGTTTTAAAGTAAAATTTGGATCAAGCTTAATGCAATGAGAAAAGCATTAGTTGGTGAAAGTTCTAAGTCCGATGTTAAAGCTCGCACAATGGCTCAGCAAGCTGATTCAGTGAGTAGCTGAGCCATAGAAACCATGAAGGTGTCAAATCCCCAGTCTGTGCAGACTTACGTGATCAAAACTGGGCTGGAGGTAAGCGTACTACAATTAGCTCCAGCACCCTTGATTCGGAGAGAAAATTAGTTACAGTTCCCATTTGCTGTCCAGTGACCCCCTACTGGAAGGCAGGATGAGGCTTGGCTCTGATACTCACTGTCAAGGTTCATGTATGAATACTACTCTCTTGGACAAGATACCAGACAGCAATCAGTGCTGGTGGAATCATACCTCAGCATGGTGTCAATGGCTTTCAGAGAAGAGGGGGGGAAAAAAATTCAATGTTAATATACATGTCAAAATGGCTATTGATACTGCCGATGTTTCGTTATCCTGGATGTGATGGTGCTCCAGCTTTTATGACTGTTTTTATTTAATGTTGCATTTATATTGCAGAAGCAACGTAGCAAGCGGGTCTGATATGCCAGATGCTGCTCGTGGTGCTGAGAAAATGGCTCCATTTGTCCTGCTCGGGCCAATAGTTTCCCTACGACCTGAAGAAAAAAACATTAATGGCTTGTACACGACGGCTCTGAGTGGTTTACCCGTTCAATCAATCAGCAGCAGCCAAACCATGACCATCTCTGGGTCCAATGGTAAGGGTTTATTTGATGTTGATGGCAGCACTGACATTGGAGGCTTGGATTAACACCACCTCTTTTTATGCTGTGCATTACTTCCAGCACCACTAGTGACACCTCATCCACCTCTGTGCTTTGCCACTGACATTCGGACTGCAATTAATAAAAGCTTGTGCTGTAAACAGAGTATGAGTCACAACAAATATCAGATTACTGCTGTGGTTGACAAGAAATCGTGTCACAACAAATACCATTTTTTTTGCCTACCAAGCTAACAATGTATAATTACATTGTTAATCATGGATTTACAATGCAACACTTAAAGTATTGTTATAGCTTGTGTTACATTACAATCAATAGATTATTCATTTGTAATACATTGTTAGCTGTAGAACCGCAGTGAAGTTATGTGTAATAACTATGGTATTGTCAGTTAATGATGCAATTAAGATATTATTGGTTGTAAGTACACTTACATTTATGTAAGTTATTTTTTATGTTTATCTTGTTCACAGTGTCAGCCATGGCTCAGTGGTAGCACTCTTGACTTTGAGATAAGAAGGTTGTGGGTTCAAATCCCACTCCAGAGGCTTGAGCACAAAATTTAGGATGGTACTCCAGTGCAATACTGAGGGAATGCTGCACTGTTGGAGGTAACATTAAACCAAGGACTTCTCTGCCCTCTCAAGTGGGTGTGAAAGATCCCTTGGCACTATTTTGAAGGAGAGTTCTGCTTGGCTAATATTTATCCCTCAACCAACATCACTAAAACAAATTATCTACTCATTATCACATTGCTGTTTGTGGAGCCTTGCTGTGCGCAAATTGTCTGCCATGTTTCCTACAATACAATAGTGACTACACTTCAAAAGTATTTCATTGGCTGTAAAGCACTTTGGGATGTGCTGAGATCATCAAAGGCGCTATATAAATGCAAGTCTCTCTTCTTTATCTCACCAATGTTCTTCTCTTTAACTTTAAATCTGAGATCGATAGATTTTTGCTAGCCAAGGGTATTAAAGGATTTGGAGCCAAGGCGGGTGGGTAGAGTTAGGATACAGATCAGCCATGATCTCACTGAATGCCATAAAAGGCTCAAGGGGCTGAATGGTCTACTCCTGTTCCTATGTTCACTCCCCTCCTAAAAGTGCTCACTTTGTGCCAGAGTGTAGCTCCACATGCTCCAGTACCTTGCCCAAGAGACCACTCATGTGTGAGCCTTGACAGTGAGTGGCAGAGGCTCTTCAACTGTGGAGAGCATCACAGCCCAACCTTTTCCTCATCCAATGTCCACATACAAGTACTTCCAGCAGGATCCCCTACATAGTGATCAGAAACAGAAACCCCACTCATTTTCTTTTGCCTTTCCAATCCCGGGGACACAGGCACCAGTTGTAGCTCCTCAACTGCCTCCCCAACTGAGATCAGTTAACTTGACGTAGACTCTGATTGAACCAGGGACCTTCCTGGTCTCAATGGCTTAGACTACTCACTAAATAAACTCAGCAACCCCAGGTTAGGGAAGGAAAATCATTCAGGATTCTCACTCCTGACTGCTTTCAAGCAACCACCTGCTGGAAAGTGCAGGTGTGTGGTCACGTGACAATGGGATCGGGTTCAATCATGATGTCTTCTTTTAACAAATAGCTTGGAAATATTCACAATTAGGACTCGCGCATAAAGAATGGCCTATTAAAGGAAAGGACTTCCATTTATATAGCGCCTTTCGCATCCTCAGGAAGTCCCAAAGTACTTTTGAACACTGTTGTAATATAGGGAAACGTGGCAGATAATTTGCGCACAGCAAGGTCCCACAAACGGCAATGAGAATAAATGACCAGATAATCTGTATCAGTGTTGTTGGTTGAGGGATAAATGTTGGCCAGGACACTGTGGAGAACTCCCCTGCTCATCATCATATAGTGACAAGGGTTCTTTTATGTGGGTGGAGGTGAGTAGCGAAAATTGGCAGAAAAAGGATGGAAAAATATATAATTGAAAAATGTTTACAAAGAAGAGCTGACCTGGACAGTCAGCTGTATCCTGTCATTTGCACTGCATCAGCAAGCACAGAGCAGTGAGCGCAGCTGTGGAGATGTTTCTGAGTAAGCAGACACCGAGATCTGCTTTCCTCCTCTGAATAGTGATGGAAGGGGACAGTAGAGGTTGTAGCTATTCAGTTCCAATGCTTTCCATAATGATTTGGATACACTTGGTGCAGGGTGTTGTGCAGGAACCTCATAGCATCATAGGACAAGGAGGAACGTCTGAATTGTTGGCAAGGTGATCACCTAAAGCTGCAGGAGGTAGTGCTAAATTAGAGCTTCCTGAAAAACAATGGGAACAGAGGAAAAGTGATCACCACAGAAAGACGAGTGAAGGACCATAAAATTAACTTTTTCTGCCCGTCAGTGTCCTGAATACCTCGCTTTGCCAACCATCCATATTGGAAGCTGAGGCTGTGGTGGTTGTGGTGACGTGTTGCACTAAAAGAAGAAGAACTCACATTGATATAGTGCCTTTCAGGTCCATAGGACGTCCCAAAGGGCTTTACAGCCAATTAAGTACTTTTTTAAGCTAGGAAAGTTGCCTGGAAGAGTCAGAGAAGAGACACCCTGTGGCGGTAAGCTACCAAGGGCCCTCAGTAATAGTACAGCTCTGTCGGGTTACTGTGACAGGACCGAGTTAGGTCAGCATCCTGAGTGAAATAGGAACAGGGACGGTCTTACTTGTAAAACTTCCACCTCCCCCCTCACTGAATTTAGGCTCCCTTCTTTACAATAGAAAGAAAGAACTTGCATTGATATAGCGCCTTTCACGACCTCAGGACGTCGCAAAGCACTTTACAGCCAATGAAATACTTTTTGAAGTGTAGTCACTGTTGTAATGTAGGAAACATGGCAGCCAATTTGTGCACAGCAAGATCCCACAAACAGCAATGAAATAATGAGCAGAAAATTTGTTTTCGTGGTGTTGGTGGAGGGATAAATGTTGGCCAGGACACCGGGAGATAACTCTCCAATAGTTGGAAATTCCATCCCATTTTGTCTCAGAATTACAATTGCTAAACTGAGTGGCTTTTTTGTTGTAGAACAGTATCTACTGGGAGCTATGCTGACAATTTACTCTTGAAAGTTATGGCCGTTTCAAAGTTATGAACACTTTTTAGAGCAAGGCATTCAGATAAAGGATGCTATACTGTACTTTAATTTCTTTAGGGGGGATCACAAGAATAACTAAACATCTCTAGTCTGAAGGTAGGAGTCACCTGGGTGCAAAAAGCACCATATGAAATGGTCTTTTCGACAGTTATATCACGCACCTGTGGACCTAAACAATCGTTGCTTGGCATCTGTGCAAAAGTGAAACCACACCCTTAATTACAGCTTGTATTATTAATTAATTAACATCACTGTTAAGTGTTATGAAAGTAGATCTTCATCATTTAAAATTATGGGAAATGCATTAGTATTCCTTCAAGTAAAGGCTTGTCTCATTTATTCGAGGAAGATCAGCATATTTTGAATGTTAATTTTATATGCTAAATAAGTATGTTAATTAATATTTTACTTCTACAGGAAAGAGCCAATTGATTTTTTTGTGTGCAAAATCCAGTAAAAGTCTTGAAGTATACGTAATTGTCATTTTCAGATTGGTGTATCGTTCCTTATGCTGTCGTAGTTCTTTCCCCGCTCCCCCCCCCAACCCAGAATAACATTTTGGCTCATTTGAAAAGAAGTCAGTTATTAATAGGGTCCAAACTTTTATTCTTTGGTCTGGACTCTTTATTGCTTTTATGAGCCACAAACATTTTGAATTCGCTGACCTACAATGGCTCCCGATCCCCCAATTCCTCATGCCTAAATCCTTCCATGGCTTTAACGCTTCCTATCTCTGTAACCTCCTCCAGCCCTTCAACAACCCTCCCCGGATCTCTCCTTTCCTCTGACTCTGGCCCTTTGTGCTTTCCCCTTCCCTTTGCCCCACCATTGACGGTCACACATTCTGGAATTCCCTCTCTGAACCCCTCCACTGCTCTACTTCCTTCTCCTCCTTTAAGACCCTCCATAAAACCCATCTCATTGACCAAGCTTTTGATCACCCCTCCTAGTATCACCTTCATTGGTTAAATATCCATTTATTTTTTCATTACTCCTTGTTGAAGTGCTTTGGGATATTTTTCTCTCTGTCAGCCTTGGCTCAGTGGTAGCACTCTCCTCTGAGCCCAAAGTTCCTGGGTTCAAGCCCCACTGCGGAGACTTGAGTGTAGTCTAGGCTGACAATTCAATGCAGTACTGAGGGAGCGCTGGACCTCTCAGATGCACCTAAAAGATCCCATGGCACTATTCAAAGAAGAGCAGGGGAGTTCTCGAGGTGTCCTGGCCATCATTTATCCCTCAACCAGCACCACTAAAATCAGATTATCTGATTATTTATCTCATGGCTGTTTGTGGGACCCTGTTATATACAAATTGGCTGCCATGTTTGCCTACATTATAACAGTGGCTTCAAACACTGCCATGGGATCCTTTATGTCCACCTGAGAGGGCAGATAGGCCCTCGGTTTAACATCTCATCCAAAAGACAGCATTTCCAACAATGCAACACTCCCTCAGTACTGCATTGAAGTGTTAGCCTAGATTAGTATGCTTAAGTCTTTGGAGTGGGGCTTGAACCCACAAGCTTTGGACTCAGAGGCAAGAGTGCTACTGCTGAGCTACACAGGCCAGGGAGGTTATGCTGAGTTAGTTGATCTCATCAAGATCGACATCAATCAATAGGGAAAGGAATATTGGCCCATGTTCCCACTTCTGATTGCTATCCAATGACCCGTGCCAGAGAATACACTTGTGTATGGATATCAGGTGAAGACGGGATTGGGCCCCGCTGAGTGACATTGCCAATTAGTGCCAAATTAGACACAATTTCTGCTGTAGGCCCATTCCCACTAGGAACTAGATTGACAAACTCACTTGACATAGAACCCTTACAGCCAGCAGACATAGGAAGCTTTCATTCCACCTTTATCAATTCAAATAAATTATGTCTACCAAATCCAGTAATCTAGTTACTTCTTCAAAAAAACTGGATCAGGTTTGTCAAACATGAATTCAGCTTTCCAAACAAGAACCCTGTACCACTCTACATTCTAAGGGCTCATATATAGCATCTCTGATCATACTTTCCATTAATTTCTCCATTTCTCCAAGTTAATCAAATGTTCCCAGGATTTGACTTTAATTCCTTTCTGAATAAGGGGAGCACTTGTGCTTTTGCCCAATCACCTGGCACAATCCCGGTTCTTAGTGAGCTGTTCAGAATATACACTGGGACATCACACAAGACCTCTGCCATTTCTTTGAGAACCTGACCCTGCTAATTTTCTGACCTTGAGCCCGTTTAGTTTAGCTAACACCATTTCCCTGGAGATCTGCATGCAAATGATATGAGTTTTAGTCGTATTTCCTTAGCAAGAGACGGAGCTAACCTTTAGTCACAGTTAAGAACAAATACAACATTTCTGTTTGACTCTTCTCTCATGCCTCTTTCATCTATAACCATCCTCAAGTCATCCTGCAATAGTCCTATTTGTTCCCTAACTGATCTTTGACTCCTAACATAATGGTTTTCCCATTGTGTTGACTATTTTCTACCATCCTCCTCTCTAGATTCATTTTAGCTTATCTATTCCTCTAAACTAAGGTTATATGGGTTCCTTACCCTGTATGTCTGTCCACCTCTTATTTTTCATTTCTGAAGAAGGGTCCACACCCGAAATAAAACCCGTTCCCTTCACAGATGCTGACTCACTTGATATGTGTTTTCAACATTTTCTGCTTATCTTTCAGATTTCCAGTGTTCTGCACTACCTTACTTTAGTTGCTGGAACTTAAGAGACAGTTCCTGGTCTTGTTGCATATACAGATAGCACATGCATACAGCGTGCCTTAGTCTTGCTCCCTCAAATCCTTGATTTTATTTATATTTGGCTCCAGTTAAACTTTGAAGAGTGCTTGGAGCACAGGAGATTTGACACAGTTGTTAAATGATAACAGTTAACAGGTACGTAGAATTTGGTAGAATGTACGGCACAGAAGCAGGCCATTCAGCCCAACAGGTCCATGCCGGTGTTTATGCTCCACACGAACCTCCTCCCTCCTTACTTCATCTAACCTAACAGCATATCCTTCTATTCCTTTCTCCCTCATGTGTTTATCCAGCTCCCCCTTAAATGCATCTATGCTATTCACCTCAACTACTCCTTGCGGTAGCGAGTTCCACATTCCAACCACTCTCTGGGTAAAGAAGTTTCTCCTGAATTCCCTATTGGATTTATTAGTGACTATCTTATATTTATGGCCCCTAGTTCTGGTCTCCCCCACAGGTAGAAACATCTTCTGTACATCTATCTTATCAAACCCTTTCATATTCATAAAGACCTTTTTAAGGTCACTCCTCAGTCCTCTCTTTTCTAGAGAAAAGAGACCCAGCCTGCTCAATCTTTGCTGCTAGGTATAACTCTCAGTTCTGGTAATAACCTCTCAGTTTTGGTATTATTCTAATGCTCTTCTGGTCGGCCTCCCACCTTGCACCTTCCGTAAACTTGAGCTCACCCAAAACTCTGCTGCCCGTATTGTAACTCACAGCATGTCCCGTTTACCCCTGTGCTTACTGACCTTCATTGGCTCCTAGTCCAGCAAAGCCTCAGTTTTTAAATCCTTGTTTTCAAATCCCTCTATGGTCTCACGCCTCCCTATCTCTGTAACCTCCTCCAGCCCAACAACCCTCAGAGATCTCTGCGCTCCTCCAATTCTGGCCTCTTGCGCATCCCTGATTTTCTTCGCTCCACAATTGGTGGCCGAGCCTTTAGCTGCCGAGGCCCTAAGCTCTGGAATTCCCTCCTCAAACCTCTCAACCCATCTCTCCTTTAGACGCTCCTTAAAACCTACCTCTTTACCAAGCTTTTGGTCACCTTTCCTAATATCTCCTTATGTGGCTCAGTGTCAAATTTTGTTTGATAACACTCCTTGGGACGTTTTACTACGTTAAAGGTGCTAAATAAATGTAAGCTGTTGTTATTGTTGTATCAATGACATATGAATTTAAGCTACATTACATTATGTCTAAGTACTTTTTCATGTCCAATTACAACACAGTGTTATTACAAATGCAATATTCCAAGCTTCATGGAGTTGGCTAAGTGTTCTGAGTCTGTGATCAGTCCTGATTACTTTCATACTGTCAAGCATATTTCATGGCTTTTTAAGTAGATTTTACATATCATACCATACCATGATATAGTGCCATGGAGGTTTAATGGGCCAGTTTTACATCCTCTTCCCACCTAATGAAATCCGGCTGTTAAAGATGTAAAGTAATGAGTCCATTTCTTACCGGACACGTCATTGACAATCATCAGTGCACACATTTTAACAGTGCTTTTTTATTAGGAATGTTCGAATAAAGGAAACATTTTTCTCACTGGAAGTTCTCCTAATAAGGGAGTGCCACAGTACCACATGTTCTTGTTAAGATCTGTGCCCGGCAGTAAATAAAAGAAACTGGTGATATGCAGGTTTCTGGGGGGAGAGCACCTGCATTACGTTATTATATATTGATTTTATAGTTGAAGTGCTCAAGTTTCCTGCTTCCACTCACGTGCATTAAACTTTAAAAACTGCAGACCTGAGCAGGCAAGAAAAATTCAAACACATGTTGAGTTGATGAGTTACCTGATCCTAGTACTGTCCAATGTCAAATTTCCACATATGGCATGCCAATGGCTCACTGGATAAATGCACCCCCCCCTCCCCGCCCGATATAGTACAGACCAAAAAGCTGTGCAGAGTTCACTAAGCTCAGTTAAAGCTAGTTGGTCTCAGTGCCCTGGGGTTTGGAAGAGGGAAGGTCAAGCAGGGTTCGTACCCTGATTTCTATCTTCTAATCTGCTGCTAAAAATTGTACGTATATAGGGTGGCTGAGAACAGGATCAAGATCAGCTGTGATTCCACAGCAGTCAAATAGCTTGCCTAAACTCTATGATCCTTATCCAAGTTTCCCTGTGCTGAGGGAGGAACTGACAATTGCTTTAGGTGCTTATACTGTGCTTGTATACAGTTGACAAATACAGTAAAGGTGCTTTAAAATGGGCTGGAATTTGGAAAGTTTGTGTTGAGGACTAGGGATGAGGGGGGAAAGGGAGAAGGCATAGGCTGAAAGGTAGGAGGAGATGTGGGAAGAGAATAACAGTTCAAA
The DNA here is from genome assembly GCF_035084215.1 of Heptranchias perlo. Taxonomy (NCBI): domain Eukaryota; kingdom Metazoa; phylum Chordata; class Chondrichthyes; order Hexanchiformes; family Hexanchidae; genus Heptranchias; species Heptranchias perlo. Next base: position 54,339,950 of record NC_090336.1, on the reverse strand, counting down.
AAATATTTCATTGGCTTTAAGGCATTTTGGGATGTCCTGAGGTTGTGAAAGCAAGCAATTAGGAAGGCAAATGGCATGTTGGCCTTTATTGCAAGGGGGGTTACAGTACAAGAGTAAGGAAGTCTTGCTACATTTGTACAAGGCTTTGGTGAGATCACACCTGGAGTACTGTGTACAGTTCTGGTCTCCTTACCTAAGGAAGGATATACTTGCCTTAGAGGGGGTGCAACATAGGTTCACTAGATTGATTCCTGGGATGAGAGGGTTGGACTATGATGAGAGATTGAGTAGAATGGGCCTATAGTCTCTGGAGTTGAGAAGAATGAGAGGTGATCTCATTGAAACATATAAAATTCTAAGAGGGCTTGACAGGGTAGATGCTGAGAGTATGTTTCCCCTGGCAGGAGAGTCTAGAACTCTGGGCATAGTCTCGGGATAAAGGGTCAGCCATTTAAGACTGAGATGAGGAGGAATTTCTTCACCCAGAGAGTTGTGAATCTTTGGCATTCTCTACCCCAGAGGCTGCGGATGCTCAGTCATTTTGCATATTCAAGGCTGAGATCGATAGATTTTTGGACTCTAAGGGAATCAAGGAATATGGGGCTCGAGTGGGAAAGTGGCGTTGAGGTCAAAGATCAGCCATGATCTTATTGAATGGCAGAGCAGGTTCGAGGGGCCCTATGGCCTACTCTGCTCCTATTTCTTATGATGTGGAGATGCCGGTGATGGACTGGGGTTGACAATTGTAAACAATTTTACAACACCAAGTTATAGTCCAGCAATTTTATTTTAAATTCACAAGCTTTCGGAGGCTTCCCCCTTCGTCAGGTGAACGATGTGAAATGAAGTCCTCGAAATGAAATCGCATTTATAATTCACAGAACAATGCTTGGTGATTACAGACAGTTTTTTCAACTGCCCGTTGCCAAGGCAATCAGTGTGCAGACAGACAGGTGTTACCTGCCAGGTCTCACAGAATATACAAATCACCAAAAAAAAACAACAAACAAAAAAAAACAACAAACAAAAAAAAAAACAGAGATAGAGAGGTAGAAACATAGAAAAGACAGCAACTGACCCGTTATATTAAAATCAGATAACATTTGTTCGCTGGTGGGGTAACGTGTAGCGTGACATGAACCCAAGATCCCGGTTGAGGCCGTCCTCATGGGTGCGGAACTTGGCTATCAATTTCTGCTCGACGATTTTGCGTTGTCGTGTGTCTCGAAGGCCGCCTTGGAGTACGCTTACCCGAAGGTCGGTGGATGAATGTCCATGACTGCTGAAGTGTTCCCCGACTGGGAGGGAACCCTCCTGTTTGGCGATTGTTGCGCGGTGTCCGTTCATCCGTTGTCGCAGCGTCTGCATGGTCTCGCCAATGTACCATGCTCTGGGGCATCCTTTCCTGCAACGTATGAGGTAGACAACGTTCTATTTCTATTTCTTATGTTTCTTGTGAAAGGCACTATATAAATGTAAGTTCTTTCCTTCTTTCGTTCTTTCTTTCTTTAGCAAAGTTAGCCATAATATTATTTGTGTAGATTAATATTTTTACATGTGTTCGTTTGATATCATTTGCATGTTGTATTTGGTGTATAAATATAATAAAAATATTGACAGAATTTTATACTTATGTGAGTATCAGTTAGTGTGGTGGGCTGGACATTGTATTTGTGCTGGTGAGTATCCAACACCAAGTGTGTCGTGAAGCAGGAGGTTGAAGCATAAGAGCTAATTTTCTGAGTTCAACCGGCAGCGCACATCAGAAACTCGGACATGTGCTGTGCATAATTTTCCAATCATTCAAACATCGCTGTGCACAGAGAATGCCTGAATTTATGCTATGCACTCCCAGCGGATAAGGCTCACCCCTGTGTGCACAGCGTTGGAAAATTACCCCTATAGTGTTTAAGTGGAAGATTTATTTTCATAGGAGATGGTGTTGTGTTGGATTTTGATGTGTGTGTGATGGGTCAAGGGTGCAGGTTGGGAATTTGGGTTGAGTGGTGAGAAGGTATTAAATGTAAGAGCAAGAAGGAAGGGGATAGATTGGGGTCTGGAAGCGATGGGACAGGCTCCTGGGTTAGATAGCACTGGGTGGGCATACCAGGGAATGGAGATACTGTGCAGTGGGGTCCTCATGATCTATCAGTACAGTTGACAATACAGTAAAGGTGCTTTAGAATGGGGTGCCTGAGCTGTGGCACATTTGGGAATAGAGGCCCACAGGCTGGTAACACCAGGGAGGGTCTTGGGGTTTGGCAGAATTTGAAAGATGACTCTTAGGGTCTGAGAGTATTGGGCAGAAGGTCCTGGGATTTGGCAGCACTGGGAGGGCGAGCCATGGTGTGGCAGCATGGAGTAGGGTTGGATGGAGAATCGACGTTCCTCTCTCCTGGTCGTGTACTCAACCTCCCCACTCCTGGTCTCTCCCCAAACTCGCCATTGCCAGACTTGAGATCTGCTCAGGTCTCATCTTCCCAGGCCAAGCATGATCTCCCCTCAAATGTCTTGCATCTGGTGTTGAACAGTGCCAGCTTCCGACTGGATGGATGGGCAGCTAGAACCAGGGTGTGGTGAGTGACGTAAGAGGATAATGATGGCAGAAACAGGAAATGGGAAGGAAGGTGGGTGGGTGCAGACATGAGATGAGGAAGGAGTCCAGCGGATTGCGAGTGGAGACTTTATTCCCCATAAACAGCAATAAGGTTAATGACTATATAATCTGTTTTTTAGGTGTGTTGGGTAGGGGATAAATGTTGGCCAGGACTCAATGAGAACTCCCCTGCTCCTCTTCTAATAGGCCCAAGTGATTTTTTTATCACCTGAAAGGGCAGACAGGGCCTCAGTCTATTGCTCACCCGAAAAACAGCAGCTCCGACAGTGTAGCACTCCCTCAGTACTGCACGGGGAAGTCTCCGCATAGATTATGTGCTCAAGTCTCTAGAGTGGGACATGAACCCACAACTTTTGGACTCAGAAGCAAGACTGCTACCACTGAGACAAGACTGACACAGTGTCAAGCAGCTTTACCCATTGGGAATTTTATGCGTAGCACACTTACAGATTCCCAATATGCAAAGCCATCAAGTGAAGCCCTGGTCGTTAGCAGCATTCATAAAATCACCACGTATATATACATTACAAATCACATATATGTATTTTAATATATTATTTCATACATTTCAATTTTGTTTATTTAACTCCAATTCCCTTTATTCATAATCTGTAATTAAACTTATGAACAAAGGCAATTGGAATTAAAATAATCTACAATTATATAAAAGATTTCCGATGTGCAGTTGCATTTTATTTTTGCATTAAATTCATTTTATTGTATATCTCTGTGCCATTTAATCTATTTTACATTTGTGTTTCTTTTAACCAGCATTCTTCTTATTTTCCACAATATCTAAAATATATTAGTACAATAATGCACTGTCCAATACACCATATAATCCGCTTCTCCTTATCAAACACATTGACCGCGAAAGTTCACGGGGAAAGAGGTGCATCTCCACATAAGTGCCAAGACATCCATGCCTAGGACCTTTGCCACTGACCCCGCTGAAGTTCACGGGGTCAGCAGGAGGTCCCTTAATTTGGTTGGTGCATTATGGGCACATCTGGGGAATTCACCATTGACACTAGGCCAGAAAGTCCCGCAGAGGAGTTGGGGGCCTTTTCCAGAAAGGTGATGTAGTCCTCCCACCCCCTCCATCTCCCTCACAGCTTCCTTTGTAAAAGGGCCACGGTACAACTTATTTTTGGAAAAAAAGGTTTTCTCTTGGACAACCCAGGCCTTGATCCCAGCCTGGAGCTCCAGATGACCCTCACCTCCACCTCTGTTGGGGAAGTATGCTGAGTTTATTATGACTTAATGTGAACAATGCCCCAGGAGTTCCACAAATGCGTAAAATGTATTTGTCTAATTGCATTTCAAATTAGATGTTCTGCACTACATATCGTACGCACAATTTATTTATTTGGGATGAGGAAAGCTGATCGTTTTATGTTCCAGTATAGTAAAGGATTTGTGATTCTAAGGACTATTGACTATATTAATTGCCTCAACATTTACAGCTTAGACCTTAAGCCCTAATGGGAACATTCTTCATTTAGGATCTAAATGATAAATTATAAAGCAGGTAATAGTTCTTATAATTAAAAATTAATTTGGCAACGTTTTTCACTGTACTCCTTTCCCAAAGTGAGGGGGGGTGGGGGAAGCAGTGCAAGACTGTGGGAATAAAGCGGAAAGAAAAAGATGAGGCAAAATAGACAGAAAATCACAACAGTGGAGATTAAGAAGGATTTCACATGCAAATAACTTATCTGACCATGCTTGTCACTTTAGTGATCTCCTCTAGGCTTAGGCATTTCAGGCATCCCTGTTCTTGCACCGATGCTCTCTCAGCCAGCTGTGCACCCTATGGTTCTGCTAGGCTCCTGCATCAACACAGAGACAGACAATACAGCCTTTGGTCTGATTGAACACAAAACATTCACAGTCTCTGGGTAGAAATGACTGCCGCGCTCCTATTGAGGCTAGACCAGGCTTGTCAAGATAGCACTAGTGAGGCTTTCCCACTAAGCAGCTGGATGAACATTGACAAATGCTTTGCATGTATAATTACAATGTGGTTCTGGCCTTTATTATTAATATAACCTACGTCAATAGGCCCAATTTATTAGAGCCGCTGTTGATTAGAGATGAACACGTAACTGGATCATAAAACTAACAATTCTGGTTGTGATTTCACAAATTTTAATGCACAAAATTGCAAACTACTCATTTTTTTCTGCATAGTACAGTTTTGGCAGCAATTTCTATTTACAAGTAATTGTGATTGAACCATCAAGCTGGATACATTAAGTAGTTGAGTTTTCAGTATGAATTATGCCCGAGTGCTTTGTACAGTTGCTTTCAGTGATTCAGCAGGTATCTCAACTTGGAACCAATAACTTTCAAACACCTAACAACTTGTAGAAATACCATACAGTGACATGCATGCATCAAATGAGATTTTCAGCCCCTTCTTGTGAGATCGCCTCAAATGACACAATCAACTTATTGATGTTATCCAACAAAAATTAATTACAGCTGAGGAGCTGCAAGGAAGTGAGCATGTTCTTCTGTGACTGCGGTTAGGCGTTGGTTGAATGAACCCCTGGCATCTGCTGTTTGGCTTCTTAGGGCGTGAATGAAGGACGTTTATGGTCTTGGGCAGCCCTGCCAAAGCTTGATCCACCTATATGTGGGGTCCAGTACATAACTGAGTCCTGGGGCATCCCATTGTGATGGTGGAGGGTCCACGGTCAAGGCCCTCAAGCATGGTCATTGAGTGATGCATTGAATATTGGCCGGTGGTGACAACAAGGCCAAAACTCTTATCCCGACTGTTAACAGATCAGTCCCGAAAATAAAGGAAGTGAGTGAAGTGTGTCTTCAAATATTGTCAGCAGACTGGCAATATGCTGAAATTTACAAGGCTTCACATTCATTCCGCTCAGCAATTGCCTTACTAATGTATTTGGAACTAATTACAGCTATTATTTCAAACTTTCCTCCCGCTTTCCATTCAGAAATAGTTTATGGGCTTAAAAAAGAAGCCAACTGAACACGTCGTGAATGGCGAGTAAAATCTTGTGAATTGCAGCATGAAGGTGACGTACCAAGAGGCTGCATTCAGTTTGATTTTACCTGCGGAGTCACACTGAAAGCAACCGGACAAGACACTCAGATATAATTCATACTGAAAACTCAACTACTCAATGCATCCGGCCTAATGGTTCAATTGCAATTATTTGTAAATAGAAATTGCAACAAAACTGTACTATGCAGGAAAAAAATAGTAGTTTGTGTAAATCTTCCCGCCTCTCTACTTCTCGCTCCTCCTTTAAGACGCTCCTTAAAACCTACCTCTTTGACAAAGCTTTTGGTAACCTGTCCTTTTGTGGCTCGGGGTCAAATTTTGTTTGACAACGCTCCTTTGAAGTGCCTTGCGATGTTTGACTCCTTTCCTGTTTGGCTCAGTTGGTGTCACTCCTGTCGTGGATTCAGAAGGTTTGGGGTCCAGCCCAATGCAGAAACTTGAGCACACAATCTGGGCGGACACCTCAGTGCCGTACTGAGAGAGTGCTGCGCCGTCTTTTGGACGAGATGTTAAATCCCATCCCATCTGTTCAGGTGGATGCCATAAAATTCCATGGAGCATTTTGAAGAATAACAGGGACATCCCCTGGTATCCAGGGCCAACATTTCTCCTTCATCCACACCACCAAAAAACAGATTAACTGATCATTCATCTCATTCCGTAGTTTCTGGGATTTTGCTGTCTATAGATTGATTGCGTGTTTGCCTAAATAACAACACCAACTGAGCTTCAAAAGCAATTTTTTTGGGATGTCCTAAGGATGTGGCAAAGCGCTATTTAATCCAGGTTCTCTTTTTCATTTGCAATGATTGGCATCATAAAATAAAGTTTATATAAAAAAAAGTAGTTAGCAGTAATGAAAGCATGCAGTGATTATGAAATGGTTTATGTGTGGCAAATTCATTTATTCCAAGGCTATTATGCCTTCAGTGGCATGACTGTGATTGCAGAGCCTTATAGTGCCTAAAACCCACAATAGTTCCACTTCATTCTAGTGGCATCAGTTTACGGTGACCAAATTCAGCATTCACTTTTCTTCTATCTTCTACTATAAACAAGATAACAGATGGTCACATACTAGGCCTCTTGCCTGCTTGACTGTGCAGTACAAAATAGATGTGAAAAAAATTCAGGGCTAGTAGAAGGGTAGGGACATACAAAAATATTGTTTGCAGATTATTCCATTTGAGAACAAACCATTCCAATAAATCAAATTTTAAACTACTTAACTTCTTTCGTTATTCCTTTATTCAACATCCACAAACAGACTTTCCAACAGGAATCCTAGTGAAGGAATGGGGGAAAAAAGCCACGGTTCCTGCTGGAAAGTTTATGTTTGCAGATGTTAAATGGGGACAAGATCAGACTGAGCTCTGATGCCTCATTGGTTCAATAGTCTCCGATATCCATTGTCTAGACTCACATATTTAGGTAAGCGTCCATTTATTCAGCACCCGGCCTGTAAATACAGAGGAAGTGATTCAAATGCCACTTATTAGCTCCCTTGCTGGCCTAGTCGGTAAATGCGCTACCTAATATAGTAGTGAGCCAGCCTTCTCAGTTCCAACTAAAAACATTTAACACTTCCATTAAAGTAGCAGAGAGAGGAACGTTGATACAGGCAACTTAAACGTTCATGCAGTAACAACCTAACAGTAATTTCTACTCTGATATTTTTGTTGGAATTCCTATTTGCTTTATCTTTGCTGTGGCATTTGTGTCTTAGTGCATTGTGGCATTTATGAAAACTGGATTATGTTTTGTCAGGAATGTACCGTGGGAACTTTTCTTATATCATTTCTGCAGTAATATTTTCAGTTCACTCCCTAGCTTAAATGTTAGCCTTTGTCACTACTGGACTTTCACCCATTTTAATATTCAAAGAAAGGAACTGGAAACTATCACTGCAAACAATAAGAAGTAAAGAACGAAAGAACTTGGATTTACATAACGCGTTTCACAACCTCAGGATGTCCCAAAGTGCTTTATAACCAATGAAGTACTTTTGAAGTGTAGTCACTGTCGTAATGTAGGAAACGCGACAGCCAATTTGTGCACAGCAAGATCCCACTAACAGTAATGTGATAATGACCAGATAATCTGCTTTTTTAGTGATGTTGATTGAGGGATAAATATTTGCCCAGACACTGGGGGAGAACTACTCTTCTTCGAAATAGTGCCATGGGATCTTTTGTGTCCACCTGAGAGAACAGATGGGGCCTCAGTTTAACGTCTCATCCGAAGGGCAGCACCTCCGACAGAGCAGTGTCCTACCACTGAGCCACAGCTGACACAGTGAGTACACAGTGAGCAGTGAATGTAAGATACCTTTTTTGAGGATCTCGCCGCTGATAGTTGAAGCACCACGAACTTTAGGCATTCATATCAACCAGTAATCAATGGGAACAGTCATATCAACACCCGCACAGTTGCACATGGATATGCCTGTATTGATTGAATTTATAGATTTCTCACTTAAAGTGTTGGCCCACCTTCCATGCCAAATACTTTCATTTTAAACACTAAAGATTTGATCTTTTTCAGGTACATCGTTCCTTCCTGAAGTATACACACTGAGGATTTTTAGCAAGCAGACCTCCAACTAGGCAATTTATACAGAGAATGGATGGGATGACTGGAGCTATGTTATTTGGCAATAACACATTTCAAGTGAAAATAACAACAACTTGCATTCATATAACGCTTCTAATATAGAAAAATGTGCCAAGGTGCATCACAGAGACATAAGGAAAAGATAGCACCCTGACTCTGACTGCATTATAGTGTCAAGACTACAAAATATTACTTTTTTAATAATGGGCTGGATATTGCTATAAAAATAACGGTGAGGCTAACAGTGCCACGGAACCATAGCCCAGCATAACTCATTGCCTTTAAGAGAAGGGGGAGCAAATAACATTTACAACACTACATGAAAGTGACCATTTTTCCCAATATATGATGGAAAGCATACACGAATGATTGCAAAAAATGTGTGTTCTCTGAAAATAAAATCAGGAAACTAGAAGTTGTGGGAATTGGATGGTGCAGTGGGATAAACACTACCCTTTCACCTCTGGGTTCAAATCCAGCCAAGATTGATAAGATGAGAAATCTACGCTGGCTGCGAGGATGCCATGTGAAATGAGTCTGAGTCTCAATCCATCCTACTGGAATTTGGCCCATGATACAAAACTGCCTTTAATTTGGCACTAATTCACACTCAATTGAGAACTCACAATAGTAGGTATGGAAACATGAAAAAAGTGTCACACTGGTGGAGCAGAGGGTTGTCTTCTGTGGTTCAGGGGAAAACGCATTGTTGTAAAGGAAGCTTTATTCTGCATCTAACTATATGACGTCTGATGTGGGAGCACTTGTTGCTGACCCCCTCAGTGTCCAAAATAGAAGATTTTCCATTTACCACCATTGGCACAAAAAGAATCACAAAAAAGTCATTAAAAAAAGTTTAGAACTCTGAAGAAAAAATTATATTTCTGTTTTGGTGCAAAAATGTTATCATGGCCCATAAAAGATTAACAGTACAGCAAAATGTATACAGCTACTCCTCTACACCTTATAGTATCTTTATAAGGCACACTCTTAATTAACATCTTTTTAATACACTTCATTTATTTTGCAAATATCTAAATAAAGTGCAATTAAACTACAGTGGTGAACTTACTTTCACTCATAGTTCTCTCCTTTAATGGTTTCCATGCTACAGGTATTTTTTATTGCAGTGCTCATGTTCTGATGACCTATTTAAGTCATGTTATTGACAAAGAATTTTAGGGATTGTAACATCCCTACAGATCATATTTCCTCTCGAAAGACTATCCCTTGATGCCAGTCTTATTACAGGTGATTTCATGGAAGCAGCAATAAGCAGTGAGACCCTGTGTACCCAGAATTCTTCACAGGAACTATGTCATAGCATCCTAGGAGGCCTGAGCATATGAATACACAGTGCTCTGCCTATAGGAGTACAACAGAGAAACAATTATAGGAGTACAACGTTATAGGAGTACAACAGAGAAACAATTATTAAAGAGACTGGAAAGAAAAATGATTAATGCCATGAAGGTGAATGAATTAACTTCACCATTGGGCTTTAGGTCTTTTCAAATATGCTATTTAACATTTTAAAGCAACTGTAATAGTCCTCAGGGGAAGTAATGGCAGCTTGACATAAAATATTCCTGTGACAAAATGCAAGATACATTGTTGAGATATTGAAATGTATATATAGGAATGTCATAAAAGATCTGACTTTTACTGTATATTCAATAGCATATCCAAAAAATTGAAATTATTGATTGAAGCATACTCCAAATAACTCATTAACCAGGAGAATTTTAACTTTAAAGATCAAAAGGCCTCAAGAAGGCTGTTTTATCCTTATCTGTTGCTTTGCACCATCAAAATGACCTTTAGTCAGTGTCTGATTAAGACAAGAATTGACTTGTGTGGGTGTAGTTTGGTATGAGAATGTAGAGGTACATTTCCAAATCACACCTACGCTGCAATAACAGACCAGGTCAGATATTTATGGAGAATGTCTGTATTAAGCAAAATGGAACATATTCAATTGTGACTTCTCAATGTTAGAGATTTCTAGTATATATAAATCAGTCCATCCATTACTATGATTAAGGTGTCTGAGTTTAAGTCAAGTTTTACAGCCTGTCAAATGTCAAGAAAAAGATCCACTTACATTTATTAAAATATATTTCAAGTTTTGATTGTTAGTTTTCTTTTTTTGTAAAGGAGGTTGGCTTTGCCAACATTGAGGTGGAACATGTTTTGGCTCATTCAGATCTTCATTTCAGCTAGGCAGTTGGAGACTGTAGCAATGGCCTTTAGATTCGAGGAGGAGGCAGGGAGGTAGTGGTGGTGTCCTTAGTATACATGTGGAAGATAACCCCCATGGTTGCTGATGTTGTCGCCAGTGGGTTTTACATAGATGGAGGAGGAGGGAACCAAGGATTGAGGTAGACATGCATGGAGAAGAAATATTGCAGGTAATATATTGCCTATTTTGCAGTTGGGTTGAGGAAATCGAGAAAGAGTAGTACCATGGTGGCGGACTGCAGAAGAGAGGATTGGAAGAGCATTGAACAATCAATAGTGTTGAAAGTGCCAGAGAGATGACAACATGAGAAGTGATAGAAAGCGCAGTCACAGACATACAGGATGTCGTTTGTGACAGACTAATACAGTCTCAATGTTATGGGATAGGACAATAGTTGGAGAGAATGGAGAAATTAAGAGTAGGGTTCTGGAAGAGGCTTGATAATGGTAGCCTTGAAGGAAATGGGGACAGTGCTGGAATAAAGAGACAGGTTGATGATGTCACTAAACATGGTATAGTTAGTTGATCAGGAGCTAAGACAGGAGATGCTCAAGGGAACAGCCAATAGATTTCATGGACAATATAAGGGTGTTTGGGGCTGACAGTGAGGAACAGTAGAGAATAGAATGGGTGAAAGCTCGGCTGGGTGGAGGCAGAACCAGGAGTTGAGGGTGGAGGGGAATATGAGGGACAGTCAGTGGAGGCAGCGGCAGCTGTGCAAATGACGCTGATTTTGAACACAAAAAAGTTTGTGAGTTCCTGGGAGGATTTGGAAGAGGCACATCTGAGGACACAGTTTGTGGTGGAGAAAAGGAGCTTGGAATTGTTTCTGCTCTACAAAATGATCTTGAAGTAGCAAGCAGTTTTGGCTAAGGAAAGAGTGATAGTATAGCATGAGGTGGCCTAGCCAAGCCTGGTGACAGCCAGGCTGGTTGATCACCAAGTGCATTCCAGCTTGAGAATTTGAAGCTGCAAGGATGGCTGCTATATCAGGGGGATAGTGGAATTGAGATACTGTGAGATCTGAGGGGGAACAAGAGCAGTGAAAATCGGAGCAATCGTGAAGAACGTCAATAGAGGTACTGCATCATCACAGGTGGCAGGCCACAGAAGGGGGAGGTCAGAATTTGAGAGAATGAGAGAGGTGGTTTGCTTGGGGTGGGAGGTGACAGTTGAGGGATTTGGGGTGAGCAGGAAGATGTGTACAAGAGTGGAGATCAAGAATTGGTCAGAAAGAACCCTTCCAATGATAGAGACTGCTCAGGGCTCAAGGCCAATTGTGATCCCCAGGTCGAGGGGGCAATCATGTGGGTGAGGAATCAATCATTGCGGAGGGTGAAGTTGAGGGAGGTGAATAGGGCACGGAAATTGGTGGAGAAAGGGTGAGTTCAGATGAAGATTAAAATCACTGAAGATAAGCAGTCATTTGGTGTGGTCTTGGTTATTACACGTTGTTCCTTAAGAGCTTTGCCCAGGTTATTTCCTTGTTTAATTCCTGTACTGGGAACAGATAACTGAACCGAAGCTTTGATCCGTAAATTTTATTAATTTTATTCAAGTCTGAGGTGAATAAAAAAGGTAACAGTTATAAATAAAATGGAAGCACTAATTGCAACAGAAATGATTCTGTCTGTTACCTAAAGTAATGCAAACCAAATTTTCAACATTAATACAAGAGGGCAAAAATAGAATCTATTTATAACAATAATTGACATTTCAGCTTATCTTGTTTATTATAAGGGAGGAGACATGGCAAATGTACCGAGCTATGTAAATGGAATCTGTGCCATCATTTTTTTTAGCGGAGAGTTATAGAGACTGCTTTTTAATAGGAACTATGTGGTGAAACAAGTTGGTAAGTGTTGATAGGAAAAACAAGTCTTTTCAGGCCCACGTATTTGCATGAAACCTCAAAACAAATATTCAAAGTTACAGTTGATTCTTTAGTTTTTTAAAGCAGAGATGGCCAGTCAGTGGCCTGTGGGCCATAAGTGGACCCAGAGCCTCAGCATTCCCACCCTCGAAGCCAGGACAATTCAGTCCAACCTGCGTTTATATTTCTTATTCGTCAGTTCATATTTTGCGGGCTTGGAGGATTTAGAAAGTGCTGTACTTAGTGCTGTTGGCACATTGGTGAATAAATCTTAAATCAGAACGACAAGACTCGATAGTATCAGCAGCATGAGGTATATGTGGATTTAAATTTTGCATGTGCCCCCCTGAGACTCCATCGTATGTACCCTTGTAGCCCATGTAGTTGACAAGCTTGGACATCCCTGCTATAACAATTTCTTAGCGCAATCTTTTCAAACTCATGTAGATGAATTTTGTTAGCCTGGAGGTTTGGAAAAGGTTCTTCTCAGCTGCATTTCGTAGCAGGGCTCATTGGATACAATCAGCAAGGATACTTTTTTTTATTCGTTCATGGGATGTGGGTGTCGCTGGCAAGGCTGGCATTTATTGCCCATCCCTAATTGCCCTTGAGAAGGTGGTGGTGAGCCGCCTTCTTGAACTGCTGCAGTCCGTGTGGTGAAGGTTTACTAGGTGACTAGTAAAGAAGCTGATGTACCTAATACCTAAAGGGGAAAAAACACAGAACTAAGAAGTTGTAATTGTTTTCAAAACACTAATGAAGAATATGACCTTTAAATAAATACGGCCCTGACGTTCTTCTTAATAATACGCACCCTACCTGACCTTTGAATAAGTTTTACCTGATGGTACCATTCACTGATTACCAGGTAAAGCCATTCTTCCATGTAAGTAATCCTGTTGATTCACATCCAAAAAGAGTGGACTAGAGTAAAGGGAGTTGGATTGCCAGAATTATCCACCAGTCAATCCCAATTTTTTCTCCCCATATTTTCCATATTTCTTACCTCTCCCCTCCCCCTTTTCTCATGCTGGATATTGCTCCACAGTCTCTAACAGTGATGCAATACTTCACTCAAATCTGGGCAGGCTATTCAAGTGTAGGAGGCATGAGTAGGAACCAAATTGCAAATGTGCATTTTTTATTTGTTGCAAACTTAAAATGCAAATTTGTGGTCTTGAAGCAGGAGCTTCTTTTTGCATTATATTTCTACTCTGCTGGTTTTCCCGTTTGAATTTTGTGGATCTGGAGGATTTCAAAAGGCTGTTATCAATGATACTTCCTTACCTACAAGAGGTTAAGGGATACAATCAGCGGTGTTACCAGGAGCTACTTTGTTTTGAATTGATCTAGAACACAAGCCAGCTGTTTGCGTTACAATGCACAAGTTGGTGATGGCTAGCAAAGTAATCCTTCATGCAAGTCACATTCATATGTTCAAAAACATTGGTAAATAATTGTTAGCAGAATCAGTAGATATCCAAAAAAAAGCCTTTATGAAAGATAACTGGATTGAGGTCAACATTCCCGTATTTGTGGCCATCATGGGCTGTGCAAAGGTAAAATTCAATGAAAGTGGAGGAACCAAGGTTTCGAGACCTAGCGTGTAGGACGACACAAGGACAAAACGTAAAAGAAGACAAGATAAAGTAGGAAGTAGCTACAGTACCGTGCCTTAGGTAGTCCATGTACACTAATAAGATGGGGGGAGAGTTCAGGTAAGGGTAAATTTCTAAGTCTAAAGAGAAAAGTCAAGGCTGTAGAGCAGAGTGGCGATTTGGGTAAAAACAAGCTGAGTGTGTCAGAAAGGAACAGAGAGTTTAACAAAGGTTAATAGGGCATTAGTGATTGAGGTCACATCAGGGAAAAATAGTAAAAGGTTAAAACTAAAGGCGCTATATCTGAATGCACGAAGCATTTGTAAAAAAATAGATGAATTAATGGCACAAATAGAGATAAATGGGTTTGATCTAGTAACCATTACTGAGATGTGGTTATAGGGTGACCAAGGTTGGGAACTAAATAAACCAGGGTACTTGACTTTTAGAAAAGAGAGGCAAAATGGAAAAAGCTTGGGGTGGGGGGTTAGCCCTGATAATAAAGGATGAGATAAAGACAGTAGTGAGAAAGGATCTTAGCTCAGAAAATCAGGATGTAGAATCAGTATGGGTGGAGCTAAGAAATAACAAGGGGCAGAAAACACTGTTGGGAGTAGTTTATACGCCCCTAACAGTAGTTATAGTGTTGGACAGAGTATAAATTAGGAAATTAGAGGAGCATGTAACAAGGGTAATACAATAATTGTGGGGGACTTTAATCTTCATATAGACTGGGCAAACCAAATTGGCAAAAGTAGTTTGGAGGATGAGTTCATGGAATACATTCAAGACAGTTTTCTAGAACAATATGTTGAGGAACCAAATAGGGAACAGGCCATTTTGGATTTAGTATTGTGTAATGAGGCAGGGTTAATTAATCATTTTATAGTTTGTATGGATTTTGGACATTGGATCAGCACCCATTTTACTCTTTAGAATTGTTGGATATTTCAACGTAAAGGGTTAACTAGTCCCTTTAAGGATTTGGATATTCACTTGGACAGTACAGTCATAGCACAGTTGAAAACAAGGGTTAACTCGTCCATTGACATTACATTTGGACATTGATATGTATGGAAGATCTACTGGACGTTTCAACGTAAAGGGTTAACTAGTCCATTTACGAATTGGACATTCACTTGGACAATACATTTACAGTGCATGTGAAAGCAAGGGTTAACTCATCCCTTGACATTACCTTTGGACATTTGGACAGTATAAATTCACAACTGCAAAGACAGCAAAGTGCAGTCAGTTAAAACTGGACATTTGAACATCAGTTTAAAACTGCAAAAGCAGCAGAGTACAGAAACATCAACAAGCTGCGGTTTTCAATAACAACTGATAAGCACGAAACACAGAAGCTTTCAGAAGCTTTGAGAAGGTTCCAATGACATTGATTATTTGGTGCTCAACAACAACCTGGTTTTCAAAACAAAAGAAGCAGATACAGTGGGTTCACACAGTTATTGAGTGGTACTACCAACCATCCATCATTAATGCCTTCTCGTAACTTGGAGCACACCCTGTCTGCTAAAAGACCATATAAAAATAGGACATCGTAGAAGCTTAAAAAGTCAACAGTACAGGAGCAGCAGTTGCACAACTTCTGCAATGAGCTCCTCCAACAATACTTTGCTTCTAAACTTTGGCAAAAAGACTTTACTTCTGAATTGTGACAAACAGACTGTACTTCCGAACATCGATAAAAAGCCTTTGCTTCTGAGCTTTGACAAAAGGACTTTGTTTCTAAACTTTGGTGAGAAGACAAACCTTGATGAGAAGACACAGAACTTCGATACTTTACTATTGAACTGGAACAAAGAGGAAAATTTTGATGAGACAAAGAACATCGACACACCATCCCTCCACGACGCACCTGTTACCGCAACAATCGCCACCCTTTGTCTGGACCTAGACGGCTGCTTTGATGCTTTATAAAGGTTGTATGTGCTACTTGTTCGCTTTGCTTCATGCTTGCTTATGTACGCCTTTCTAAATTATTAAATAAAGTACGTTGAAACCATCAATTGTGTTATTGGGCAGAGTAATCCACATATTGATTAAGTTGCTTCAAGCTTGCTATGTGCTTTTTTTGACTCACTAAATAAATAATCACTTTGATTAACAAAACTACCACATCAGGGTGGCTTTCTTTGTCTGAACTATTGTCCAGGTCCACGAATGCCTGGAAAAACCCAAATTTCCTACAAGTTAAGGATCCTCTGGTGAAGAGTGATCATAATATGATAGAATTTCATATTGTGTTTGAGAGTGATGGAGTTAAGTCTGAAACCAGGGTCTTAAATTTAAACAATCCCAATTTAGTAGGTATGAGAGGTGAGTTGGCTAAGGTAGATTAGGAAATTTGATTAAAAGATAGGATGGTAGATAAGCAATGGTGAACATTTAAAGAAATAAATCATAATTCTCAATGAATATACGTTCCCTCGAGGAATAAAAACTCCACGGGAAAAGTGATCCAACCATGGCTAACTAGAGAAGTTAAAGATAATATTAGATTAAAAGAAGAGGCTTACAATGTTGCCAAAAAGAGTAGTAAGCCTGGGAATTGGAAGGGTTTTAGAAATCAGCAAAGGATGATGAAGAAATTGATAAAGAGGGAAAAAATTGAATATGAGAGTAAACTAGCAAGAAATATAAAAACAAATTGTAAATATGTAAAAAGGAAGAGATTAGCGAAAGTAAACATGGGTCCCTTAGAGGCAGAGACAGAAGAAATTATAATGGGGAATACGGAAGTGGCAGAGACATTAAACAAATATTTTGTATTTATCTTCAAAGTAGGAGACACAAAAAATACCAGAAATAGTGGGGAACCAATAGAGAGTGAGGTACTTAAAGTAAAGAAAAAGTACTGGAGATGTTAATGGAACTAAAAGCCGACAAAATCCCTTGGACCTGATGGCCTACATCCTACGGTTTTAAAAGAGGTGGCTGCAGAGATGGTGGATGCATTGGTGTTGAACTTCCAGAATTCCCTAGATTCCAGAACAGCCCCCGTGGATTGGAAGGTAGCAAATATAACCCCGCTATTCAAGAAAGGAGGGAGAGAGAAAACAGGTGACTATAGGCCAGTTAGCCTGACATCAGCAGTAGGGAAAATGCTAGAATGTATTATTAAGGACATAGTAACAGGGCACTTAGAAAAATCATAATATGATTAGGAAGAGTCAACACAGTTTTATGAAAGGAAAATTGTGTTTGACAAATCTATTAGAGTTTTTTGAGGGTAGATAAGGAGGAACCAGTGGATGTAATATATTTGGATTTTCAAAAGGCATTTGATAAGGTGTCACATAGGAAGTTGTTACACAAGATTAGGGCTCATGGGATTGGGGGTAATATATTAGCATGGATTGAGGATTGGTTAATGGACAAAAAAGAGAGTTGGAATAAACAGGTCATTTGCGGATTGGCAGGTTGTTACTAGTGGGGTGCCACAAGGATCAGTGCTTGGGGCTCAGCTGTTTACAATATATATCAATGACATAGATGAGGGGAACGAGTGCAATGTATCCAAGTTTGCTGATGATACAAGGCTAGGTGGGAAAGTAAGCTGTGAGGAGGACACAAAGTGGTTGCAAAGGGATATAGACAGGTTAAGTGAGTGGGCGAGAAGTTGGCAGATGGAGCAAAATGTGGAGAAATGTAAGGTTATTCACTTTGGTAGGAAGAATAGAAAAACTGAATATTTTTTTAAAAGGTGAGAAACTAAGAAATGTTGGTATTCAGATGGATTTGGGTGTCCTTGTACACGAATCACAGAAAGTTAACATGCAGATACAACAGTCAATTAGGAAAGCAAATGGTATGTTAGCCTTTATTGCAAGGCGGTTGGATCATAAGAGTAAGGAAGTCTTGCTGCAATTATATAGGGCTCTGGTGAGACCACACCTGGAGTACTGTGCACAGTTTTGGTCTCCTTACCTAAGGAAGTATATACTTGCCTTAGAGGGGGTGCAATGAAGGTTCACTAGACTGATTCCTGGATGAGAGGGTTGTCCTATGAGGAGAGATTGAGTGAAATGGGCCTATATTCTCTGAAGTTAAGAAGAATAAGAGGTGATCTCATTGATATGTATAAAATTCTTAGAGGGCTTGATAGGGTAGATGCTGAGAGGTTGTTTCCCCTGGCTGGAGAGTCTAGAACTAGGGGTCATAGACTCAAGATAAGGGGTTGGCCGTTTAGGATCGAAATGAGGAAAAATGTCTTCACTCAAAGGGTTGTGAATCTTTGGGATTATCTACCACAGAGGGCTGTGGATGCTCAGTCATTGAGTATATTCAAGACGGAGATCGATAAATTTTTGGACACTAAGGGAATCAAGGGATATGGGGATAGGGCAGGAAAGTGGAATTGAGGTAGAAAATCAGCCATAATCTTATTGAATGGCAGAGCAGGCCCGAGGGGCCATATGGCCTATTCCTGCTCCTATTTCTTATGTTCTTTTGTACATATACGTAACAGTTTATCCAGAAAACATCCAAAATCACATAAGTAAAAAGAGAAAAAGGAACTTGCATTTATATAGCGCTTTTGACAACCTCAGGATACCCCAAAGGGCTTTACAGCCAATGAAGTACTTTTGAAGTGTAGTCACTGTTGTAATGAAGGAAACACGGCAGCCAATTTGCACACAGCCAGATCCCACAAACAGCAAAGTGATAAATGACCAGGTCATCTGTTTCAGTGATATTGGTTGAGTGGTAAATATTGGCCAGGACATTGGGTAGACCTCCCCTGCTCTTCTTTGAAATAGTGCCATGGGTTCCTTAACATCAACCTGAGAGGGCATCTGAAAAACGACACTTCTGACAGTGCAGCATTCAGTACTGCATTGAAGTACAGTTATAGGCGCAACTATCTGGACCGAGGCTGGGTCTTACATTACTTTGGTAACGTACAGCAACACTGGCAGCTGGATACATTCCATGAAATGACAAGCTGACTTAATCAAAATTCTTCCTTTCAGAAATTTTGGATTCTGTATGGAACTGCCTGTGCAAGTCAGGCAAACCACTGCTCATGCAAACCAAGAGCAGTTAGAATTGGAAAGGTTTATTTTAAAGGCATGCCTTCACCATCCTTATTGCCACTTTATTCCATTAGGTTCGTTATCACTTCTTTGTAATTAGATACCATCACATTAAACCCACTGAGTAAATGCAATATTACCACTGACTTATTTTCATCAGATTTACTTTGGAACATTATGTTCTCTACTGTTCTTTGCCATTCTTTGCCTGAGGAAATAGATTGAACTTCACCTTTGGACTATCAACTTGATAATAGTTTCTTGTATTCTATATCAGCTACTATTTAGAAGCATTTAAAAGTCAAAGAAGACAGGACCCTGTAATCCGCTTGAGAAGGCTTGATCCTCAGTTTCTGATCCTTTCTAATACTCAGTATGCCATTACAGTGGTTGAATACAGTGCGTGGAATAGTTGGACATGTGAACAATATGAGACCAAGTTCTACTGAAGTATTATTGTAACTTTGTTCATACCAATTAGAATCACTCTGATAGGAAAATTTAGTGGGAAGGTTATCAGATATAGGCGCAAGAGAAGGGGGGTGGGACAAATTCGATAGCTCTTTCAAAGAGCCAGTACAGGCACGATGACCCCTTTCTGTGCTGTACAATTCTATAAGTATACGATTCTATGATTCTTTGATATGCAATGGAAAAAATGGATCTTTTGTGTAAATGATGCTATGTGTTTCATTTTCTCTTGGCAATACCATCAAAGTTTATTGTTTTTAAATTATTAGAACTTGGCATTCATGTTTGCTCGAAGCACAGAAAGACTTCAAACAACTGTACTGGGTTACTAATGGACAAGTGAGATATTTTCCATTGTGTATTGACATGCTGCAACATCCCTGATTTAACAAGTGGTGCATTTCAACATTTGCCTGAAAGGGCCAGTGTTCCAGGAATGACACAGCCTTGGATATAGTTCTACAAGTAGAAGTGGTACGCAATCTTTGCTGCTAATATTGTATGTGCATGTTTTCGATTGAGGCAGAATGATGAAGTGTTGCTGCATTGCCTTTTGTAATCTTGGCATAAACATGGAAGGCTGGCAGAAGTGCAAACAATATTTTCAGTGCTGTTCTTGTGATATTACAGTTGACACTCATCTATATCTCTGCAGTGTTGTAGAGAATGGAATTTGGTCGCAGAAGGCCATTTTTGTCAAATCCATTGGAGTCTAGGTACAACAGGTAGTTTTTTTTCTGCAAATTCTGCCATTGAAGAACATTGAAGTTGTTGATGTTATCAATTAGGACTGAGCTTTCTTGAGGAATTCCGCTCTTCCAGCGGCTTTTTCAGCCGTCTTTATCACTTCATTTGCCTGAGCAGCATGTAACAACTGAGTCAAGGAGTTAAACATTTGAAATTGTAGAGAGATGGGCAAGATGAGGAGCAGAGTCAAGTCTTCCCTTCACAACTCCATTACCAATTCCATCCATTTAAGTCTGCAACAGAAATCACAAGATACCACTTATACAAATATTATAATACTATACAAATAATTACAAATATTATTGTACTGTAGCCTGGAGAATACTGTTGCCAGTATTAGCAGACAAATGCTTAACACATTTGTATGACATTCCTCTGTCTGTTATATTAATCATAGAATCATACAGTAGGAGGCCATTCAGCCCATTGTGCCTGTGCCGGCTTTTTGAAAGAGCTAGCCAATTCGTTCCATTCCCCTGCTCTTTCCCTGTAGCCTGGTAATTAATGCAGGTGTTAACTAATTTATTTTAAAAGGGGTAATACTCTGTTAAAACAACAAAAGAATGTCATACAAACACTAACAATTAAAACATTTTTTATCCATTTCAGAAGCTTATTATAATTATTTGTTTCCTAGTCAGTGTCAATTGTTTCTATTAATTGTTTATATCAAATATTTTTTTTTTAAAAAGGCTCAACCTGAATCATTAATGGCTAACAGTGAATGAATGAGTAGGATTCAATCCTCCTTTAAAATGCTCCTTAAGACCTATCTCTTTGACCAAGCTTTTGGTCACCTGAACTAATATCTCCTTATGTGGTTCGGTGTCAAATTTTGCTGATATTCGCTCCTGAGAAGCGCCTTAGAACATTTTACTGCCTTAAAGGCGCTATATAAATGCAAGTTGTTGCTGTTGTTGCACAGTATTGTTAACATATTTTATTTAGAAACAATCTAAAAGGGGAATCTATAAGTAATAAAGGGCAGCCTTTTACAAGCACTTTTCTCACCTATATTCTCCTCTCTCTTCTTTGGGTATGGTTCCATGGGCACCAAGTGCCCTCCAGTACTACACACTAGTCGTCATTATGTGTGCACCATAACAGTGAACATCAGCTGGCTGCTCCAATGTGGGTGGCATCACACCGAAGTCTGATGTTGTCCTCTTCTGACATCCACTTTCCAGCAGGGGTCACTGGAGAGCAATCAGGAGCAGGAAACCTGGTTGATTATCCCCTCCCTGGCCTAGTAGGGATGAGACAAGTTGTGCAAACCCCTAAAACCCCAGCTGGGATCTGCCAACCCAATACTGATGGGGAAATCAATGTACGGACCTTCCTGGTCTGTATAGTTGAGCTGCTAAATGAACAAATGCACCAAATCAACACACAGTATTTTAAGTATAATCCATGCAAAGCAAAATGCTTACATGGATAAATGGATCAAAACATGGATAACCCATCTCAGCCTAGCATTGTACGCATTGTACTGTACATCTCAGTACAAGTATACCAATCTGAATTACTTAAAGGGCTGAAATAGGTTTAAACACAAATTGTAGCTAATAAAAATAAACTGACATAATAAACTTGTCAACTTAACCAAGTCTTGAAAATCCCCTGTTGAGAGTTCCTTTGGTGAAACACATGGGTAAAGACTAAAACTCACATCAATTCTATTCCTCCTTGTTCTAGAACCTGCTCCTCCCACCAGAATTGTACCAAGCTCTGCCCTGATATTTTGGCATATCTTTAGATTCTGAACAGTTACGACGCATGTGTTTGAGATAATTTTGTTTACGACTGAGTAGAAATTCAGGATATTTGATTCATAAGGATGGAGAGAGTGGTCACAGCTACTTTTAAACTGGAATAGAAGGGACAGAAAGCTTATTAAAGCCAGAGGCAAAAAAAAAGCTTAAATCAATTGAATCTGCACTTAATACTTTTAAAATGTTTCTTTCCTGCATCTTCCATATCATTTGAAGACGTTTTACATATTGCTGCAATAAACAATAAAAAAGGGATTACTTCACAAAGCATACATGATTGTCAATTTACCTCTATCATTGAGGCGACGTTAATTCAATCTGCAGACATCTAACCACGTGATCCTAGTGTCAGGGTTGAAGGAAACAAATCTTCCCAAGGAAAAGGGCACACATGGGTCTTTTTAACCTTCATGTCTTTAACTGTTGCTGCTGTGACTCTAGAGCTTGTGTACTGCTCTGCTGCTCCAGCAACAAAGACACTGCAGAACTCACTGGGACACAAATCCCTGATCTGAATCTAACTTTCCTGGGTTTCTCTGGCTGCGATGCTATCGACCGTTGATTCTCGAATGAAAGTTGGTCTTCAGTTGGGCCCGCACTTCTAAACTGCACGCGACAAGCGTCTGGCCCCATCACTGCTGAACTATCTTCAGCAATGCAGTCCCTTGAGTTGAGAGAGTATGGCAAATAAGCTCAATGTACCATAAAATTAATGCAACAAATTAATTGTCACAACCGTACCGCACAAGACCGCATTCTTTTGATGCTCCATGCTGCATGACACAAAACATATGGCCAAAGGCATGAAATTGAGGTAGCCAGACCAAGAAACAAAAAAAACCCCAAGTACAGCCATTATTCTGTGATTAACTGATAGTGGCGAGTCATTGAACACAGTCATTGTTATTAGACTACAAACATTTACAATCACTTTTCCTCTCGTTAAGATCTTGGGCATCATTGCTGAGCGCTTCCGTTTGAAAGAAGCTTCTCATTATCTTTAATTCTACTGGACCCAGTTATTAATACCGACAGGAAATCCCATGACTTTGCCTCATAGGTCCTGACTTACTTTATAAATCCACTCGATACAGACACAGTCTATTTATCACCCATGTGCAACTTGCAGCTGTCTTGGGCTACAAAGCACTGACTGTAGCAGTTGGATAAGGAAGTGCCAGCTGGAACGAGTAATTTAGCAGTGACTGGATGCAGAATTCACTGCCAAGTGGGCAGCTGGAAGCCTGGGTGGCAACAGGCTACCGGTTCCTGAAAGGCCTCTGATTCATTGATGATATGCTTCTGCTTGTCAGGGGTGCGGCAAGCAATCAGTTCCAGTGGTTACTTCATACTGCAATCCAATTATTTCTCATTAACTCAGAATGCAGCCTCAACCCTCAACGGAGTTTAAGCTGTAATCTGCGTTCTTTGAACAATGCCTATAATTACAGTGTTCAAATCAAGAATTACACAAGGCCAACCCATGTTTTATTTGTTTCACGTTTCAAAAGTAATTATGCAGTTGTGTAGGACGTAGAACGATATAATTAAAGAGATAGCTTCCATTTTGGTTGCCAAAGCTGCAAACGTTTTGAAGACAGAAATCTAAAAAATGTCCCACCCCTTAGCACTGGAAAGCCTCTTTACATCGTTCCATTCGGTTCCTGAGCCATACAATCAAGGAGAACAACAGCGAGCAAAAACACTGTTGCAGTCGGTTGTGGTCTATGAATGCAGACTTGTACTTTGGATCGTTCAGCAATTTCATTCTCTGCCATTTTTGTTGCCCCTTCTTTCCTGAAGTGCAGTGAGAGGGAAGCTCCAGCCCTCTTATCGATGAGCCCAAAACAGCAAATGGCAGAGGGCTTTTGAACTGGGGAAAGTGTCACAACCGGCCTCTACCCCGTCCTGGTCCAATGTCCACCCCCACCCCACCCCACCCCACCCCCAAACTTTCCAGCGGGACTCGCTGAATGGTAATCAGGAGTGGGAACCCTTGCTGGTATTTACCCCCTCTATTCCCCACCCCCTCCCTAGACAAGAGGCACTGAGAGCAGCTTGTAGCACTCACACTATTGTGGGGGGTGGGCGGGGGTAATTTTAACCTAACTCGCACGGCGGGAAACTGACAGGATCGGATCGGTCGTGGTTTTACATTCCGCCAGATACGACTTGCCATGGAAGTCAATGGAAGGTAAATTCAGGTGGGATGTAAAACGGGCACTCTTTCCCATCCTGTCGGTTTCCCGGGAGGAGGGGGGGGGGAAGGGGTTAGGTTAAAATTACCCCATCAGATTTCTTTTTCGGAAAAGTATCCACGTGCGTATGAATATTTATTTACAAGATCCTTTGGTCTGTCGATGAAATGCAAAGAGACTTTCATGTAATAGCTGAACGCAGCCCATGGAGTCTGACAAGTCTTGCCCTTTTCCATTATTTTCCACAGAGATGAAATGAGTTGTCATTAGTGTGTCGATAATTACTAAAATTAACTTAAACCTTTGATGATCACTAGTGTAATCCTTTCTAGTCCATTCAGGTCAAACTGTTTCTGAACATAAAGACCATAATTGTCTTTGCATTTTTCGAACTGAAATTGAAAATTGCCTTGGATTACGGGAAACACACTTCTTACCAGTCAGGGTTATGTGGACCTCTGGACTTTGGAGAAACTCTAAATGCCCAGTAATGTGGATAGTTAAGTACTGCAAATAGCCTTCATGTCTGAGCTATCAAAACCTAAACCTTAAAAATGACCTGGACTGAAATGGATGAATGATTCTTTTCTTTGCCAGTCCTATACTTCCTACTTCTGCAGTATTTTCACACCATTTACTCTGAATTTGTAAATTAATTGCACTATAAAATGGTACTAATATTCTAATATCAGCAATGTATTTTTTCTATGCCAGAAATGTGAAATAATACAATAAGTGATGGAGGATCTTAAGACCAGAAACCACTAATTAAACTACGATCAACTGGCTCAAATTCCATGTCAACGTATCAAAGATCAGCAATTCACCGATTTTTGCGTTGCACTGACTCATTTCAGCGAAATGCTAGTGCCTTATGTTAACCTGAATCTTGTGATAGTTTGTTAGGGTGCACTCACACGATAGCTGTACTGTTGGTGTGTGAAGAAGTTTCTCTAGTGTCAGACATTGCTCAGTGACTAGCATTCTAGCTTCTGAGTCAGAAGGTGTGGGTTTAAGCCCCACTCCAGAGACTTGAGCATAAAATCTAGGCAGACACTCCAATGCAGTACTGAGGGACTGCTGCACTGTCGGAGGTGCCGTCTTTTGGATGAGACGTTAAGCCGAGGCCCAGTCTGCCCTCTCAGGTGGACGTAAAAGATCCCAGGGCAGTATTCGAAGAAGAGCAGCGGAGTTCATCCAATGTCCTAGCTGACATTTATTCCTCAACCCACAGCACAAAAAGCAGATTATCTGTTCATTTTTCTCATTGCTGTTTGTGGGACCTTGCTGTGTGCAAATTGGCTGCTGCATTTGCCTACATTACAACAGTAACTACACTTCAAAAGTACTTTATTGGGATGTTCTGAAGTCATGAAAGGTGCTGTATTAATGCAAGTTATTTCTTTCTAAAGTAGAAAAAATTTAAAACTGTCAAAATGGCATCTTAGCGCATGCACTCGATCACGTGTAATCAATTGCAGTGGCTTTTTGGCTCTTTAAAATTTAAATACCATCATCTGCCACACAAAGCAACACTGTCCCTTGTGCTCAGAGTTGCTTTGGGGCATGTGACAGAAAATATGTCAGGGGACATGTTTCTGTTATTTGCATATCGCATCGAGTGGAAAATCACAGGAACGCAAAGATGGGCAATGACCAGGCTGACCGGACCATGACTCATTTCCTGTTCCTGTCCACCCCACCCCCCCTCCCCGCCCGGGCTACGTTGAATTAGCCGTGCATATATAACAGTA
Source organism: Heptranchias perlo (assembly GCF_035084215.1). Classification (NCBI taxonomy): domain Eukaryota; kingdom Metazoa; phylum Chordata; class Chondrichthyes; order Hexanchiformes; family Hexanchidae; genus Heptranchias; species Heptranchias perlo. The sequence goes on along the minus strand of NC_090336.1, from coordinate 54,313,965 downwards.
AATCTGGACTGAGGTTTAGTGTGTGTTCTATGTGCCAAAGCTTACCTTATGGTGAGACTGCACCATAGTGACAGTTTGGGTGACTATAAAGCCAAAACGACTAAAACACTGAAACAGAAGTGATAGTCTTTAAGATGTTAAATTGAACGCCATAACGCTGTTCGTGATCGGAGATTGTAGAACTTCATAGAGGGCTTATGATTAGTCGCAAACACGAATTTGTCATCATTGCACTCAGAAACATGCCAACTCTAACCATAATAATTCTGCAGATCAGTGGGTGAAAAGTACACAATAAAGTATAATTGTTAGTATTTTCTGAGATTGTAATAATAACAAAGAAAGAACTTGTATTTATATAGAGCCTTATCACATCCTGAGAATGTCCCATAAGAACATAAAAAATAGGAGCAGGAGTAGGCCATACCACCCCTGGAACCTGCTCCGCCATTCAATAAGATCATGGCTGACCTTCGACCTCAACTCCACTTTCCCGCCCGATCTCCATATCCCTTGATTCCCCGAGAGTCCAAAAATGTATCGATCTCAGCCTTGAATATACTCAACGACTCAGCATCCACAGCCCTTTGGGGTAGAGAATTCCAAAGATTCACAACTCTCTGAGTGAAGAAATTCCTTCTCATCTCAGTCTTAAATGGCCGACCCCTTATCCTGCAACTATGCCCCCTAGTTCTAGACTCTCCTGCCAGGGGAAACAACCTCTCATCATCTACCCTGTCAAGACACCTCAGAATTTTATGTTTCAATGAGATTTCCTCTCATTCTTCTAAACTCCAGAGAGTATAGACCCATTCTACCCAATCTCTCCGCATAGCCCCAAAGCATTTTACAATCAATGGACCATTTTTGAAATGCAGTCACTGTTACTGTATGGGTGTCAGCATTGGTTTAGTGGTAGCATTCTTAACTCTGAGTGAGAAGGTTGTGCGTTCAAGCTTCATTCCAGTGACTTGAACACATAACCCTGGCTGACACTTCAGTGCAGTACCGAGGGAATGCTACACTGTCAGAGTACACTTTTGGATGAGACGTTAAACCGAGGCCCCGCCTGCTCTCTTATGTGTATGTAAAAGATCCCATGGCATATTTGAAGAAGAGCAGAGGAGTTCACATTGCTGTTTGTGGGACATTGCTGTTTGCAAATTTGCTGTTGTATTTGCCTGCAGAATAACAGTGACTACACTTCAAAAGTAATTCTTTGGCTGTAAAGCACTTTGGGACATCCTGAAGTTGTTAAAGGCACTATATAAATACAAGTATTTTCTTTCTATACGTGGCATCCAATTTGTGTAAAGCAAGGTCACACAAACAGCAAACGACTGGATAATCTGCTTTTGGTATTCGTTTTTTTTTGTTTTTGATTCAGTCACATCAAATAATTAATATCGCTAAACTAGTTTTTCAGTCTGATGGCGTTTTCTCATGAAGCTATCTGCAGCAGTGGCTGGAATACATCACCACCGTGCAAGTGTGACCACAACACAACAGACAGGTTACTACAAGTCAAATGTGCATATCATATATTACAAAGGTGCAAAACATTGCTTGTGTTTACAGGGTTTTAAAATAAACAGTGCAGAAAGTTTCAACACACATCAGTGTCTCTGTATCACCAAAAGGACTTGCACTAAAGTTGCACTACATTCAGAAAATGTCTATTCACCTGCCTTGAAAAAGGGACCCAAGAGATTTTCCAAAGTTTACGTGATGGTTTCATTTTGCTTTTCAGTAAACTCTTTGGTGGATTAACTTGGGTCAGATTAAAGGACAGATAAAAGCAATTTATGGCTTTTTCTTCAACAAAAAGCATAATCAAGACACTGATAGTAATAAATGGAACCATATGATGCACACATTCAGATCCATATACTGGTACATTTTAAACAAAGTCCTTATTGAAGCACATTTTTACCAATCCTACTTTATTCCTTCCTCAGTCAGCAATTCTATAGTTAGTTCTCCCATAGACAAATGTGGTTATAAGGAATCATTTTGGACATCTTGATCTGTTGCCCATCTCGTCTTAGTATTGATTAATGATATTTGATGATTGCAATCTGTTACCTAATGGGTAATTTCTCAAAGAGACATGTTAATAAAAAGATTGCATATAATTCAGGAAATCTTCCTTTCAAAACCTTACAAAGACAACACTGTACTAATTTGTGAAAAGCCCCTATGATTTGTTTTCGAAGCGGAATTGCTGTCTGCGCAGTGTCAAATGACAATATTCACAGGACCCATTGTAGATCCATTGCAGAATGCAATCACCTGGGGTAAAATTTAACAGTGAAAAACGGGTGGGTTGGGGGCGGGGGGGCATTCAAAATTGCAACCATTTCAGACCCGCCCCCATCACACCTCCAACTCGCCCATTTCCGGTTTTCACCGGGGCGGGATGAGGGGCGAGCGACCAACCCACTCCCAGGAGGCAGTTCGGGCCTTAAAATCTTTCAAGGAGGCTTCGGGCCTCCATTTTCCCACAGTTTCCAATTTCAACCCCGAAGGCCCAGGATTCCCGGGCCTTCTCATTTACACTTTGTGAAAGGAGGCAAGAAGGCCCGAGACTAATAGGTAGGTGCCTTTCTGGCACAGCTTGTGGGCCTGGAGGAGCAGGAGTGCTTCCCCCAGGCCCAACAAGCTTACTTGCAGTGTCGCCCCCCCAACAATCGCAGACCCCCCCAGATCCTAGATCGCAGACCCCCGACCCCGATCGCAGATCGTGGACCTCCGACCCCGATCGCAGACCCCCGACTGGGAAGATTGGGTTTGTTTTCCTTGGAGCAGAAGAGGCTGAGGGGGGACATGATTGAGGTGTACAAAATTATGAGGGGCACAGATAGGATGGATACTAAGGAGCTTTTTCCCTTCGTTGAGGGTTCTATAACAAGGGGACATAGATTCAAGGTAAAAGGCGGGAGGTTTAGAGGGGATTTGAGAAAGAACTTTTTCACCCAGAGGGTGGTTGGAGTCTGGAACTCACTGCCTGAAAGGGTTGTGGAGGCAGGAACCCTCACAACATTCAAGAAGCATTTGGATGAGCACTTGAAATGCCATAGCATACAAGGCTACGGACCAAATGCTGGAATATGGGATTAGAGTAGACAGGGCTGATGGCCGGCGCGGACACGATGGGCCGAAGGGCCTCTATCCGTGCTGGATAACTCTATGACTCTATGACTCTATGACTCCGCTCCTCCCCCCGCAACGATTGTGAACCCCCAACCCCGATCACGGACCCCCAACCCTGATCACGCACCCTTGACCCCAATCCCCCCCACAATGATCGCGGACCCCCGTGATGACCCCCGATCCCTTACCCCATGACTGACGACCCCCATGCCAACCTCTGCCCCATGCCAACCCATGCATACCCATGCCCCTGTGCCCATTCATGCAGACCCATGCCCCCATGCTCACCCATTACCCCACGCCTCCCCCCCATCCGTACAAACAAAGACTTACCCGAAGACTTACCTGAATATGTCCTCTCCCTGGCTGCTCTCTCGTCTGACTGAGACCAGCCTGTCAGGTTTTTTGTCAAACCGACAAAAAAAATAAAAGACATCCTTACGTCAAAATCGTAAGGACGTCTGGAAACCCGTATCTGGTTTCTGAGCTGGGAACATTGACTTGTAAAGTTTACCACATGGCTGAATTTTTACCTGCCTTCATAAAAATATGCAATCAGTCTTTTTTATAACTTTAGTGAATATATGGAAGCTTCCTATCATCCTGGACTGTACAAAGCTGCATGCTGGTACAGCTTTGGTCTCCATTGTGCAGCTGAGTAGTGCATTATTGGGTGTAATGATGTGATGACAGAAAGTTCATTGACAACCATCCCATTACATTTTGATCAAAGATTTACAGAGAGGTTTTTATCTTTTTACACATCAGGCAATGAAAGATCGGAGAGAATAAAGTCTGAAGAGGAATCTAACACAAACTTTCTTTTCATTGCACATTAACACGGCATGTTTGTTGGTGTTAACCATGGTCTTCATTTCCTAACAGTTCAAAGGTTTAGTCCCTCGGCCCAAGAAAAATTCCAGTGTTCCTGCCCCACCACCCGATGAGTAGCAGAGCAGGACTTCTGGCTGCCCGCAGCTACCAACACCAACCCCGTTCATAATTGCGGAGGGGCGGGGTCATTAGCATGTTCAGTGGGTGCATCGTCCAGCCAACCCCGCGCCCCTCCCCCCCCCCATCCTCCGATTGAGGCCTGGAACGCCAGAGTGGCTTCGTGCTGTTCTGACACAGCAGGGAAGGTCCTATGGAAAAAGTGCTGGTGAAGATTTTAGATGGGGGCATTTTGGATAGCCCAAAGCTACCCCTGTTCTCAGAATGGGTTCCATCGGGCCTATTGGGTGGCAGGCTGAGTGGAACTTTCCCAGGAAACCTTATACCCACCCACCCCCTTGCCCCACCCAATCCCAACATGCCCCCCTTGACATAGGCTGAGCAAACGGAAGATCCGCTCTCAACCCCCTCTTCCCTAATTTTCTGACCTCCTCTTCGCAGGCAGAATCCCAGTCAAGCCAGGTCTCTTCCCATATTCCGGCCCCTTCGTGGCACTTAAGAGGGAGGTGAACCGGGTGCAGGGAGAAATTCGGGCATTCTGTCTCTCAGCCGTGCAGACTAGGCATGTTCTGGGGTCAATATCTGGTCAGTGCTAAGATAGCGGGGGGGTGGGGTGGGGAGAGGGGAGGGGACAGCGGTAAAGATTAACAATTGACCACAACACCTCCTCATCAGGAAAGGAGAGAGAAAAGAATAAGCCAGGATTCTCGCTGCTTATTATTACTCAGTAACTCTTGCTGGTCAAGATCAGGCTCAGTGGGAGTCAGACAGTCTGTCCACGCCTGACTGTCAAGGTTCACACATGAATATTGGCCCTTGAGACAAACTACTGGAGGATGCCCAGTATCACCCAGTAAAGGAGTGGATGTCTTCAGGAGAAGAGGAAAGAGGAGTAAGTTGAAAGGAAAACTCACCAATGCGCCTGCAAAGCTTCTATAATGCAATTGGAATGCCCTCCTTAAACCCTTCTGTTTCTCAATTGCCATCTTCTCCTTAAGGACCCTGCATAAAGCCTACCCCTTTGACCAAGCTTTTTGTGTTCCTAATATCTCTTTCTTTGGCCTGGCATTTCATTTTATTTCCTTATACTTCTGTGAAGTGCCTTGGGACGTAAATGATAAAAGCACTATATAAATGCAAATTATTGGAGAGGCATAGAAATGGAAGAAAATACAGACATGGTTTTTGCTTGATTTTTAACAATGATTGATTTAAGCACAAGCCGCCAAAGTGAGTACACTTAATCCACCATTTTAATTTGCGCTACATTTGGAGAATTTTACAAGGGAAAATGACCAGATAGAAAAAGGTAATTTAAAGACGATAATCAACATAATCATAATTCAAATTTTTGTGAAAAAGGTAGCATGGGGGTAAATTTTACAATTAGCGTTCCCAGAGCAGACCATTGCACAACACGGGGAGCATATCAGTCATGGGAGTTAGCGTGGCCAGCACAGCTTTCCTTCTGTTAATTCTGCCCATAAATGTTCTTTTTTTAACGGACTGAAGTTTGATTGCATCACTGTGGCACCAAGAGCATGGTCTGAGCTCAGGATCTAGCTCTTTCCAACTACCAAAGATGCTTCATTTTAATGTCACTACAGGAGGAATCAGACAAGGAGCAAATGTGAGGCAGTCTAAGATGAGATTGGAGTACATATGCGTAAATGCACATAGCGTGGTAAATAAGGTTGGTGAGCTGCAGGCTCAAGTCAGCACATAGGACTATGATATAGTGGCAATAACAGAGACCTGGCTCAAAGAAGGGGAGGATTGGGTACTTAATATTCCTGGGGAAGCTGCATTGATTAAAGAAACTATTATAGCACTGGAAAGGAATGATGTAGTTGAGGGGTCAAAGACAGAATCTATTTGGTTAGAATTAAGGAACAATAGAGGAGTTATTACACGACTGGGTGTATACGATAGGCCATCAAATAGTGGGAAGGAGATAGTGGAAAACATTTGCAAAAAAATTACAGAAAGATGCAAGAACTATAGAGTAGTGAAAATAGAGGACTTCAATTATCCCAATATAGACTGGGACAGTAACAGTGTAAAGGGCATAGAGGGGGAGAAATTCTTGAAATGTGTTCAAGAGAACTTTCTGGATCGGTGTGTTTCCAGCCCAACCAGGAAGAAAACGGAGCTGGATATAGCTCTGGGGAATGAAGTGGGGCAGGTTTTTTTTTAATTCATTCATGGGATGTGGGTGTTGCTGGCAAGGCCAGCATTTATTGCCCATCCCTAATTGCCCTTGAGAAGGTGGTGGTGAGCCATCTTCTTGAACCGCTGCAGTCCATCTGGTGAAGGTTCTCCCACAGTGCTGTTAGGTAGGGAGTTCCAGGACTTTGACCCAGTGACGATGAAGGAACGGCGATATATTTCCAAGTCGGGATGGTGTGTGACTTGGAGGGGAATGTGCAGGTAGTGTTGTTCCCATGTGCCTGCTGCCCTTGTCCTTCTAGGTGGTAGAGATCGCGGGTTTGGGACGTGCTGTCAAAGAAGCCATGACGAGTTGCTGCAGTGCATCCTGTGGATGGTACACATTGCAGCCACAGTGCGCCGGTGGTGAAGGGAGTGAATGTTTAGGGTGCTGGATGGGATGCCAACCAAGCGGGCTGCTTTGTGCTGGATGGTGTTGAGCTTCTTGAGTGTTGTTGGAGCTGCATTCATCCAGGCAAGTGGAGAGTATTCCATCACACTCCTGACTTGTGCCTTGTAGATGGTGGAAAGGCTTTGGGGAGTCAGGAGGTGAGTCACTCGCCGCAGAATAACCAGCCTCTGACCTGCTCTTGTAGCCACAGTATTTATATGGCTGGTCCCGTTAAGTTTCTGGTCAATGGTGACCCGCAGGATGTTGATGGTGGGGGATTCGGCGATGGTAATGCCGTTGAATGTCAAGGGGAGGTGGTTAGACTCTCTCTTGTTGGAGATGGTCATTGCCTGGCACTTGTCTGGCGCAAATGTTACTTGCCACTTATCAGCCCAAGCCTGGATGTTGTCCAGGTCTTGCTGCAAGTGGGCACGGACAGCTTCGTTATCTGAGGGGTTGCGAATCGAACGGAACACTGTGCAATCATCAGCGAACATCCCCATTTCTGACCTTATGATGGAGGGAAGGTCATTGATGAAGCAGCTGAAGATGGCTGGGCCTAGGACACTGTCCTGAGGAACTCCTGCAGCAATGTCCTGGGGCTGAGATGATTGGCCTCCAACAACCACTACCATCTTCCTTTGTGCTAGGTATGACTCCAGCCACTGGAGAGTTTCCCCCCTAAGTCCCATTGACTTCAATTTTACGAGGGCTCCTTGGTGCCACACTTGGTCAAATGCTGCCTTGATGTAAAGGGCAGTCACTCTCACCTCACCTCTGGAATTCAGCTCTTTTGTCCATGTTTGGACCAATGCTGTAATGAGGTCTGGAGCCGAGTGGTCCTGGCAGAACCCAAACTGAGCATCGGTAAGCAGGGTATTGGTGAGTAAGCGCCACTTGATAGCACTGTCAACGACACCTTCCATCACTTTGCTGATGATTGAGAGTAGACTGATGGGGCGGTAATTGGCCGGATTGGATTTGTCCTGCTTTTTGTGGACAGGACAAACCTGGGCAATTTTCCACATTGTCGGGTAGATGCCAGTGTTGTAGCTGTACTGGAACAGCTTGGCTCGAGGCGCAGCTAGTTCTGGAGCACAAGTCTTCAGCACTACAGCCGAGATGTTGTCAGGGCCCATAGCCTTTGGTGTATCCAGTGCACTCAGCCGTTTCTTGATATGATGTGGAATGAATTGAATTGGCTGAAGACTGGCTTCTGTGATGGTGGGGATATTGGGAGGAGGCCGAGATGGATCATCCACTCGGCACTTCCGGCTGAAGATGGTTGCAAACGCTTCAGCCTTGTCTTTTGCACTCACGTGCTGGACTCCGCCATCATTGAGGATGGGGATGTTTACAGATCCTCCTCCTCCCGTTAGTTGTTTAATTGTTCACCACCATCCACGACTGGATGTGGCAGGACTGCAGAGCTTTGATCTGATCCGTTGGTTGTGGAATCGCTTAGCTCTGTCTGTAGCATGTTGCTTCCGCTGTTTAGCATGCATGTAGTCCTGAGTTGTAGCTTCACCAGGTTGGCACCTCATTTTTAGGTACGCCTGGTGCTGCTCCTGGCATGCTCTTCTACACTTCTCATTGAACCAGGGTTGATCCCCTGGCTTGTTGGTAATGGTAGAGTGAGGAATGTGCCGGGCCATGAGGTTACAGATTGTGCTGGATTACAATTCTGCTGCTGCTGATGGCCCACAGTGCCTCATGGATGCCCAGTTTTGAGCTGCTGGATCTGTTCTGAATCTATCCCATTTAGCACAGTGATCGTGCCACACAACACATTGGATGGTGTCCTCAGTGCGAAGACAGGACTTCGTCTCCACGAGGACTGTGTGGTGGTCACTCCTACCAATGCTGTCATGGACAGATGCATTTGCGACAGGTAGATTGGTGAGGATGAGGTCAAGTAGGTTTTTGCCTCGTGTTGGTTCGCTCACCACCTGCCGCAGGCCCAGTCTGACAGCTATGTCCTTCAGGACTCGGCCAGCTCGGTCAGTAGTGGTGCTACCGAGCCACTCTTGGTGATGGATATTGATGTCCCCCACCCAGAGTACATTCTGTGCCCTTGCTACCCTCAGTGCTTCCTCCAAGTGGTGTCCAACATGGAGGAGGACTGATTCATCAGCTGAGGGAGGGTGGTAGGTCGTAATCAGCAGGAGGTTTCCTTGCCCATGTTTGACCTGATGCCATGAGATTTCATGGGGTCCAGAGTCAATGTTGAGGGCTCCCAGGGCCACTCCCTCCTGACTGTATATCACTGTACCGCCACCTCCGGTGGGTCTGTCCTGCCGGTGGGACAGGACATACCCAGGGATGGTGATGGAAGAGTCTGGGACGTTGGCTGAAAGGTATGATTCTGTGAGTATGGCTATGTCAGGCTGTTGCTTGACTAGTCTGTGGGACAGCTCTCCCAATTTTGGCACAAGTCCCCAGATGTTAGTGAGGAGGACTTTGCAGGGCCGACTGGGCTTGGTTTGCCTTTGTCATGTCCGGTGCCTAGTGGTCCATCTGGTTTTATTCTTATTATGACTTTTTTTAAAAAAAAGATTGTACCACTGAGTGGCTTGCTCAGCCATTTCAGAGGGCAATTAAGAATCAACCACATTGCTGTGGGTCTGGAGTCACATATAGGCCAGACCAGGTAAGGACAGCAGGTTTCCTTCCCTAAAGGGCATTAGTGAAGCAGATGGGTTTTTATGACAATCCGGTAGTTTGATGGCCACCATTACTGATACTAGTTTTTTAATTCCAGATTTTATTTATTTAATTAATTGAATTTAAATTCCCCAGCTGCTGTGGCAGGATTTGAACTTATGACCCTGGATTATAAATCCAGGCCTTTGGATTACTCATCCAGCAAAATAACCTCTATGCTACCATACCTTAGAGGTAGAGCATGTTTCAATGGGAGAGCATTTGGGGAACAGTGATCATAATATCATTAGGTTTATAATAGTCATGGAAAAGGACAAGGAACAAACAAGCATAAAAATACTTAACTGGAGGAGGGCTAATTTCAGTGAGTTAAATAGGGATCTTGCCCAGGTGGATTGGAATCAAAAATTGGAAGGGAAAACAGTAACTGAACAATGGGAGTCATGATGTGGAGATGCCGGTGATGGACTGGGGTTGACAATTGTAAACAATTTTACAACACCAAGTTATAGTCCAGCAATTTTATTTTCACCTGAGGAAGGAGGTAGCCTCCGAAAGCTTGTGAATTTAAAATAAAATTGCTGGACTATAACTTGGTGTTGTAAAATTGTTTACAATTGAACAATGGGAGGCATTCAAGGAAGAGCTGGTCTGGGTACAGAGTAGATACATTCCCACGAGGGGGAAAGGAAGGGTATCCAAAACTCGAGCTCCCTGGATGACTAAAGATACAAAGATTAAAATGAAACAGAAAAAGGAGGTTTATGACAAATGTAAGACTCATAACACAGTAGAGAACCAGGCTGAATACAGAAAATACAGAGGAAATCTAAAAAAAGAAATAAGAGGGACAAAGAGAGAGTACGAGAATAGATTAGCGGCTAATATAAAAGGGAACCCAAAAATATTTATAAACATATAAATAGTAAAAGGGTAGTCAAAGGAAGGGTGGGACCGATTAGGGACAAAAATGGAGATCTTCTTGAGGAGGCAGAGGGCATGGCTGAGGCACTAAATGAACACTTCACATCCGTTTTCACTGGAGAAGCAGCCATTGTAGCTGTAAAGGAGGAGGTAGTAGCGATATTGGTTAGGATAAAAATAGATAAAGAGGAGGTATTGAAAAGATTGTCAGCACTCAGGGTAGAAAAGCCATCCAGTCCAGATGGATGCACCCTAGGTTACTGAAGGAAGTAAGGGTGGAAATTGCTGAGGCTCAGGCCACAATCTTCCAATCCTCCTTAGATATGGGGATGGTGCCAGAGGACTGGAGTATTGCAAATGTTATGCCCCTGTTCAAAAAAGGGGAAAGGGATAAACCCGGTAACTACAGATCAGTCAGGCTAATGTCAGTGGTGGGAAAACATTTAGAGTCAATAATCTGGGACAAAATTAATTGGCATTTGGAAAAGTATAGCCGAATAAATGAAAGTCAGCATGGATTTGTTAAAGGAAAATTGTGTTTGACCAATTTGATTGAGTTCTTTGATCAAGTAATCAGAGAGGGTTGATGAGGGTAGTGCAGTTGGTGTTGTGTATATGGACTTTCAAAAGGCATTTGATAAAGAACCACATAATAGACTTGTTAGCAAAATTAAAGCCTTTGGGATTAAAGGGGCAGTGACAGCATGGATACAAAATTGGCTAAGGGACAGAAAACAGAGGGTAGTGATGAACGGTTGTTTTTTAGACTGGAGGGAATTATACAGTGGTGTTCCCCAGGGGTCAGAATTAGGACCACTGCTCTTTTTGATATATATTAATGACCTGGACCTGGGTATAGAGGGTATAGTTTCAAAGTTTGCAGATGACACGAAACTCAGAAATGTAGTGAACAATGAGAAAGCTAGTGACAGGCTTCAGGAGGACATCGACAGACTGTGAAATGGACAGACACATGGCAGATGAAATTTAACACAGAGAAGTGTGAAGTGATACATTTTGGTAGAAAGAATGAGGAGAGGCAATATAAATTAAATGGTACAATTTTTAAAGGGGGTGCAAGAACAGAGATACCCGGGGTGCTCATACACAAATCCTTGAAGGTGTCAGGACAAGTTGAGAAGGCTGTTAAAAAAGTATATGGAATCCGGGGCTTTATGAATAGAGCCATGATGTGGAGATGCCGGTGATGGACTGGGGTGTACAAATGTAGGGAATCTTACAACACCAGGTTATAGTCCAACAGTTTTATTGGAAAATCACAAGCTTTCGGAGATTATCTCCTTCGTCAGGTGAGTGAGTGAATGAGAGGTTCTCAAATTGCATATCTTATATTAGGCTGGGACACGATCACACCAAAGGTGTCGTTGGTGTTCAGACAGGTTAGCCACGGAAAACAATACGTCCCAGTATACTGAATACACAATGGGTCAGATTACACAGACAAAGAGAGAAAGAGACCCGAAAGGCAGAGAGAGAGAGAGAGAATGTCCAGTTGTATTAAAAGCAAATAACTTTTTTTTCCCTGCTGGTGGGGTTACGTGTAGCGTGACATGAACCCAAGATCCCGGTTGAGGCCGTCCTCATGGGTGCGGAACTTGGCTATCAATTTCTGCTCGACGATTTTGCGTTGTCGTGTGTCTCAAAGGCCGCCTTGGAGAATGTTTACCCGAAGATCGGTGGCTGAATGTCCTTGACTGCTGAAGTGTTCCCCGACTGGGAGGGAACCCTCCTGTTTGGCGATTGTTGCGCGGTATCCGTTCATCCGTTGTCGCAGTGTCTGCATGGTCTCGCCAATGTACCATGCTCCGGGGCATCCTTTCCTGCAATGTATGAGGTAGACAACGTTGGCCGAGTCACAGGAGTATGAATCATGTACCTGGTGGGTGGTGTCCTCTCGTGTGATGGTGGTATCTGTGTCGATGATCGGGCATGTCTTGCAGAGGTTGCCGTGGCAGGGTTGTGTGGTGTCGTGGACGCTGTTCTCCTGAAAGCTGAGTAATTTGCTGCGAACGATGGTCTGTTTGAGGTTGGGTGGCTGTTTGAAGGCAAGTAGTGGGGGCGTGGGGATGGCCTTAGCGAGGTGTTCGTCGTCATCGATGACATGTTGAAGGCTGCGGAGAACATGGCGTAGTTTCTCCGCTCCGGGGAAGTACTGGACGACGAAGGGTACTCTGTTGGTTGCGTCCCGTGTTTGTCTTCTGAGGAGGTCGATGCGATTCTTCGCTGTGGCCCGTCGGAACTGTCGATCGACAAGTCGAGCGTCATATCCCGTTCTTACGAGGGCGTCTTTCAGCGTCTGTAGGTGTCCATCGCGTTCCTCCTCGTCTGAGCAGATCCTGTGTATTCGCAGGGCCTGTCCATAGGGTATGGCCTCTTTGACGTGGTTAGGGTGGAAGCTGGAAAAGTGGAGCATTGTGTGGTTGTCCGTGGGCTTGCAGTAGAGTGAGATGCTGAGGTGCCCGTCTTTGATGGAGATTTGTGTGTCCAAGAAAGAAAACGATTCTGAGCAGTAATCCATGGTGAGTTTGTTGGTGGGGTGGAACTTGTTGATGTTATCGTGTAGTCTCTTCAGTGATTCTTCGTCGTGGGTCCATAGGAAGAAAATGTCGTCGATGTATCTGGTATATAGCATTGGTTGGAGGTCCTGTGAAGTGAAGAAGTCGTGCTCGAACTTGTGCATGAAAATGTTGGCGTACTGGGGTGCGAATTTGGTCCCCATGGCTGTTCCGTGTGTTTGGGTAAAGAACTGGTATCGAAGGTGAAGACATTGTGATCCAGGATGAAGCGGATGAGTTGTAGGATGGCGTCTGGAGATTGGCTGTTGTTGGAGTTGAGTACTGAGGCTGTTGCAGTGATGCCATCATCATGGGGGATACTGGTGTAGAGTGCCGAGACGTCCATCGTGGTGAGAAGTGTTCCTGGTTCAACTGGTCCATGGGTGCTGAGTTTTTGTAGGAAGTCTGTAGTGTCACGACAGAAGCTGGGGGTACCCTGTATGATGGGTTTCAGGATGCCCTCGACATATCCAGAGAGGTTCTCACACAGGGTTCCGTTGCCTGATCCCCCACCAGCAGGGAAAAAAAAGTTATCTGTTTTTAATACAACTGGACATTCTCTCTCTCTCTCTCTCTCTGCCTTTCGGGTCTCTTTCTCTCTTTGTCTGTGTAATCTGACCCATTGTGTATTCAGTATACTGGGACGTATTGTTTTCCGTGGCTAACCTGTCTGAACACCAACGACACCTTTGGTGTGATCGTGTCCCAGCCTAATATAAGATATGCAATTTGAGAACCTCTCATTCACTCACTCACCTGATGAAGGAGATAATCTCTGAAAGCTTGTGATTTTCAAATAAAACTGTTGGACTATAACCTGGTGTTGTAAGATTCCTTACATTTATGAATAGAGGCATAGAGTACAAAAGCAAGGAAGCTATGCTAAACCTTTATAAAACATTGGTTAGGCCTCGTATTGTGTTCAATTCTGAGCACTCCACTTGAGGAAAGATGTCAAGGTCTTAGAGAGGGTGCAGAAGAGATTTACTAGAATGGTACCAGAGACGAGGGACTGCAGTTATTTGGAGAGATTGGAGAAGCTGGGGTTGTTATTCTTCGATCAGAGAAGGTTAAGAGAAGATTTGATAGAGGTGTTCAAAATCATGAACAGTTTTGACAAAGTAAATAAGGTGAAACTGTTTCCAGTGGCAGAAGGGTTGGTAACCAGAAGACACAGATCTAAGGTTGCAACATGAGGAAATACTTTTTTACACGGCAAGTTGTAGTGAACTGGAAAGGGTGGTGGAAGCAGATTCAATAGTAGCTTTCAAAAGGGAATTGGATAAATACTTGAAGGGAAAAAATTTACAGGGCTATGGGGAAAGATCGGGGCCATGGGATTAATTGGATAGCTCTTTCAAAGAGCCGACACAGGCACGATGGGCCGAATGGCCTCCTCCTGTGCTGTACCTACGATGATACTATGAAATCTATCACAGTGGTGAATCACTAAATGTCACTTTACAAAAACTACAAATGGAGTTTAAAAAAATGTTTACCATGCCATAGAACTTTGTTTTTGCTGCACAACATGTCCCACTTCTGGTTCTAGCACCATTACAAAATAAAACATAATCTGAGACGTTGGGATTGGACTGGACACCATTACATAGAATTACATAGAATGTACAGCACAAAAGCAGGCCATTTGGTCCAACAGGTCCATGCCGGTGTTTTGGCTCCAGACGAGCCTCCTCCCTCCCAACTTCATCTAACCCTGATGTGGAGATGCAGGAGGAGGCCATTCGGACCATCGTGCCTGTGCCGGCTCTTTGAAAGTGCTATCCAATTAATCCCATGGCCCCGATCTTTCCCCATAGCCCTGTAAATTTTTTTAAAATTTAATTTAACCCTATCAGCATAGCCTTCCATTCCTTTCTCCCTCGTGTGTTTATCTAGCTTCTCCTTAAATGCATCTATGCTAGTCGCCAAGCATAAAGGGAATCTTGGGAACCATATGAGGGCTGTAATGTCTGATTATAATTTAATAATTCTTTGTCTATAAGACACGGAAATATTATTGACAAATGCCTCAGGTGACCAAATTTGGAGTTCACTCTCCTGATTGATCCCTCCGTTCCTGGCTTGGTGTCTGTTTCCCAACTGCCTTCCAGTAGGAACATAGGAACATAGGAACAGGAGTAGGCCATTCAGCCCCTCGTGCCTGCTCCGCCATTTGATAAGATCATGGCTGATCTGTGATCTAACTCCATATACCTGCCTTTGGCCCATATCCCTTAATACCTTTGGTTGCCAAAAAGCTATCTATCTCAGATTTAAATTTAGCCAATGAGCTAGTACCAATTGCTGTTTGCGGAAGAGAGTTCCAAACTTCTACCACCCTTTGTGTGTAGAAATGTTTTCTAATCTCACTCCTGAAAGGTCTGGCTCCTACTTTTAGACTGTGCCCCCTACTCCTAGAATCCCCAACCAGTGGAAATAGTTTCTCTCTATCCACGCTATCCAGTCCCCTTAATATCTTATAAACTTCGATCAGATCACCCCTTAACCTTCAAAACTCTAAAGAATACAACCCCAATTTGTGTAATCTCTCCGCGTAACTTAATTCTTGAAGTCCGGGTATCATTCTAGTAAACCTACGCTGCACTCCCTCCAAGGCCAATATGTCCTTCCGAAGGTGCGGTGCCCAGAACTGCTCACAGTACTCCAGGTGCGGTGTAACCAGGGTTTTGTATAGCTGCAGCATAACTTCTGCCCCCTTGTACTCTAGTCCTCCAGATATAAAGGCCAGCATTCCATTAGCCTTATTGATTATTTTCTGCACCTGTTCATGACACTTCAATGATCTATGTACCTGAACCCTTAAGTGCCTTTGGACATCCACTGTTTTTAACTTTTTACCATTGAGAAAGTAACCTGTTCTATCCTTTTTTGATCCAAAGTGGATGACCTCACATTTGTCTACATTGAATTCAATTTGCCACAGTTTTGCCCATTCACCTAATCTATCAATATCCCTTTGTAATTTTATGTTTTCATCTACACTGCTTACAATGCCACCAATCTTTGTGTCATCAGCAAACTTAGATATGAGACTTTCTATGCCTTCATCTAAGTCGTTAATAAATATTGTGAATAATTGAGGCCCCAAGACAGATCCCTGCGGGACTCCACTAGTCACATCCTGCCAATGTGAATACTTACCCATTATCCCTACTCTCTGTCGCCTTTCGCTCAGTCAATTTCCTAACCAAGTCCGTACTTTTCCCTCGATTCCATGGGCTTCTGACCTAGCTAACAGTCTCTTATATGGGACCTTAGCAAATACCTTCTGGAAGTCCATATAAATAACATCCATTGACATTCCCCTGTCCACTACTTTAGTCACCTCTTCAAAAAATTCAATCAGGTTTGTCAGGCACGACCTACCTTTTACAAATCCATGCTGGCTCTCCCTGATTAACTGAAAATTCTTGAGTTGTTCAGTCACCCTATCCTTCATTATAGACTCCAGCATTTTCCCCACAACAGATGTTAGGCTAATTGGTTTATAATTCCCTGGATTCCCTCTCTCTCCTTTCTTAAAAAGCGGAGTGACATGTGCAATTTTCCAATCAAGAGGGACAGTTCCTGAATCTAGAGAACTTTGAAAGATTATAGTTAGGGCATCTGCAATCTGCTCACCTACTTCCTTTAAAACCCTGGGATGGAAACCATCTGGTCCTGGGGATTTGTCACTCTTTAGTGCTATTATTTTATTCATTACTGTTGCTTTACTTATGTTAATTTTATCGAGTCCCTGTCCCCGATTCAATACTAGTTTTCTTGGGATTTCCGGCTATCCTCTTTCTCTACTGTAAATACTGACGCAAAGTAATTATTCAACATGTCCGCCATTTCCCCATTGTCAATTACAATATCCCCACTTTCAGTTTTTAAGGGGCCAACACTGCTCCTGACCACCCTCTTTTTCCTAATATAACTATAAAAGTTCTTTGTATTGGTTTTGATATCCCTTGCAAGTTTCTTTTCATACTCTCTTTTTGTAATTCTTACTATCTGTTTTGTGACCCTTTGTTGATCTTTGTATCTTTCCCATTCGCCAGGATCTGTGCCATTTTTTGCCTTTTTGTATGCCCTTTCCTTATGTCTTATACTGTCCCTTACCTCTTTAGTTGTCCATCGCTGTTTTTTTTGGCAAGTAGAGTTCTTGCCCCTCAGGGGTATAAATCGGTTCTGTATCTCGTTAAATGTTTCTTTAAACATTTCCCACTGATCATCAGTCGTTTTACCCATTAACAGATTTGCCCAGTTTGCTGTGGACAGTCTCTGTCTCATCCCATTGAAGTCGGCCTTTCCCAAGTCTCGAATCTTAGCAGCTGATTCACTTTTTTCCCTTTCAAACACTACATTGAACTCGATCATGTTATGATCGCTATTGGATAGATGTTCACGCACAGTTAAGCTGTTAACTAAATCTGGTTCATTACTCATTACTAAATCTAGTTTGGCTTGCCCCCTTGTTGCCTCGAGGACATACTACTGTAGAAAACTATCCTGGACACACTCAAGAAATTCACTACCTTTCTGACAGTTGCTAGTCTGCTTTCCACAATCTATGTGAAGGTTAGAGTCCCCCATTAAGACCACTATGCCTTTGTTACACACTTGTCTAATCTCTGCATTTATACAATCTAGCACTTCAGAGCTGCTGCCAGGAGTCCTATACACAACTCCCACTATAGTCTTAGATCCTTTCCTATTTCTCAATTCAACCCATAAGGTCTCTGTTGGCTGCTTACCTCTCGTTATATCCTCCTTTATCATTGAATTGATTTCATCTCTAATCACTAAGGCTACTCCTCCCCCTCTTCCATTTTCCCTATCTCTCCTGTAGACCTTATAACCCGGTATATTTAGTTCCCAATCCTGACCATCCTGCAGCCATGTCTCAGTAATAGCTATCATGTCATACCCTCCAATTTGAATTTGAACCTGTAGATAATTTAATTTAATTTATTCCTTATACTGTAGTTCATTTAATTTATTCCTAGGTACATTTTGTTTTTATTTTAAAAGCATTACATAAATGGAAGTTGACATTGCTATCAGAATAAATATGTTTCTTTTCTCAAATGCAATTGTTAAAATGCAAGAACGGTCTGTTAAAAAGAAATATAATGATGTCGCCCTGTTAAGTGCTTAATAAAGATAGGGTGGACATTGGGAGTGGGTGCCACTGTAGGAAGAAGCGTTTTTCTTTAATGCCACTGGAACATGTCCGCAATTCACGCATCAATAATTATACCCAGTTGTTACCATCTTATTTATTTACCTAATGTGTGATCTACATAGTAGGCATGATGACAAGCCTTTGGTAGCAATTTATATACTATTTATGCCACTGTCCATAACTCAGTCAAAACAACAGGCCTGTCTACTTGTAAGATTTGAATTACACATTGCAAGATCTGTATAACGTATCCTCCAGATATTGTATCTCAGTGGAAATTAAGCGTTACGCTTTTATGCAGGAGCTCAGTCAAATAGAATTTATCTACAAATTTTTGATTTTAAAATTCTCATCCTCGTGTTCTTATCCCTCCGTGGTCTCGCCCTTCCCTATCTCTGTAACCTCCTCCAGCCCCACAACCCTCCAAGATCTCTGCGCTCCTCCAATTCTGGCCTCTTGTGCAGCTCCCACTTCCTTCACCTCACCGTAATAGACCGTGCCTTCAGCCATCTAGGCCCTAAGCTCCGGAACTCCCTCCCCAAATCTCTTTGCCTCTCTACCTCTCTCTCCTCCTTTAATACTCTGCTTAAAACCTACCTCTTTGTCCAAGCATTTGGTCACCTGTCCTAATGTCTACTTCTTTGGTTCGGGGTCAATTTTTGTCAGATTACGTTCCTGTGAGGCGCCTTGGTGCGTCTTACTATGTTAAAGGTGCTGTATAAATACAAGTTGTTGTTGTTATTACACCTACATTATATCAACTGACTAAATAAATGACTTACTTTGGTGAGGGAGTATCTTTTTGGCTCAGGTAGATGTTAAGGATCCCATGGCACTATGGGGAGAGGAGCAGGAAGTGTGTTCCTGCTGTACTGGCCAACATTCTTCTCTCAACCAATACAACCAAAATCAGATTAAATGCTCATTCATCTTATTACTGTTTGTGGGATCTTGATGCACACAAATAGCTGCCAGATTTGCCTACATAACTAGTCAATGCACTTCAAAGTAATCCATGTGAAGCACTTGGAGACATTCCTGTGAGACGTGTTAAGGCACTTTATAAACGCAAGCCTTTTTCTATTCATCTACTGAAAATTGATGCTTTATAAATTGAAACATTCTTAATGAGAGCAATGAAGTACCCATCTGAGAATGTTATTTTCCAGATCGGAGACCAGATTTATACAACACATTCTGGTTACAGTCTTGTTCTCCCTTCACTTTTAATGCACTTTATAAATTGAAACATTCTTAATGAGAGCAATGAAGTACCCATCTGAGAATGTTATTTTCCAGATCGAAGTCCAGATTTATACAACACATTCTGGTTACAGTCTTGTTCTCCCTTCACTTTTAATGCACTTTTCCATTAAGAAAGAATTCAAGCTCTTAAATTTAGTGTAGGTCGCAGATGGGAGAACTTGCCTTTAAGTGTGTGGGTTGTCGTGGCTGCCGACATAACTTCAGTGTGACAGTCTGCCTTCTCAGGCTGCTTTTTTCTCAGTTAGCTTCAGGCAGTGATCTTTCCACCAACGTTAGCTCCTCCAGAATCAAAGCTTCTCACAGTTATCAGCTTGGCAATCAATAATTTACCCTTCCAATCTCTTTCTTTTATTTTGCACTGTCTACCTTTCAACACAACTGCATGTACAGATGTTAGATCTGTTGTTAACAGTCTCTCTGATGTTCAAACACAGATTGAGCTTGCTCTAGGGGATTTCTTTCACTAAGCATGAAGAATTAAAACATTTTCTAAATGGAGCCTGTGAATCTAGCTGGCCCCACGTGCGGTTGATTTTAAAGACGGATTCCCACCATCAGGACCTTTCCAGATACTCTGATTAATATTAGCATCTTTTCATTTGTTTTGTTGATTTCCATGCATTTTTGAATACTTCTGTTTAAATAGTGAGCCCTGGTGACCTTGAGGCTCTGGTTGGAATGGGTTACTGAGGCTGACAGTAGCAGGCAGCTCAATTATATTAGCAGACATAATTTATTTTTAAATTTATTCTTGGGATGTGTGCATCGTTGGCAAGGCAGGCATTTATTGCCCATCCCTAGTTGCCCCTGAGAAGATGGCAGTGGTAAGCCACCTTCTTGAACCGCTGCTGTCCGTGTGGTAAAGGTCCACAGTGCTGTTAGGTAAGGAATTCCAGGATTTTGACCCAGCAACAATGAAGGAACAGCGAGGTATGTCCAAGAGTCAGGATAGTGTGTGACTTGGAGGGGAACTTGGAAGTGATGGTGTTTCCATGCGCCTGCTGCCCTTGTCCTTCTAGGTGGTTAGAGGTCATGGATTTGGGAGGTTAACCTAACCTAACCTAAGAGTGCTTTAGCGTAGCATGTTCCAGTCAGCTCCCCACAATGTTCAGTTAACTTTCCAAATTCACTGCCTGAAAGGATGGTGGAAGCAGATTCAACAGTAACTTTCAAAAGGAAATTGGATAAATACTTGAAAAGGAAAAAATTGCAGGTTTATGGGGAAAGAGCGGGGGAGTGGGACTAATTGGATAGTTCTTTCAAAGATGATTCCATGATTCATTCAAAGCTATTCAATAGATTGACACAAAAAAATGCCAGAAGCAATTATAAGACTAGTCACTTAGAATTTAAACACAGATGGCTTAATGAGTAATTCACTGCATGGTGTGGTATTGAGTCATACAAATCAGAAAGATCCCAGGTTCAATTCATTGGCTATGTTGAGTTAGCTAATCTTAAATTTCCTTAAGTTACCTTCAGTTTCCTCCTCCTGACTGTTACTGGTAGCCTCCCCTGCAGGGTATGTACATTGGGTGAGGACAAGATCAGACTTGGCTGCAATGTCCACCCAAAGCCCAACCCGGCTATCAACTGCCAACCAAACCAGTGACACTGTG
This sequence comes from Heptranchias perlo, assembly GCF_035084215.1. Lineage (NCBI taxonomy): Eukaryota > Metazoa > Chordata > Chondrichthyes > Hexanchiformes > Hexanchidae > Heptranchias > Heptranchias perlo. The sequence continues at coordinate 54,293,019 of NC_090336.1, read as the reverse complement.
ATCTGTGGAGCTGTACACTGACATGAGACAGTACCTTCAGGACAGGAGAGGAAAATATGCCAACAAAATTACAAATATTTCATTTTTTAAAAAAGGCTGCAGGAATCTTTTTAAAGTGATCAAAATTGGAGTATTTTCTGAATGATAAAAAACTAGGAACTGTGGAGGAGCAAATAGATTTGGGTGTTTGTGTACATAGATCACTCAAAGCTAATAGACAGGTACAAAAAGCAATCAAAAAGGCTATTGGAATGTTGGCCTTTATCTCAAGGAGGCTGGAATACAAAGGAGAGGAAGTTATACTTCAGTAGTATAGAGCCTTGGTCAGACCCAGCCTGGAGTTATGCATTCAGTTCTAAGCAGCGCACCTCAGGAAGGATATATTGGCCTTGGAGGAGGTGCAGCGCAGATTCACCAGAATGATACCAAGGCTAAAAGGGTTACATTATGGGGATAGATTGTATAAACGTGGCTTGTATTCCCCTGAGTTTAGAAGGTTGAGGGGTGATCTAATCGAGGTGCTTAAAATGATAAAAGGGCTCGATAGGGTAGGTGAAGAGAAGCTCTATCTGGTGGGGGAATCCAGAACATGGGGGAAAAATCTTAAAATTAGAGCTAGGGCATCCAGGAGTGAAATCAGGAAGCACTTCCTCACACAAGGGGTAGTAGAAATCTGGAACTCTCTCCCCCAAAAGGCTATGGATGCTGGGTCAATTCAAACTTTCAAGACTGAGATCGATATATTTTTGTTAGGTAAGGATATCAAGGAATATGGAGCAAAGGCAGGCAAATGGAGGTGAGGGACAGATCAGCCGTGATTTAATTGAATGGCGGAACAGGCTCCAGGTGCTGAATGGTCTACTCCTGTTTCTACGTTCTAAACAGGAATACGTAGGAACAGGTGGCAATAAAGAGTAGAATCATCACCTTTACTGTAATTAAATTAAAGAACTTTTGAAAGATAATAGGGGCAGAAATTGCTCGGAGCAGTGAACCAACACTCCTCACTGCTCCGTAGCTATATACTAACCCACTAACTTACCTCAGTCTTTTCTTCGGGCACTTACTGGAATAGGAAGCGGAGAAGAGCCCAGCGTCAGTCCAGGATAGGCTAGGACCCTGGGAGAAGTGGGTGAATCGATTTCTCCCCTTCACCAATCAGATCACAGAACTTTTGATACACGGCATAACTCGTCAGGATTGGAACGTGAAAACCAGGGAGTGAAAGGTACAACATTAAAATAATTGTAAAACCAGCTATAGACAGCGAAAACAAGAGAGGGTAAGAAATAATTTAATTAAATAAAAGCAACAGAAGGGAAAAGTGAAAGTTTAAAAAAAAAAAAAATTTTAAGAAAACATTTTTTAATGACCAAAAATGATTAAAATAAGGAGTAATGAGACTCCACATTTTTAAAAGTTAATTTTTAGTTGTTTGGTCATTAAGACTTAACGTGCTGCTAAAACGTAGTGTAGACCTGGTATTTTAAAGCATACTTGTTTTGCGGCGTAATTAATTACTTTCCAGCTGAGCAGATAAGCAAGTTTGCACTTTTTCAATGATTTTACTGATTGCAGCGTGCAATGTACCTTTAATTCAAAGCTGTCATTTCGCCAGCGAACCAGTAGGTGCAATTTCCAGATTTCTGCGTTTCACTGCACATGTGCGAACGTCGGAACTTGCTCCTTCAATTTGCCACTAACAACAGAAAGCGCTGTTGAGCTCACCGTTATTTCGCGAACAGTTTCTGCCTCATTGATCTGGACTAATTGCAGAAATGGCACATGAGGGTACTTTTAACACATTTCTCTGTAGACCCATAGAAAGACTTGGGTGGGGATGGGAAATGGGGATCTTCACTGTCAAACAAAAGTAACACACAGCAGGTTTAATGGGCCTTTAGGCACTTCCTTTTCCTTTTTTAAAAATTCTCTTGAAATGTTGATGCTGAGCTTCCTTAGTTTCACATATAAAAAGGAATTAGTGCATCCTCTGTCTGGGGAAAGATTGAAAAGATCTCCTTGACAACAGAAAGGTTACCAGTCAGCTAGTTACTGTATTCTCCTGCTGCCATTGGCTAGCAGCAGAGCATCCCATGAAACCATGAACCAACGATTGCTCTATTCTGGGCATATGAGGTAATCTGTGACTGATGATACAAAAGAAAAGATCTCAGTACAGACAAGCAATAAAAGTGACAGTTCATTATTATTTCAGATAACTCCCAAAAAAACTCAAAGATTTTTCTATTAATATGGATGGGTAGAATGGGTGCACCAGCACTTGTGGGAATGGTGAGGGTTGTGGACTGGGACTGGTCACGGAGATCCCCTCTCTGTACACGGCCGGCTGAGTGATCCACACCCCTTGGTATCTATTTACCTTCCTCTTCACCACATTCCTGGGCTGCTTTGCCAGATTGTCCATGTTTCCCTCCTCCTCTGCTATGCTGCTGTAGCCATTCACATATCCTCTGGGACTGGGCTACATCTTTTCTTTCTCTCATTTCTTTCATTATTGCCTCCTTTTGTTTTCTACTGTCTTGTCTTGCCATCTCCTGTCCTCCATCTATCAACAGACAACCCACCCCATCCCCTTTTCTCCGGCTCTGCTTCCTCCTTATAAGCTGTTCATCTGTGACATCTCCCGGTTCTGATGAAAGATCATCGACCTGAAACATTAACCCTACCTTCCTCTCTCCACAGATGCTGCCTGACCTGCTGAGTGTTTTCAGCATTTTCTGTTTTTATTTCAGATTTCCAGCATCCGCAGTATCTTGCTTCTTGTTTCCATTAATTTCTTACTTTTTCATAGTTTGAGAACAAAAATGGCAATCACTAACAATTCTGTGGTTTCCCCCCGGAGGCCAAGCAATTTCATTCTAAGTATCAGTTTGGCTCGGTTGATGGCACTTTTGTCTCTGTGTCAGAGGATTGTAGATTCTAGCCCCACTACAGACTTGAGCACATCATTTAAGTTGACACTTCAGTGCAGTACTAAGAGAATGTTGCAACATCCAAAACTTTGCTGCCCGTATCCTAACTCGCACCAAGTCCAGTTCACCCATCACTCCTGTGCTCGCTGACCTACATTGGCCCCTCCCTACCTCTGTAAACTCCTCCAGCCCTACAACCATCTGAGATCTCTGCATTCTTCCAATTCTGGCCTTTTGTGCATCCCTAATTTTCAAGAATTCAAGCTCAAGAATTCCCTCTCTGCCTCTCTACCTCTCCTCGTTAAGTCGCTCCTTAAAACCTACCTTTGACAAAGCTTTTGGCTACCTGTCCTAATATCTCTTTAGGTGGCTCGGTGTCAAATTTTGTTTGATAATGATCCTGTGAAGCGCCTTGGGACATTTTTACTATGTTAAAGGTGCTGTAGAAAAGTGAGTTGTTGTTGTTGTTGTTGTGTTTCAGGTACCATGTTAAACTGAAGCACTGCCTCCCTGCTCAGGTGGATGGCACTATTTGAAGAACAGCAGGGAGTCCTCCTGGTGCCCTGGGCAATGTTCTTCCCTCAATCAATACCACCAAAAACAAATTTTCTGGGCTTTCATTCATTTGCTCTTTGTGGGACCTTGATGTGTACAGATTGGTTGCCGTGTTTGCCGATAACAACAGTGACGGCACTTCAAAAATAATTCATTGGTTGTAAAGCATTTTAAAGACATCTGAGTATTTGAAAGGTGCTTTATAAATGCAAGTTCTTTATACTTTCTTGCAGGCATTGCTATTTACCTGACATTTTATAATAATATGTTGTTGCTAGCTGAAATGTACTCCTTTCTAGCTGAATTCCAGTTTATAAACCTGTTTTGTGGCTGAATATCACTGATCAATTTATTAACATAGGAATTGATTTTCTAGCCATTAGGTCTTCAATGCAGCGATTTATGAACTCACAAGAATGCAGCTGCTTCCTCTGAACAGCACTAATATCTCCTTTTTATGAAGTTTAGTGATAAAATCTGAATGGACATACAGTCAGACGTCAGCCGTGGCTCAGCGGTAGCACACTCGCCTCAGAATCAGAAGGTTGTGGGTTTAAGTCCCACTTCAGAAACTTGAGCATAAAACCTTGGCTGATGCCCCAGTGCTGCACTGTTGGAAATGCTATCTTTTGGCTGAGACCTGTTCTCTCAGCTGGACACAAAAGATCCCATGGCATTATTTGAAGAAGAGCAGCAGAGTTCTCCTCAGTGTCCCCGCCAACATTTCTCCCTCAATCAACATCACTAAAATGGTTTATCTGGTTGTTGTCAGATTGCTGTTAGTGGGACCTAGCTGTGCACAATTTGGCTGCCATGTTTCCTACATTACAGCAGTGACTACACTTTAAATGTATTCAACCTCTCTCTCCAGCAGCACCAACTCACTCTACTTCAGAGTTGTCCTGGTCAACAGTTCCATTTCATCCATCGCCTCATCCGGTGTTTAACAAAAAACTTGTTTTCTTCCTTTCAGGTGCCAAGGACCGCAAGCTTCAATAACTCATAGATACCAAGGGCCCTCCTGATCCTTCTTTCCCGTCACTTTCCTCTGATCCCATCCCTCCCTCCAATCTCACCCTTTGTCACGTTTCACTATCCCGTCTGTCCTTCCCCTCTCTGACCCGAACGATCAGTCCTCAGCAAAGGCCTCAGCTTCATCTCCTTACGCCTCCACCTCAATGAATTTTGAGCTCGACACGATGCTGAGCTCTTTTCCCATCACCTTCACCTCCGCACCAAGAGTCTTCCCCCCGCACAGCGGACCATTTCTACTGCCTTCAGAATTCTCGTTCCACCTGAACCCCTCCCTCTGGCCTTTTACCCTCTCTTAATAGACCTGCTCCTGGAAGATGCAGGGTAAGGGTGTGTGCTGATCCAACTGACATGCAGAGACAGTAACCAGAGGACACAGATTTAAGATCATTGGTAAAAGAACCGAAGGGGAGATGAGGAGAATTTTTTATGATCTGGAAAGCACTGCCTGAAAGGGTGGTGGAAGCAGATTCAGTAGGAACTTTCAAAAGGGAATTGGATATGTACTTGAAAAGGAAAAATTTGCAGGGCTATAGGGGTAAGAGTAGGGCAGTGGGACTAATTGGATAGCTCTTTCAAAGAGCCAGCACGATCACGATGGGCTAAATGGCCTCCTTCTGTGCTGTACGATTCTCTGATTCAACGATTCACTCCTTTTCTGCCTGCTCCATGAACATCATGTTGGATGGCAAGCTTCATCTCTGTAAATGATACAACACAGGGTTCTACTGGAGAACAGTGGCACAGAAATCCATGTATAATATTGCAGCCAACATCCTTTCCCAGAGATTGAACTCAAAAATGTGAGAAAACTTAACATTTTGAAATCTTAGATATGTTATAACATCAAACCGTACAGCATTTTATTATAGTTATTACAAGAGCGTAAAGGAAAGGTAAGGTGGGGGCGAGGTGGGGTGGGGTGTAGGATGGATCTGAGTTTCCTGGTAGTCCTATTGGTCTGGTCAGGACTATACTTGACCTAGCTAGCTCATTCCTGGGGTTCTATATGAGACTCTTCTATGATCTAGTTGCACTCAGCTGATGTTGTGGAGGCAAGGACTCACCGACTGTCCTAGTCATCTTGTGGGGGGACGCATCCGTGTTTCTTTTTATTCCCGATAGCCTTGGGGTGGGGATACATCTGAGTTCTCTCACCATCTAGTGGTGGGTACACACTCAATCCTTAGCATTGTGGAGGACAGGAATGCAACCAAGTTCTCTGGTGGTCCTTGTGATCTAGTTGGGGGAGGGGGGTGGGAAGGAATGGGTTTGACTTTCCTCCTGGTCTTAATCTGGAGGAACCCAATTTCCCTGGTGGTCTAGTGGTTAGTTTCATCCGATTCCCTGGTGGTCTAGTGAGAGAGGATGCATCAAATTCACAATCAAGCTAGTGATGAGTTATGTCAGAGACCCCAGGAGACCTTTGTGGAAGCTGTCTCCCTGCTTGTACAACCAGATTTATTTGCAGAAGTATTCACAATCAATGGACTGCAAATCTGGATCTAAAGAAAAATACTTAATCCAGCTAAACGCTCATCCTAAATTGTTGTGTGCTCTACAGTCTATCACTGTGCAAGATGTAATTATTTATATTTTTTGCTGCACTGTACTGTATGAAGTAACCTGATGTAAAGAGGCTTCATTAATTGAGAATCAAAGGATATGAGGATATGGGAGTTGAGGTAGAAGATCAGCCATGATCTTATTGAATGGCGGAGCAGGCTTGAAGGGCCACTTGGCCTACTCCAGCTCCTATTTCTTATGTTCTTATGTTCTTATATTTTGTGCGAATACTTTCGATAAATATATAGGCCCAGATTTTGCTGGAGCGGGGAATCTCGTGAAGTGCCCCTTTAGTTAGACTTGTTTGTGCACGTTCAGGTTATAACATTTTTTGCCCACAAAGTTGCTGGAAGTGCGAGCTGATAACAGTGCGGTGAGGGCAATGGGGCATCTGGGAACTTGGTAAACAACGGGACAAACAGTGTATCTCCTTAACCAATGAGATTAAAGGATTGAGAAATAAAGAGAGGAAGGACAGAGAAGGAGAGTGAATTAGAGTGGGTGAATTCAATATCAAATCAGGTACAGGAAGAGAAATAAAGAGAGGGGAAGAAAGATTGGATTAAGAGAGAGAGAAAAAAAGATAGAAAAAAAAAGTAAGAAAAAAATGTAAAAATTTAAAATTTGACATTTTTAAAATCTCCAACAACAATTCACAACCTGAAGGAATGAGACTCCACACTTATAATTATTCACTTTCTGGGCAAGAGAGGTTGGTTGGCAGTCATTGACAATTATCATGTTGTTAAAAGGGTACTTACACTGTTAATTACTTGGCTTAACTTTCTGTGACAAGTTTAATGGGCAATTAATGTGTGAATGCAGCAACTTCATGAAAATCATGGGGAGATTAATGGAGAGATGCCGTTTTTGCAAAGCTAATGGCGGATCGGTGCAAATCTGCCAGCAACTTGTGCCAATTCGCAATTCATGGGGCATCTCTTTCTCGCCACAACTTGTTGGCCGATTTACACATATATAATGGCGTGCCTTATTTTTTTCAGAATTTTCTAGGCTACAGGATAGCACTGAGTGATTTGTTAATACGCAGGTGAGAAGGAGCAAGTGGTGGGAGCAGGAACCTGCTGCCGGGATAGCCACACAGCTATCGTCAATAATCCCTCTACATTGGGCCGCTGTGTCGTGCTGCCATTGCTACTCAGGGTGAAAGAAGATGAAATGCTGCCCATGCGGATAGCATATTGTCTGATCCCTATGCTAGCCTGGAAGGAGGCAGAGGCAGAAAGTTGAGGGAGATGGTGGCCTTGACCGCCACTGACAGTGCCGTCCTTATGGTGTAGGTTGGCTGTAGGTGTCCTTTATGCATATGAAATTGTTCCGTATGAAACAGTTTCCTATGTTACAACACTGACTACATTGGCTGTGCAGTGCTTTGGGACGTCCTGAGGTTGTGAAAGATAAATGCAAGTCTTTCTTTCTTTAGTTGTGCAACTGGCTGCTGTTGCCCCAGAGCCTATAGAGCCAGTTCTCCTCAGTTAATGCACTGGTAGGTGTAGGTGTGTCACACCCTTCAATATGGTTGATGGCAATATGGCAGGCATGAGCTATGTAGCTCTGATGTCCGTTGATCTTCCTGGCATGCCTTATATTATCTTATACCATTAGTATTGTGTTTGAGGTGCTTCAAAACCAAATCCTATCATCAATTTTCATATAAGAACATAAGAAATATAAAAGGACCATACCGCCCCTCGAGCCTGCCCCGTCGTTCAATTAGATCATGGCTAATCTTCTACCTCAACTCCACTTTCCCACCCGATCCCCATATTGAAACATAGAAACATAGAAAATAGGAGCAAGAGTAGGCCATTCGGCCCTTTGGGCCTGCTCCGCCATTCAAAATGATCATGGCTGATCGTCTAACTCAGTACCCTGTTCCCGCTTTTTCCCCATATCCCTTGATCCCTTTAGCATTAAGAAATATATCCCTTAGTGTCCAAAAAATTTGACTTCCAACCACCACAGGATTCTGTAGCTTGCGTTTCGATGTCACTCCCTGAGCGCCCTTATGTTTGTATTATTAAAGTCCCTTTTTTTAACTCTCCCTCTTTTTTTTCCCATTCTGCTGAAGTTTCATTCATGCTTCAATTGTAGTCACCTTCCCAATGTACTTGCAGCCAACATTTAGCTTATTTAGGTTTCACAGAAACATTACTTGCCATGACAGAAGACTCCAAAAGTAATTTATGAAAAATTATAAATTTAATAGTGTTCATAAAAATGAAAAAACTAATGCAAAAAACATTCTGTAAAACAAATGTCTAAAAATGACCTAATAAGTCTTTGCCCCTTTAAGAACTTCTTCGTAAATGGAGCTTCGCTAGGGCGATTCCAGAGGTGAATGGAACACAGAATACAATCCCGACCCAAATGGATGGGAAATGACAGCATGCTTCATTATACCACTTAAATGGAGCTCTCACCTATTTTACATGCATAGAATTACATACGTTGACTCTACAGCACAGAAACAGGCCATTTGGCCCTACTGGTCTGTGCCGGTGTTTATGCTCCACACGAGCCTCCTCCCACCCCTCTTCATCTAACCCTATCAGCATTCTGAAAAGTCTTTTCTGTTCCTTCCTCCCTCATTTAGGCAGGCCAGGTGATGACACAGAGCATACAAATGACAGAGATCAGATGGTATGGATCTCTGCCCAACACAAGGGAATTTGGCCCATTCTCTGCCGGCACCATCAGCCATGCAGAACCAAAGATCTACTCGTCTCTCGAAGCCAAAAATCCAAATCAAGGTGCAAACCAGGTGTCAGTCCTGGTCAGTCTCTGAGCCCAATAAATAAGGGTTGCCAGCAAATTTTGAGAGTAGATTGTTTTTTTCCAGAGGTTATATTTCACAACTGTAACACTGTAAATGTGACAAATGTTAAGAATTCCCTCTTATGCTACAAACACTACATATTATGTGAGAATCGCTTCAATGGGAAAAGTAAATCTCATTAGAGTGTAGAAAATACACACAAATACACATACACAAAAATACATATATACACACACGAACACACATGGGCAAATTTCACTCTTTGAGATGCTTGTCACTCCAATCTTCTTGCCACAGCTGGAATGTGTCTTGCCAGTTCTTGACTGGGCCAGCAGATGGAATAGCTTATGAAGTATGAAACCTTATTAAAGGGCAAAACAGCTTCGAATCATCCAATTTGGCATAAGGGCTTTCCCTTTCTGGTGATTGAAGATCCGAACTAGGATTGGCTGAGTCATACATCCCCCCAGAGATCCTTAATAGTGATGAAAACATGTGGGAAAATAAGGCAAAAGTACATAAGTTCCTCCACCAAGAACACTGAAAGCAAAGACAAAAATAGAAGAGAATGTAAAAAAGGCCATTCAGCACCTAAAAGCAAAAGAAAGCTCGATGTGTTGAGAGATAGCCTTCATCAGGGCATACAGAGCAGAAACTTTAAAGCAAATGAAATGAGTCATGCAGTTAAGCAACTTCCATTGAAATGAACACAAGAACTGACTCATATTGGCTAACATTTACATTGTGGTATTTGAGTTGATCATACTGAATAATGGAAGATAAACTACACAAAGCACAAAATAGAGAAGTGCTATAGTTCTTTGTTAATTCTCTAATTCCATTTTTAGATGTTCTTTTTTAATCCTAGCATGGTGCATTTTGTTGACCTGTCAGATCAGTAAAACTTTTCATTTTTATTGTTCCTTTTTGTTGATTAGATCAGGAAACCAAACCGTGACCATTTGTGCCAGCCGTGGCTCAGAGGTCTTGCCTCTGAGTCATAAGGTCGTGGGTTCAAGTCCAACTCCAGACACATGAGCAACTAATCTAGGCTGGCTCTGCAGGGCAGTGCTGAAGGAGATCAGCTCTGTTGGAGGTGCTACTTTTCAGATCAGATGTTAAACTGAGATCCCATCTGCCCTTTCAGGTGGAAATTAAAGATCCCATGGCACTATTCAAAGAAGAACTGGAGCTATCCGTGGAGTCCCAACCAATATTTATCCCCCAACTAACATCACTAAAACAGTTTAATTGATCTTTTATCTCATTGCTGTTTGAGGGACCTTGCTGTGTGCAAATTAGCTGCTGCGTTTCCTACATTATAACAGTGACTACACTGCAAAAGTACTTCATTGGCTGTAAAGCACTTTGGGACGTTCCGAGGTCATGAAGGGCACGATAGAAATGCAAGTTCTTTCTTTCAAAAAACAGATGGGAACCAATTGGAACGCAAATGTTTCTACAAATCAGGTGCTTATGCAAAGGGACGTATTCAGTTAAGCTATTACTCGTAAACTGAAAGAAATTGGGGGAATTTGGAGCTTTAAATGCTTGTGCAATTAAATTAATTGCATGATTAAGCATAAAGGGATTAAGTATTAATCAATTTAGTAACCATCTTTACCTGTGCACCAATTTATCTGCATTGGATGCTTCCTGTTGCAAGTGTGGTGCAGTGAATGTAGGGGAGTGAAAGGAAGCTGGTGAGGGGAGTATTTTGAGCAGTGAGACTGCAGGTGGTGCAGGTATGAGCAAAGAGTAAAAGAGCAGGATTCTTACATTGATAATCCTGGTGAGGCCATTTCCTGGCAGCTGATTCTGGCATTAACTTCCTTGGCGACCTCTTCCCGCTGATGGCGGAGGTGTTGCCTGGAGGGCTTTCTGCTCGCCCCCCGCAAAGGGAAACAGGACCTCCCTCCTCCTGACCACCACCTGGAGCTGAGCTTCCAAAGTTGCATCAGAAAGCCTGGGTGCCCTCTCTGGACCTCTTAAAGCCATTGTTTTTCCAATTGTGAAGTTTCCCTGCTGTCTGCAGCCAGAATGCATCTCTCCTTTAAGAGATGCTGGCTGCCCTTAGGTGGCGTCAGTCAAGCCCAATTTCCCCCTGCCCCCCCCTCCAAACAGGCGTGCAGCCAATGAACAGTGCTGGTAGCACTGGCTGCACGCCTGAGTCGCGATAATGAGCTGACAGGACCAATTTTCATCATCTTCGAGCACGATCAAATTTCTAGGTTCTGGAATCGCTCCAGCACTAATCACACTTCTCCTGACCACAATCTCACTCTTCCTGGCTGTGATGCAAAATAATCTCCGGCCTTTCCGAGGGTTGTGAATCTTTGGAATTCTCCACCCCTGAGGGCTGTGGATGCTCAGTCATTGAGTATATTCAAGACTGCGATCGATTGATTTTTGGACATTACGGGAATCAAGGGCTATGGGGATAGGGCAGGAAAGTGGAGTTGAGGTAGAAGATCAGCCATGATCTTATTGAATGGCGGAGCAGGCTATGGCCTATTTCTTTTCCTATTTCTTATGTCCTGTTGAAACCTCCCAGGCCTGTGACAAAACAAGCCCTCTTTTGTATAAATCATCAGTAGTAGATCTAAGTCTCACAATTTCCAACTCACACTTATTTTTCAAAAGACCTCCCCTCATCTCTTAATACTGTAAAAATCTGCTTAACTTCTGTAGGCTTTTAACTCATCTTTTAAGTGAATATTCTCACTTGACTGGAATTTTTTTTTGAATAGGCTAAAGGGGTGAAATTCCTTCTGTCAATAACTGCAGCAAAAAGTTTCGCCTGAGTACAAAAGAGGGCTTCCCATTTTGTACTCATGCTAACTTTTTTGGTAAAATTTTTGACAGGAGGAATATCATTACCTAAATTCCTGAAATAGGCCAGTCTGAAAATTCAGCTCAAAGTTCCGCTCAGCACCCCGGGATATATTTGTGTTGCAGCAAATATCACATTCTCTGCACTGTGAACTTTTGCATTGTGTTTTCTTTCTCCCTGTTGGTTTGAAACTATATTTGCCACGCAAACTTCCAATGGAGCAATTGCATTGTATCCATTATTGTGTCGTAAAGTAACTTTGAAAGAAGTCTTACTAGGTAAGATATCATCCCACATTTCTTCCCTCAGCTCATCTGTTGCGGAAGCCCTCATCGATACCTTTCTCATCTAAAGACTTGACTATTCCAATTCTGTTCTGGCCAGCCTCCCATCCTCACCCTCCATATACTTCAGTTCATCCAAAACTCTGCTGCTCGTATCCTATCCCACACCATGTCCCGGTCACCCATCACCCCTGGTCCTTGTTGACCTACATTGGCAAATATAAAATTCTCATCCTCATGTTTTGATCCCTTTATGACCTCACTCCTCTGTACCTCTAACCTCCTCCTTCCCTACAACCCCCACAAAACTCTCCGTTCCTCCAGCACTGGTCTCTGTGCATGGCCACCCTCCCTTCACCCCACCATTGGCAGCCACGCCTTCGACTGCCCAGGCCCCATGCTTTGGAATTCCCTTCATAAACCCCTTTACCTCTCCACCTCTCTCTCCACCTTTAAGACCCTCCTCAAAATCCACCTCTTTGACCAACACTTTTGGTCACTCCTCCTAATATCTTCTTCTTAGGCTTGACATCCAATTTTTTTGATTACGCCTCTATGAAGCACGTTGAGACATTTTTCCACAGGCAATATATTAATGCCTGTTGTTATTGGTGGTCAAGCACTAGGAGTCCTCCAGTTAGGCACCGAAGCAGCTATTCTTAATCTATGAACTTGGATAATGAGAGCCCTTTAACGCAGGGCACTTCTTTAAAAACAATTGCAGATTGTAACTTACTCTTGGTTATGAGAATTTGGTTTTCTCATCTTATTTTTATACTAGTGGATCACTCATTGCATTGCTGGGAAAATTGTCTTTGTTGTAAATACTGACTTTTATTTGTGTCTCTTCCTATCTTATTTCTTACCTGCTACCTCCTTTGGTTTCTGCTTTTGTTTCCCAATCTCCATCTTTTGAGGTTGTTTGCATTTTTTGGTATGTTACTTTATTTTTCTTCGTTTTTTATTGAATTTTTCTTCACTTCTTTGTTTTGGTTCTTCGGGTCTTTTTTTGGGGGGTTGTCTATTATGCTCAGGCCATGGTTGCGGCCTACTCTGAAAATGACTTTAAGTCCAGAACTAAACTGGAGCTGACGCTGAGTGGAGCGGGGAACAAAGCAGGGACCAGCACAGAAAGCACGGTGGAAACCAGCACCTAGAAGATAAAATAGGGGAGTGGGAGGTGGTAGTCCATGGGAGAGAGTCCGATATAGTAGCCAGCACTTAGTGGGGGAGAGAATGCGCCAGAGACAGTGCCTCAGCTACAGTGTGATGACAGGGAAGCAGCAGTAGGAGTGAAGGCTATACAGCAGTTCAGAAAGTGAAGCCAGGAAGCAGGCCTCAAGTGGAGCCAGGGAGGGTGAGCAGTGATGAAACTGCATACTACAATCACATATGCAACAGAAGCCTTAAGAATATTGGGAGGAAGGACTAAGAAATAAAGCTCCAAGAAAGGAGCAAAACTCAAGCCCATGCCCCTGAGAGAGGGTAGATTTCTGGGGGACAGATTTCCAGCAGGACAAGTGCAATTTTATAGGTAAGTTTAAAGATATTTTTAGAATTATTTAAATTTTTCTCTGATTGTTATGTCCAGTCTTATGAGTCCACTGGCAGCCAAAACAACATGGTAGCTCCGAAAAATAAGGAAAGAATTGTTTCAGCGAGTAGCTTCTGACTTGTTTCATGGCAGCTGCTGATTGGTGAATGATAGCTTTCAACGAAATTTGAGTGAGTTTTGTATGGAATGCTGGTTTGTGGCTTTTCATATCTGCCTGTATTTGAGCGAATCAGCAAGGTTAACTTAACAGAGTAGTTATTTGGGCCTATCAGAATCAATGGAAATGAAAATCAGGCGGTTTCTATAACCAGCGGCCGATCTGTAATTCCAGTTTCACGGCAAGTAGAAAATCCACCCCAGTGCATCCCCTTTGCTCACTAACATGTGATACGTGCGACACACGGTATTTTTAATTATACAGGGAGGGGTTAACTATTTTAAGATATGCGATAATCTAAGTGGTTCAATTTGGCACTGATCTGATATTTTATTTTACCCTCCACCTCTGAAACATTAGAAGGTCTGAAGTGTTTAGGAACATTAGGAACAGGAGTAGGCCATTCAGCCCGTCGAGGCTGTTCCGCCATTCAATTAGATCATGACTGATCTGTATTTTAACGCCATCTTACCCGCCTTGGTTCCATATCCCTTACCTAACAAAAATCTATCCGTCTTAGTTTTGAAATTTTCAATTGACCCCTAGTCTCAACAGCTTTTTGGGGGAGAGAGTTCTAGATTTCCACTACCCTTTGTGTGAAGAAGTGCTTCCCGACATCGCCCCTGAACAGCCCAGCTCAAATTTAAGGTTATGCCCCCTTGTTCTGGACTCTCCCACCAGAGGAAACTGTTTGTCTCTATCTCCCCTATCAAATCCTTTAATCATCTTAAACACTTCAATTAAATCACCCCTTAATTTTCAGTACTCAAGGGAATACAAGTTTACCTGCGCTACGGATGCCACTGTTTTTAGTTCCCTCCAACAAGCGATAGCTAAATGGTGATGGGAGAATTCAGCATAAAGCATTTCCATGTGTTCAATGTGGGAATCAAGGAATATGGGGATAGGATAGGAAAGTGGAGTTGAGGTAGAAGATCAGTCATGATCTTATTGAATGTTGGAGCAGGCTCGAGGGGCCGTATGGCCTACTCCTGCTACTATTTCTTATGTTCTTATGTGTTTCATGTGCAGCCACCATGGTAAGTGAAGCCCCTGCATTAACGATGTGCGTGAAAAGACTAAGTGATAAAACGTGCGAGTAAAGCATATGGGCTCCATGCACAACCGGTTAAAAATAAACAAAACGTTTTTCAGTGCCTGGAGCCTGGTGAATATCCTGAAACAATTACCGAGGCTAGAGGAGTTCAAAGGTTTGCTCAGAAAGGCAGCCCCTGGGAGAGGGGAAAAAAAAATTTCAAGCGCTGAAAAATTTGTCAATGAAATTGCAGTCAGACTTCCTGATTTCACAAGTGTGTTCCTGTTCAGCTGACCATACTGAACCAGAGGGGAGAGCGAGCGCAACAAATAATTCTAAGAATGAAACTGGGAGACTGTGAGTCATGTCGAAACATGGGGTCAGCAAATGGTATATCCCAAACAGTTGTGGTAAGAAAGCCAGTGCCTGACCTGAGTTTTTGTGCATGCTGTCAGCTAGCTATGTAGGATATGAAACCACAAAAAAACGACTGTTGCACAGTATACAGCAAGCTCTGTATAAGCAGGCAGCTTGCAGATAGATTCTTTTCAGACATGTCAAACTGTAGAGCAGGATTTTGTTTAACATATAATTGGATCTGCCAAGAATTTTTTTTTTGCAACCTTACTTTGCAGGTAGTGAACACAAGGGATATTATTTTCTCTATAAGGCAATGTCATCGCTGCCTGTAATTTAAGAGTAAAGATCATGGGGAAATGGAGCAAAGTGTTTGAATCATCAAAGACTACTATACTACTGCCACATAGGAAGCAGAAAAGGAAGAATAAAATGCAACTATTTAGTTAGTATGTCATGGGACCCGAGAAGCCGTACAGCAGAAGTGGGTGGAACGACAAAGAGAATGTCTCCTTCATGGAGGAAGAAAACAGTTCAATAACCCTGAGTATGAACAAATACCCACAACACTGTACCCACAAAGCTTTTCAAATGGAATCATTCAAGCCTTCCCACTAAGTTTTATCTTACACATATTATAAGTTGTCTGAAAGACTAAGGAAACAATACTCTTCTCAGTCCACTTTAATGTAAAATGTCAGCACCAACTCTTTAACTGACAATCTGCAAAGTAGGTTTACTAGAATGGTAGCAGGGATGAGGGACTTCAGTTACGTGGAGAGACTAGAGAAGCTGGGATTGTTCTCCGTAGAGCAGAGAAGGTTACGGGTAGATTTAATAGAGGTGTTCAAGATTATGAAGGGTTTTGATAGAGTAAATAAGGAGAAACTGTTTCCACTGGCAGGAGGGTCGGTAACCAGAGGACACAGATTTAAGTTAATTGGAAGAAGAACCGGGGGTGGGGGGGGAATGAGGAGAATTATTTTTACACAACGAGTTGTTATGATCTGGAATGGAAGGTAGCAAATGTAACTCTGCTATTCAAGAAAGGAGGGAGAGGGAAAACAGTGCACTATTGGCCAGTTAGCCTGACATCAGTAGTAGGGAAAATGCTAGAATCTATTATTAAGGACATAGTAACAGGGCACTTAGAAATCGTAATATGATTAGGCATAATATGATTAGGCATAATATGATTAGTCAACACGGTTTTATGAAAGGGAAATCATGTTTGACAAAACTATTAGAGTTTTTTGAGGGTGTAACTAGCAGGGTAGATAAGGGGGAACCAGTGGATTAAGTATATTTGGATTTTCAAAAGGCATTCGATAAGGTGCCACATAAAAGGTTGTTACACAAGATTAGGGCTCATGGGATTGGGGGTAATTTATTAGCGTGGATTGAGGATTGGTTAACGGATAGAAAACAGAGGGTAGGAATAAACGGGTCATTTTCGGGTTGGCAGGTTGTAACTAGCGGAGTCCCGCAAAGTTCAGTGCTTGGGCCTCAGCTGTTTAAAATATATATCAATGACTTAGATGAGGGGACCAAGTGTAATGTATCCAAGTTTGCTGATGATACAAGGCTAGGTGGGAAAGTAAGCTGTGAGGAGGACACAAAGAGTCTGCAAAGGGATATAGACAGGTTAAGTGAGTGGGCGAGAAGGTGGCAAATGGAGTATAATGTGAGGAATGTGAAATTATCCACTTTGGTAGGAAGAATAGAAAAACAGAATATTTTTTAAAAGGTGAGAGACTAAGAAATGTTGGTAGTCAAAGGATTTGGGTGTCCTTGTACACAAATCACAAAAAGTTAAGAACATTAGAAATAGGAGCAGGCGTAGGCTGTACGGCCCCTAGAGCCTGCTCCGCCATTCAGTAAGTTCATGGCTGATCTCCTACCTCACCTCCTGCCCTATCCCCATATCCCTTGATTCCCTTAGTGTCCAAAAGTCTATCGACCTTAATCTTGAATATACTCAACGACTGAGAATCCACAGCCCTCTGGGATAGAGAATTCCAAAGATTCACAGTCCTCTGAGTGATGAAATTTTTCCTCATCTTGGTCCTAAATGGCCGACCTTCGATCTTGAGACTATGACCCCTAATTCTAGATTCTCCAGCCAGGGGAAAACACCTCTCAGCATCTACCCTGTCAAGCCCTCTAAGAATTTTATACGTTTCAATGAGATCACCTCTCATTCTTCTGAACTCCAGAGAATATAGGCCTATTTTACTCAATCTATTCTCATAGGACGACTCTGTCATCCCAGGAATCAATCTAGTGAACCTTTGTTGCAACCCCTCTAAGGCAAGTATATCCTTTCATAGGTAAGGAGACCAAAACTGTACATAGGACTCCAGGTGTGGTCTCACACGGAGGTACAGCAAGCAATTAGGAAGGCAAATGGTATGTTAGCCTTTATTGCTATCAATAAGATCTCGGAGGGTTGTAGGGCTGGAGGAGGTTACAGATATAGGGAGGGGCGAGGCTACGGTGGGATTTGAAAATAAGGATGAGAATTTTAAAATCGAGGCTTTCTGGGACTGAGGGCAGCGAACACAGGGGTGATTGGTGAACGGGACTTGTTGCGAGTTAGGATACAGGCAGCAGAGTTTTGGATGAGCTCCAGTTTATGGATGGGAGGCTGGCCAGGAGAGCCTTGGAATAGTCAAGTCTAGAGGTAACAAAGGCATGGATGAGGATTTCAGCAGCAGATGAGCTGAGGCAAGGATGGAGATGGGCAATGTTACGGAGGTGGAAGTAGGCGGTCTTGGTGATAAAGCGGATGTGTGGTCAGAAGCTTATCTCAGGCTCAAATAGGATGCCTCAGTTGTGAACGGTCTAAAGCTTAAAGTGTTCTAGACTTTGTAATATGTTTGTAAGCATTCTGTCTAAATGGAAAATCCAGACTGTATTTGCAAACATTCTGTTTAAACGCAGCATCTCAGTTGCAATATTATTTGACCAAGAATATGCTTGTATTGTCTATGGGATTAGGAAGGAGTTATAAGGTATGTGAAAACAAAGAATGCGTAGGTTCAATTTTTCTTGGTTATCAAGCCCAATTTATCTAACAAAAGGATTGCTGACTCACTTTATTTGAGTGAAAATGTCACCATCAAGTGAATTAAAATCAAGACCAGAAGACATGCAGTAATTTGTCTCCTGGATTTTCTCAATTAGCTGCCGAACCATTTAGCAGGTCTTAAAGCTGTAAGAAACTGCTGAAAATAATGATTCCCATAAAACAGTCTCTGTGAACATTGTGTTTTCATTTTTCTGCCCAATCTAGGAACAGTTGAAGAATATAATCTAACATTTTAAGTACATTCAGGTACAGGTAACCATAACAGGAAGAGATTGAGATTGAAATAGCGCATGAATAGTATGCTAGTACGAATTTTGTTTTACATCCAATTTTAGGCTCTAGATAGACAGCAACTTCCAGAGGTCTGGAAACTCTTCATTGTTTGCAGATGATTGTCCTGTATGTTTCAGCAACTCTTTTGAATCTTGGACTCCTGGAAATGCAAACACTCTTCAGTAGGCTGGGGGAGTTTAAAGAGAGACTTAAACAAATATATGGAAGTCAAATAAGAACACTATTTGTATTTGGCTTTTTTATGTAAAAGGATATTTCTTGTAGCTGCTGCACTGCACACTGCAAATGTCATACAAATAAACTATGTAATCCTTTTACTGACATTTGCAAATATCATTAGCTTAAATTTTAACTAGGTAAAACTCCTCCATCTCCATTCATTGCCAGCACCATCCCATTCCGGCATTGCTATACTTCTCCGCAACAATGTGTTAATACTGTTCTGTGTAAGAGCTCCTTATGTCCTGCACCACAACCTATGCCTTGTGTCTGGTTTGTACATGCTGACGTATCGCGGAGCACCTTTTCCTTTATTACTGGTCAGCTCGCCCGTGAAACTCCTTATACATCCGATTTGGAAAAGAAGGCTCTTTTGCACCACCTAGGGACAGGGCTTGTCTCTCAATCAGCTTCAGTCATAACCTAGAGAACGTTGAAACGTTCACAGATTGCACGAAGATTTATTTTCCCTCCAGACTTGAGGGGCAGGTAAAAAAATGAACAGTTCACTCAACAGAGCGTTTTATCAGCCAAATCACTAATTGTAACCTTGACATTTTTGGCAAATAAATAAAAGGAATGTTTTAACAGTGCTGAAATAACATCCAATTATCTCTGAATCTAAACAATGTCTCATCGTGGAAACTGCAAATATTATTATGGTTTGTGATCATAAAGCATACATTGTGTGACTTGATGCATTTGACACAAGCTACTGTGGAATGCCGTGTTTGCAGGAATGCACATTTGTGGGGTTTTTTTAAGAAAGGAAACTTTCTCTCTCTTTTACTGCCCCAACCCCCTCTCATCCCATCCAAAATCCAACACACGTTGCTATACTTATCCATGACAATACATCAAAATGGGGGCCTCTGAACTCCCCATCACATCCTGTATTTTAGCCTGTGTCTGTGTCTGTTTCCTACAGACTGGAGTACATGGCTGCATCCTTCATCCCTTACTGCAGCCCAGCCTGTCAGCAGGCTCTCTTTATAGCCTATTCAAAAGAGAGCTCTCTTGCACCACCTAGAGAAAGTAACTGTTCGCCGTCCCATTTCCAGTCGTCACTGTATCACAGTTCAAGTTCAAACTCTGGAGAAAGCAAACTACTTTGTACTATGGATTAATTTTTGTCAGAACTATAAAGCAAGTAAAAATTCAATGATTTACATGGTTATAGCATTTTATCTGCAAAGGAGCTAATTTTAACCTTGACATGCTGGCAAGTGAATAAAGTCATTTACGGTGAGTCTTGAGAATGCAATTATCTCAGCATCTGAAAGCATGCGCCATGGGAACTGCAAATATTATGGGATGTTATCACTGGGAAAAAAAATGTCATGTGATAGGACTGCATTTGTCATATTGTCTACATTTCTGTAATGGAGGCAGGTATAGGTTCATACTGAAGATCAATTTATTCTGAATGCATCTTCGGTTCTGATAAGTGACAAAATGAAAAGAAAAAGAGAATCTAATTTTACTGAAAGCCGAATGGAGGTGATAACTTAGATGTATCGATTTCAGTGAGGTAGAATTTACACAGATGTTGCATCAGCAATTAAAAACAAAGACTATAATTGGTGGATGTATTTGCATTACAGTAACAGCCCTCATCCACATCCACCGCAAAAATATCATATTAACCTCCCAAGCAGTACACTCATTTGCATAGCTGGCATATATGAATAGGGAGTATGCAAAATGATAACAAATACTGACTCGTCCCAGGACTGTAAATACTAAAATATTATCCTGAGGATAACAAAAAAATCCATGCATGCAGCCTGAGATTGAGGGCATTATTCCACACTATTTCTTTTAACTGGAGACAATATTTTAACAATTAAACGTCCCAAGGCACTTCACAGTAGATTTTGTTTTTTGAACAAACCAATCTGACCACTCTAGTTCATTTGGGTGCCTGCTTCTAAGTACAGTGCATTCACATTAAATATGTAACAGATTTCCACAATTCGTTAAATACAGAGGTGCCTACTTAAGAATACTCCATTTAAGCGATGCTATAATACAAACACTAACTTGTTCAGAGCAATGCTGTTTTTTATTTCAAATAATAAGAACCCTTGGTGGTAGTGTAATGGGTTAGAACACTGACGTTTAACCTCTATGAAACAGCACTTCAAAAGTAATTCATTGGCTGTGAGGGCACTTTAGGGCATCCTGAAGACATAGAATGTACTGTATAAATGCGAGTTCTTTCTTTTCTTTCTCTCGGCCCTGGGCTTGAACCCAAACCATACTTACAGGATAAAGTACTTTGTTATTGAAGGTGTTCAAAATTATGAGGGGTTTTGATAGAATAAATGAGGAGAAGCTGTTTCCTCTGTCAGATGGGTCAGTAACCAGAGGACACAGGTTTAAGATAATTGGCAAAAGAACCAGAAGGGGGATGAAGAGAATTTTTTTTTACACAGCGAGTTATTACGATCTGGAATGCACTGCCTGAAAGGGTGGTGGTAGCAGATTGAATAGTAACTTTCAAAAGGGAATTGGATAAATACTTGAAAAGGAAATTTTGCAGGGCTATGGGGAAAGAGCAGGGGAGTGGGACTAATTGGATAGCTCTTTCAAAGAGCCAGCACAGGCACGATAGGCCGAATGGCCTCCTTCTGTGCTGTAAGATTTTATAAGGACCCTATGAGTTTGAGGCAGTCTCAGGCCAATTCCCAGAAGCACAAGTTGCCAGCACACTTATAATTCATCGTTAATTGGCACAAAATGCATATTCTCATCAGAGAGGCTAGTGTGGGAAATGAAAATATCACATTGGTGCAGTGGGGAGTGCTCTTTTAAAGTTACGGTTATGACACATTGTTAGGGCAGAGTAGCGAGGGCTACCTAGTCATTGTTATGCCTGATGTGATAGTGGTTTTCAGGAATTTCTTTGAAAATAATTGAAGTATTGAATTCCAGCCTTCCTTTCAGCTCCCATGAGGGGAGCAGTATTAATTAATGTTACAGAAGGCCATTTTACGATGCAGTCTCTTCCCCTACCTTCATAGACATTTTAGTTCCCTCTTGCTTTGTTTAACATTTCATTTGCTCGGTTTCTTTAAGCTTGATACTGACATTAGATCCAAAAAGTGAGAAATGTTCCATTGACTACTACTTAAAGTTAAACAGTGGGATTAGGACAAGGGGAACACTTGGAAATTGACTGCTGGGCGGTGTGGTGGAGGCAAAAACCCAGAGATCATTTAAAAAACAACTAGGTGCAGCAATGGGAAGAGAATAGGGTTGTTCTGGATGGATGAATTAAGATGGGCTGAATGGCCTTTCTACGTCAATACGTATCTTGTGATCAACACTGACATCCGACTGTCCAGAAAGTTATTTCATAACACTACAGTTTGTTCCATGTTTAATTTAGAAATCATTGATTGTGGTGTAGAGAAATGTATTTAATTTGCCATTCATTATCACTAGCTTGTTCTATTATTGCTGAAGGATTCCTGTTATTCGCATTCTCAATCTCCCAAGTAAATTTGTGATATTAGCTAAATTATGATATTATGTAGAAAGGAGTAGCCAGGTAGATATATTATATAGAGCTAAGATATAAAAGGGAAGGGGTTTCTAGAAAAGATAGCAAACAGTTAAATAGTAGCTTAAATTACTATTGGGGTATCTGAAATCAGGTTGGCCCAACATTAAGTTCTAAGGAGTGGGGGGCAGGGGAAAATAGACCTCTGTACAAGCTCAGAGAACCTCCTTAGATCACCAGTCAACTGCAACCTCTCCTTCTCTCCCAACACACCAAGCAAGTCAATCACATTCCCTTCCACTGGATTAGCGTGGAATTATGTAGCATTTCTCTGCCCCCCCCACCCCCCAAAGCCGCATCAGCTCTATTCCCCCAACATTCCTAGTTAGAGGGAATAAAAATCAAGAATAAGAACCTGCAAAGTAAATCCCTTCCAACAGCAGCCCAGCATTAACAGAGAGAGGAGGGGCACCTTTGACATGACTTAAAAAAATTGCACTAACTTTGTGCCGAGGGAACTGTGCAAAAGGTCAAAGTTCATTTTTGTTGTTCCTGACCATCGTAATCTTGTCAATTTCGAGACACATTTGGTTTTAGAACTGAGTTTTAAGGATTCATCGACAGTTAAAGGATTAGCTTAAAAGGGCAAGTTAGTCATGCCCAGAATACGGGTGAGGGGCTTTAACCAAGGGGGTGGGTGGAGGGTATTTAATCAAGTAAATATTTGCATTAAACAGGCTTGATGATTAAAACAACAACAACAACAACTTGCATTGATATAGCTCCTTTAATGTAGTAAAACGTCCCAAGATGCTTCACAGGAGCGATTGTCAAACAAAATTTGACACAAGCCACATAAGGAGATATGAAGACAGGTGACCAAAAGATTGGTCAAAGAGGTAGGTTTAAAAGAACATCAGAAAGGAGGAGAGAAAGGTAGAGAGGTTTAGGGAGGGAATTCCAGAGCTTAGGGCCCAGGCAGCTGAAGGCACGGCCGCCAATGGTGGAGCAATTAAAATCGGGGATGCACAGGAGGCAAGAATAGGAGGAGCACAGAGATCTCAGAGGGGTGTAGGGCAGGAGGAGGTTACAGAGAAAGGGAGGGGCAAGGCCATGGAGGGATTTGAAAACAAGGATGAGAATTTTAAAATCAAGGCGTTGCCGGACTGGGAGCCAATGTGGGTCAGTGAGCACAGGGGTGATGGGTGAACAGGACTTGGCGTAAGTTAAGATACAGCAGCAGAGTTTTGGCTGAGCTTAAGTTTATGGAGGGTGGAAGATGGGAGGCCAGCCAGGAAAGCATTGGAATAGTCAAGTCTAGAGGTAACAAAAGCTTAATGAGAGTTTTCACTGCAGATGAGCTGAGGCAGGGTTAGAGATGAGCGATGTTATGCAGGTAGGCAGTCTTGGTGATAGAGCGGATATGTAGTCGGAAGGTCATCTCCGGGTCAAGTAGGATGCCAAGGTTGCAAATGGTCTGGTTCAGCCTCAGATAGTGGCCAGGGAGAGGGATGGAGTTGGTGGCTAGGGAACGGAGTTTGCGGGGACCAAAGACAATGGCTTCATTATTCCCAATATTTAGTTGGAGGAAATTTTTGCTCTTCCAGTACTTGATGTTGGACAAACAGTGTGACAGATGCGAGACAGTCGAAAGGGATGGTGGTGAGGTGGAACTGGGTGTCGTCAGTGTACATGTGGAATCTGACGTGTTTTCAGATGATGTCATCGAGGGGCAGCATGTGGATGAGAAATAGGAGGGGGGCCAAGGATAGATCCTTGAGGGACTCCAGAGGTAATGGTGCGGGAGCGGGAAGAAAAGCCATTGCTTCAACAGAGAGAGGCAGGGAGCCTTTGACATGACATAAAACAGGGAGAATTCCTACAGAATTGAATCAAAGTGGATTTGTGTTTTTGATGGCATATGACATAAATATATAATTGAAAATGTAATTACCATCTCACAAACCCAAAATGGAAATTCAATAATTGAGCCTCACATTGAGTTATTAGACGTCACCAAATAGGAACAGGGTGGAATTTTTCATTATCAATCCTACAAGACAGAAATTCTACAAAGAGCTTTTGATGGGAGGGGAGAGGAAATTGTTCCTGTCCAATTGCAGTAATGTCTTAATAAGTTCAAAAACATAGTTAATTACAAAGTTGATAGATTCTCTGAGCAACGTTCAATCCTGTTGGATAGCTTTGTTTTACGCCAACGGAGTTCTCACTTATGACTCTTATCAAAAGTGTCTCTTTGATAGATCGATTGACACTTGTATGCAAAGGTAAATTAAACTGTGATGCTTCGATTTTTGCATGTTAGTAAACATTGGTCTCATTGTGTAGGAATGTTACTGTAGAACCTAAAGGGTTATTACACTGTTTTACAGTAAATGGAAAAAATTAGCAATAGATTTTCACATTTGTCTCAATCCCTAGAGACACTTTCCACAATGAAAAGATGTGATAGACAATGTGTATTTTAAATGAACATTTATTACTGTGCATCACGATATAACAGACTTCTTCCTGTAGGAAACCAGGCACATGAGGTGTGTGCAGGATTATATTTGGCCCTTATATGATTTTGATTTGTTTTCCTCCCTTGCAGTTTAGCTATTCTCTCCGGAAGTAATCCTTAGCAAAGGGGCATCAAAGTGCCCACACACTGCTGACCTACCACCCAGGTCACTGAGTGGAATTAATTCATAGAATCATAGAAAGGTTACAGCACGGAAGGAGGCCATTTGGCCCATCGAGTCCATGACGGCTCTATGCAAGAACAATCCAGCTAGTCCCAATCCCCCGCCCTATCCCCGTAGCCTTGCAAATTTTGTCTTTTCAAGTACTTATCCAGTTCCCTTTTGAAAGCCATGATCGAATCTGCCTCCACCACCCCCTCAGGCAGTGCATTTCAGATCCGAATCACTCGTTGTGTTAAAAAGTTTTTCCTCTTATCACCTTTGGTTCTTTTGCCAATCACCTTAAATCTGTGTCCTCTGGTTCTTCATCCTTCCTCCAATGGGAACAATTTCTCTCTATCTACTCTGTCTAGACCCTTCATGATTTTGAATACCTCTATCAAATCTCCTCTCAACCTTCTCTGTTCCAAGGAGAACAACCCCAGCATCTCCAGTCTGTCCACGTAACTAAAGTCCCTCATCCCTGGAATCATTCTAGTAAATCTCTTCCGCACCCTCTCTAAGGCCTTCATATGTTTCCTAAAGTATGGTGCCCAGAACTGGACACAATATTCCAGTTGTGGCTTTATAAAGGTTCATCATGACTTCCTTGCTTTTGTACTCTATGCCTCTATTTATAAAGCCCAGGATCCTGTATGCTTTTTTAACTGCTTTCTCAAACTGTCCTGCTGCCTTCAATGATTTGTGTACATATACCCCCAGGTCTCTTTGTTCCTGTACCCCTTTTAGAATTGCGCACTTTAGTTTTATTGCCTCTCCTTATTCTTCCTACTGAAATGTATCACCTCACATTTTTCTGCGTTAAATTTCACCTGCCACATGTCCACCCATGCCACAAGTCTGTCTATATCCTCTTGAAGTCTATTACTATCCTCCTCACAGTTCACTACACTTCCAAGTTTTGAGTCATCTGCAAATTTGGAAATTGTGCCCTGTACACCCAAGTCCAAGTCATTAATATCTATCAAGAAAAGCAGTGGTCCTGGTACCGACCCCTGGGGAACACCACTGTACACCTCCCTCCAGTCCGAAAAATAACCGTTCACCACTACTCTCTGTTTCCTGTTACTTAGCCAATTCTGTATCCATGCTGCTACTGCCCCTTTTATTCCATGGGCTTCAATCTTGATGATACTTTATCAAACGCCTTTTGAAAGTCCATATACACCACTTCAGTTGCATTGCCCTCATCGACCCTCTCTATTACCTCATCAAAAAATTCTATCAAATTAGTTAAACACGATTTGCCTTTAACAAATCCGTGCTGGCTTTCCCTAATCAATCCATACTTGTCCAAGTGATTGCAAATTCTGTCCCGGATTATCATTTCTAAAAGTTTTCCCACCACCAAGTTTAAACTGGCCTATAGTTGCTGGGTTTATCCTTACACCCTTTTTTGAATAAGAGTGTAACATTCGCAATTCTCCAGTCCACTGGCACCACCCCCCCCCCTCCCCATATTTCGGGATGTTTGGAAGATTATGGCCAGTACCTCCACAATTTAAACCCTTACTTCCCTCAGCAACCTAGGATGCATCCCATCCAGACTGGGTGACTTACCTACTTTAAGTACAGCTAGCCTTTCTAGTACCTCCACTTTTTCAATTTTTCGCCCATCCAGTATCTCAACTATATCTTCCTTTACTGAGACTCTCTCAGCATCATCTTCCTTGGTAAAGACAGATGCAAAGTATTCATTTAGTACCTCGGCCATGCCCTCTGCCTCCATGAGTAGATCTCCATTTTGGTCCCTAATCGGTTCCACCCCTCCTCTTACTACCCATTTACTGTTTACATGCCTATAGAAGACTTTTGGATTCCCTTTTATGTTTGCCGCCAGTCTATTCTCATACTCTTTCTTTGCCCCTCTTATTTCCTTTCTCACTTCTCCTCTGAACTTTCTATATTCAGCCTGGTTCTCGCTTGTGTTATCAACCTGACATCTGTCATACGCCCCTTTTTTCTGCTTCATCTTACTCTCTATCTCTTTTGTCATCCAGGGAGCTCTGGCTTTAGTTGACCTACCTTTCTCCCTCGTGGGAATGTACCTAGACTGTACCTGAACCATCTCTGCCTTAAAGGCCGCCCTTTGTTCAATTATAGTTTTGCCTGCCAATCTTTGATTCCAATTTACCCAGGCCAGATCTGTTCTCATCCCATTGAAATTGGCCCTCCTCCAATTG
This sequence comes from Heptranchias perlo, assembly GCF_035084215.1. Taxonomy (NCBI): domain Eukaryota; kingdom Metazoa; phylum Chordata; class Chondrichthyes; order Hexanchiformes; family Hexanchidae; genus Heptranchias; species Heptranchias perlo. The sequence continues at coordinate 54,265,908 of NC_090336.1, read as the reverse complement.
AGTATTTTTACTTTAGAGTGGTCCGTGTTCTTTTCCATAGCTATTCTAAACCTTATGATACTATGATCACTGCTCCCTAAATGCTCCCTGACTGACACTTGCTCCATTTGGCCTGCCTCATTCCCCAAAACTAAATCCTTCCTCATTGGGCTGGAAACATACTGGTCAAGAAAGATCTCCTGAACACACTTCAAAATTTCCTCCCCCTCTTTTCCCCTTATATTTTACTATCCCAGTCTATATTGGGATAGTTGAAGTCCCCCATTATCATTACTCTATGGCTTTTGCACCTCTCTGTAATTTCCCTGCAAATTTGCTCCTCTCTATCCTTCCCACTAGTAGGTGGCCTATAGAATACACCCAGTAGTGTAATGGCACCTCTTTTCTTTCTTAACTCCTTTTTTTTCTACTTTGCTACAAATCCCTCCAGTGCCAGCCCCAAACACATCTAACATGGTTAAGCTCTTGTGTGAAAAACAAACACAAACGTGCCATACTGCCCTAAAGTGAGTTTATTGACAAGTCACATTCTAAGTATGAACCGACTACACTACAGCACTTGGGTACAATTAGAAATGTGGGGAAATAGAGTGTGGTGAGCCCCAGAGTGAGAGTTCACCACCATGATACAGGGTGGGGCAGGGGGGAGGGGGAGGGGTATAGCTGTTTCCAATCTCAGCTGAAGAGCCAATGATTTCCCACAAAGTAGGGAATCTAGAGGCGAGCTGTTGGTGGTTGAGAAGTAGGATTGGGAAAGATATGGAAACAGAGTGCCTAGCAATCAAGGGAAAGTTTCTGGCAATCGGGGTTCCAAAAGAGGAGAGTCTAAGAATTAAAGATAGGACGCAGCAAGCACTGCGACTCTACAGTGTCGTTTAACATTTTATGACTGAAATAGCAAAATGTTGTGATGAGATTGGTCCACAGTAGAGTCAAAATTAAAAATTTTTGCATCTGAAAGTTGTAGTAAAGTGATTAGCAAACTTGTCTGTGTGTGAGATCCCTTGTAAATCTCCCAAATGTTTTATATTAGTATATATAGCAGCAGTCACTGAACAAGTACAGTAATCTGATGATCTTGTGGACTGCCTGGGATTCTTGCACAACCCCCCCCCCCCCCCCCAAGGGTTCCAGATGAACCCGTTTGAAATCTGTGCTGTAATATGTACTGTATATAATGCACCAGTGGACCCACCCATACTGGTGCTGGCTGCTCTCCATTTCAAATTGCCCAAGTACTTTGAATCCAACATAAATATGTTTGACTTCACTGCTATTACAGTGGCTCAGCAGCAGTTTAGTAACTGCTTTGTAAGAGAAAGATTTGCATTTCTATAGCACATTTCACGACCTCAGGACATCAGAAAGTGCTTTACAGCCATTGAAGTGTAGTCACTGTTGTAATGTAGGAAACATGGCAGCCCATTTGCACACCGCAGCGTCCCATGTGATAATGGGATCAGATAATCTGTTTTAGTGCTTTTGGTCGTGGGATAAATATTGGCTAGGATACCAGGGAGAACTCCCCTGCTCTTCTTCAAAATAGTGCCATAGGATCTTTTACATCCACCTGAGATGGCAGACAGCACCTTAGTTTAACATCTCACCCAAAAGACAGCACGTCTGACAGTGCAGCACTCCCTCGGTACTGAACTATCAGCCTAGATTTTGTGCTCATGTCACTGGAGTTGGACTTAAACCCACAACCTTCTGACTCAGATGGCAGGAGTGCTACCAACTGAGCCACGGATATTTAACTGCATGTTCATTTACCAGATATTTTAGTTATTTCGATATACCACAGTGACAAAGAAAACAATCAAACAATTAATAAAATCAGACTTCAAGAAAAATGGTAAGCAAATGTGGAGCGCACCTTCAAAGGTTCAGGATTTCTCAGTCAACATTATTTTAATGTACCAAAGATTCAATCTCTACTTTCTTAACAAAAGGATTATATAATTTATTTAGTAGTATGTAAGTTTGATGGATGGCTGATGATCCCATAGTGGTTTACAGGGATTTCTTTGAAAATAACCAAAGTATTGAATTCCAATCTTCCTTTCTGTTCCCATGAGGGGAGCAGTATTAATTAATGTTACAGAAGTTTACAATACAGTCTCATCCCCTGCCTTCATAGATATTTTAGTTCCCTCTTGCTTTGTTTAACGATTCATTTGCTCAGTTTCTTTAAGCAAATGCATTACAATGGGATAAAGTGCACTGCTGGATATATCACATTCATAAATGAAGGTAATTAGTGCCTAGAAATAACAGTCGGTGATATTGGTAAATGAATGTTTAACACATTTACATTCCTTTGTCCACTATTGTCTTAAATAGGTTAATGATACTCTAAAATAGATGGCAGAGGTATATCATGAGTACAAGTCAAATGTTTGACCACTTATGTTCGAAACAGACCTACGTGTTCTTGTCGTATGTTTAATAGTTCTTCTAAAATGTCAATTTGAAATATGAAAAGTTTCTGTTTGTCAAGAGTTTTATATATATATATAAACCCAAAACCCAAACAACACATGCAACTTTTAAGGACTTAAAAATAATAAAATTCCTACTAAGCTCACTGTTAAGTATTCAACAGGGCAACTTGTTTCATGTATGTCTGTGCATATTTTTCTATTTGACCCCATAGCTTTTACTGACAACTTGTTATAATGTCGTTTCCACTAAATTTAAGCATGACTTCCAAATTCCAGAAGACTGGCATTCACCAGCAAGATTGATTTGATGCCAGCTGTAACAATGTCACTTATGACACCACTGTCCAAATACCATGGATTTGCTGAATGCTTTCAAAAGCTGTGAAGTTTTCCCATGGGAATAAAAAGAAACAATAGCCGCTTCCTCTGAGCTGAACTCATCACTGAGCTCCAAGTAAACATTAGCAAGAAGGAATTCTGCTTGGATTTGAAGACGAGAGAGTCTGTTTAATTTTCATAGGTGCTGAAAGTTCAGCACATAGTGAGTGTCTGCTGTGGCACTAAGAAGAAAGTAATTAAGTTCAGGTATTGAAAAGGGAAAAAGGAAAATGAGAAACAAATAGACAAGTCTGGACCAAGTTTTCCAATATTTTTGTATTTTCAGTGCTAAGGATGCAAAATCATTGAAATTCTTAAAGCTAGCTGGGTGCAATATCGCACTGCAAAATGGCCCAACACAGACATTGCACTCCCTCCTAGCTGCATTAGACTTAAAGGAATCTCAACCCTCATTTTAAATGTGGTTCCCTAATTCTAATTCAGAAAGATCACTTTGTTGTTGCTTTGCAGCTATGCAAAGATACTGGAAATTGCATACGGACCTTCTTTTCCAAGATTTGTTATTTATGTCTCGGACATGCTGTTGAATAGAAGGGTAAATATATTTTTGCAATCACAAGATGCAGTGAACCAAAAAACACTAACGTTGTCCGCTGTTGCATTTAAGGAAGAACACAGTATGATTGTACCTTAGTAATGTACCAACATCACTAAAACAGAATAACTGGTCATTATCACATTGCTGTTGTGGCATCTTGCAGTGCACACATTGACTGTTGAGTTTCTTACATTGCAACAGTGACTACATTTCAAAAATATTTAATTGGCTGTAAAGCACTTTGGGGTGCCCAGAGGTAGTGAAAGGCGTTGTGTACATGCAAGATCTTTCTTTCTTTAGTTCAAAAATTGAAGCTGAACTTTGACAGCGATAATGTGGTAGAACAAGAATCAGACTAAAATGACCATGGAGTGAATGGGTTTTTAACTCACGTTAGTAATGTAACTAGTTACCACTATAAGCATTTCTAAGACTGCTGTCGCCACAGCACAAAGTATAGGTTATTGCAACAGTTAACAGAGTTTTTGACCAATATCAAGTCAAAAATCCAATGCAAGTGGATTTAGTATTCAACCTAGAAAAGCAATTCAGCGAACTCAAGGTCATGTAGTATGCCACAAAAGAAGGAGGTTCTTAACAACCTGATTTCCAATGGCATTAAGTTGTTTTAAGATGATGACACTAAAAAGCTAGCTTTTAAAAAAACACAATCCTTCTCTCGACAGGAAGATGGTAGTGGTTGTTGGAGGCCAATCATCTCAGCCCCAGGACATTGCTGCAGGAGTTCCTCAGGTTAGTGTCCTAGGCCCAACCATCTTCAGTTGCTTCATCAATGACCTTCCCTCCATCAAAAGGTCAGAAATGGGGATATTCGTTGATGATTGCACAGTGTTCAATTCCATTCGTAACCCCTCAGATAATGAAGCAGTCCATGCCTGCATACAGCAAGACCTGGACAACATCCAGGCTTGGCCCGATAAGTGGCAAGTAACATTCGCGCCAGACAAGTGCCAGGCAATGACCATCCCCAACAAGAGAGAGTCTAACCACCTCTCCTTGACATTCAACAGCATTACCATCGCAGAATCCCCCACCTCTTGGGGGTCACCATTGACCAGAAACTTAACGGGACCAGCCACATAAATACTGTGGATACAAGACAGGTCAGAGGCTGGGTATTCTGCGGCGAGTGACTCACCTCCTGACTCCCCAAAGCCTTTCCACCATCTACAAGGCACAAGTCAGGAGTGTGATGGAATACTCTCCACTTGCCTGGATGGGTGCAGCTCCAACAATACTCAAGAAGCTCGACACCATCCAGGACAAAGCAGCCCGCTTGATTGGCACCCCATCCACCACCCTAAACATTCACTACCTTCACCACCGGCGCACCGTGGCTGCAGTGTGTACCATCCACAGGATGCACTGCAGCAACTCGCCAAGGCTTCTTCGACAGCACTTCCCAAACCCGCGACCTCTACCACCTAGAAGGATAAGGGCAGCAGGCACATGGGAACACCACCACCTGCACGTTCCCCTCCAAGTCACACACCATCCCGACTTGGAAATATATCGCCGTTCCTTCATCGTCGCTGGGTTAAAATCCTGGAACTCCCTACCTAACAGCACTGTGGGAGAACCTTCACCACATGGACTGCAGCGGTTCAAGAAGGCGGCTCACCACCATCTTCTCAAGGGCAATTAGGGATGGGCAATAAATGCTGGCCTTGCCAGCGATGCCCACATCCCATGAACGAAAAAAAAATTATGCATCAAGATCTTATTGTTAGAAATACTTTCATATGAAACTGTAAAGAGACATTTTGTACTACTTCTCAACTGGGAATTTAAAATCCATTGGCTACAAGGGGGGCATAGCCTTAAAATTAGAGCTAAGCCATTCAGGGGTGATGTCAGGAAGCACGTCTTCACACAAAGGGCAGCAGATATCTGGAACTCACTTTCCCAAAAATTTGTTGAGGCTGGGGGTCAATTGAAAATTTCCAAAATTGAAAAGAATAGATTTTGTTAGGCTAAAGGTTACGAAACCAAGGTGGGTCGATGGAGTTAAGTTACTGATCAGCCATGATCTAATTAAATGGCCATGATGTGGAGATGCCGGTGATGGACTGGGGTGGACAAATGTAAGGAGTCATACAACACCAGGTTATAGTCCAACAGCTTTATTTGAAATCACAAGCTTTCGGAGTTTTCCTCCTTCGTCAGGAAAGCTCCGAAAGCTTGTGATTTCAAATAAAGCTGTTGGACTATAACCTGGTGTTGTACGACTAATTAAATGGCAGAATAGGCTCGAGGGGCTGAATGGCCCACTCCTGTTCCTATCTTCCTATGATTATTGATGGGAACTGATGGTGTACTTAATTTCTGCATTTAAGTAACCATCTACTTGTCTTCAAAGCTAGGATGACTGACCACTTGTCTGTATAGAAGTATGGTGACAACCCTATTATGATAACCAGAAATTAATACGGTTCAAGCCATCATATCTATAAGCAGATCAGAGACTGGCTGCTGAGGGCACTTGCTAGAGGATAAGAAGATGCTTAAAAACTCTTGGATCCTCGGTGTATTCTTTCTTTAAGGAGCTGTCTAAAACCAGAAACTGTCAAGACTGCAAAGCGAAAGACATGTTAAGAATAATATCATATCCTGGGGGCCACTCATCCACCTCTTCTTTATTCAGAAGAGAGGTGTGGTGCGGAATGTGACAACAGGAGCTCATATCACGTCTGAAGTCGTAATGAGGTTTAGTATGTGGAAAATCTGAGAGTGTGTGTACAGCACCCTGGTTACAGAAAGCACAACTGTACACATTTTCAAAATACAGCACTGGCTCAGCTTGATGGATAATCAACTTTCACTGCAGCATTAATCCAATTTGACTGATAGTTTGGTCAAAAAAAAATCTGCCCATGCATGTCACCATGACAGCAGAGGATGAGGCATCTTCAGCAACAATCAATCTGGATTAAACTAGGTCAGCTCCATTATGTGATCGCATTAAGCAAATTGTACCTTCTACAAATATATATGTTGAAGGAGAGTAGGAAAAGTTCGGTCAGATTCAACTGGAAGACACCCTCACAATTAAAAATGAGACAATCTGGAAACATAATCCAACTGTCAGTACAATATTCTGGTTTGGCAGACATTAAAAAAAGGCTTGCTCTTCATCAGAAAGTGCTTGGTAAACTGACTTTCATTCATTCGCCAAACATTCTATGCAGCAATACAGTTTGTGTCACAACGATGTTACTGTGTAGTTTGCACATGACCTCATTTTACCAAAAGGGACAGGTGGCTGTCCTAGGCCTCCTTTTCGCCCAGTGACACTAACATTGCTCCTTTTAAGGCCGTTGCTTTATATCTCTGTGACACGGTGGTGCAAGGAGATCACTGGGCAGCTCCTTGTGGTTCTAGTTAGTTGCTCCGATCTTCACATTATCTTCACAACCCAAGTCAAAATATTTTATTGCTTTTGAAGTGGTTATAAGCAGTGCAGGTTATTTCAGGGCAATGTGTCTTCCCCTGTTTATACTTTGTAATGATTTAACAATCTATGAATAGTCAGAAAATTGTCAGAAGCTGGATACATAGCTATGTACAGACTAAGTGTGACTTTTGTGCCCTTCCAGTTATCCAGGATAGCTGGCATTTTAAAACATTGCAAGCTTAACCTGCACTAACATGCATCTTAACAGTAGCCTAAGTAATAAAAACCTCACATGTACTACTTTTATCTAAAACTAATCCTTTGGAACAAAATGAGGATATAAGGGCCTAGAAATTGGTCTTGTCTGCCGACACGAACTGGGCGCAGGGAATGATCACTGCACTGGATCATGTAGGCTCAAGGCTCAGCCGATATTGGGCGTCAGGACTCATGTACTTGAGGCAGGCGAGCTGCAGGCAGCAGCCTTCTGGTAGATCCTGGGGGAGAGGGTGAAGGGATCGAGGGGAGGGGCGGGCAACCGGGAAGGGAGGAAGCGATTGGGAGGGGAAGGGGTGATCGGAAGGGGTGATCGGAAGGGGGGAATCATTCGTGAGGAAGGGGGCGACCTGGAGCGGGGAGAAGCAATCAGTAGGGAGAGAGCCATTGGAAGGGGGGAGGCGATTGGGAAAGGATGTTTTCCATCGGGAAGGAGGAGGGTGGCCAGCAACCGTCTTTGGGACTACAGTGGCCCGGAGGAGCACTTCTTGCCTATTTGGTGTTGGTCTCCATTGGTCCCTTTAAGAAAGGCTGGTTAGGCTGCATGTAGACCACGGTTTCCTGAATTTAGCCAGCCTAGCGCAGTTACATTCAGGGCAGCCCAATTTTCAAAGGGGGCCTCAAGCGAGCGTTAAGCCTCCTATTTGCATGTGCAAAGGGGCTTACGCATGTTTCAGACGCGAGCCCTGGAGCCTCTTTTTCTGCTTTAATCAATATGGCAGTGGTCGCACTTATGGTGCATAATGAGCACACGTGCACCGCCGACATATTGGATGCTTAGGTGCCCATTTTGTGCCTGAACAGGCATGATAGCATTGAATTTCTGGGCCAAAGTTGCCATTGGCTCACACTGTGTAATGGATTACTGGAAATAGCTATGAAACAGGAAGTCAGGTTGCTTGGCTGAGCTCAGGTGAATGTCAAAACTATTGCTTTGTAGACGCTCCAAGTAAAAATAAATTCAAGACAGAATATACTTTTAGGCACTAAATCAGAAGTATATTAAAAGTCAGTATGTAAAGTATATTAAAAGTCAGATGCCTGCACTGCACTTTATGGATGACAGAGAAATATAAATACTAGTAATCTTGTTACTTATTGCTGACAAAGTCCCTCTTTGGTTCTGTTGTGACACTGGAGCTGAAATTAGCTCAGAAACATTATGTGCTGTGAGAGAGCCGGAAGATAGAATAGAGGTTTCTGCACTTTACAGAGTAAGTGAAGGGCTATTAGCTGCTAGTACAATTGTCTTCAACTTATGCTAACAGCTGTGGCTCAGTTGATAGTGCTTCTTGCTTCTGAGTCAGAAGGTTGTGGGTTTAAGTCCCACTCCAGAGACTTGGGCACATAATCTAGGATGACGCTCCCATGTTGCTAGAGATGCTGTCTTTTGGATGAGATTTAAACCAAGGTCCTGTCTGCCTTCTCCAGTGGATGTAAAAGATCCCATGGCACTATTTTGAAGAAGCACAGGAGAGTTTGCCCCAGTGTCCTGGCCAATATTTATCTCTCAACCAACATCACTAAAACAGATAAGCTGATCATTATCACAATGCAGTTTGTGGGACTATGCTGTGCACAAATTGGCTGCCATGTTTCCTAAGTTACAACAGTGACTAAACTTCAAAAGTGCTTCATTGGCTATAAAGCACTTTGGGACGCCCTGAGGTCGTGAAAGGAGCTATATAAATGCAAGTCTTTCTTTCTATGTAGTGGACATGTTGAAATTAGTACATCTTAACTACTACCAATCAACGCAAGAGACAAATCTCTTTAAATAAAAAGACCTGTAGCTTCCTCTTGTTGACACTATTGAAACACACCAGGTTCTCGTCAGGTCAAACTGTGATATATCTGCAATGGTGATGTAAAAGGTTTTCCCCAGCGAGGCCATGGAGGGATGTGGACACGAGGATGAGAATTTTAAAATCAACATTGCCTGAAAACCAAACAAGTGCTTATCAATGTGCAAGAGCTCAGCAAATTAAACTTTATACTAATTTGGTTTCTGTTCACTGCTTTGATTTCTGATAATCTTTCACCATTTCAGTTGCTGTCATGATGTTATTTCTGTACCCAGCCACGCCCACTCCAGAGAAGAACAACCTCTTATGTTACACAATAATTGCAGGAAATTAATCTTTAAAAAAGGGCTATTTGTAGATTTTGGGAAATTAGGAGCAAAAAAATTGAGTTGCAGAAAATCCCTAGTAGCATTTTCCTGTAAAAGTAAATCAAATGTTGCAAATGGCGGCACAGACACGCTGGGCCAAATGGCCTCCTCTGTGTCGTAAATTTCCATGATTCTATGATTCTATGTAAAAGATCATACAAGTAACACAAAATAACGAGATGGATAACATTAAATAGATAGAATTTTGCCTCATTTCCCATATCGGCCGAATTTAACATAGTATGTTCATATATATTTATATACAATTAAAAATGGTAAGTGATCACTACATTCCATGGGTATTGCACCTAAAGGCGGCATTGTCGGCATCACGTTATGTGACCTATCATTACGGTTACAGCCCTGCTGTAAGTATCCTCAGCTCCCCCTTTATGCAACATCCTATCTTTGCTGCGCATACCTATTAGACTTTGAACTGTGCATTGACCTTGATGCACCAGGAGTTCATAGAAATAAAAAAGATAGGAACAGCATTTTTTGCTCTCCATTCTGTACCGCAACATCCAAATTTTAAATGCAGGTGGTTATCACACTGAAATTCCATTAACATTGGTTTTTTTTGAATGGGGAGGGTGAGAGCCGGAGAAATGGACTGGATACACCCAGCAATAACAGTGGCATTCATGCACCAGCCAATCCAAAGTACATTGTTGGTTGCACAACAGGCAGACTAATGAACATGAAAGTGATTTACAAAAAGATTACTGCACCTTGTCCACCGAACAACATTGTAGAGTTGGACACTGATCAGAACTGTGGCAACTGTAAATCAGAAGGATGAAGGAGGAGAACAGAAGGCCATAACTAGCAATGCACAAAACCTTCAGGCAGAAAGTCTTGATTCATTCAAATGCAAATTAGATAGATTTCTTTCAGAAAATAACTTTTTGGGATACAGTATATGAGTAATTTAAGACATGACATGTGCTCATTGTAGCATGTTTGGGAGGAACAGGTGACTTGGACCTATGGTTCCCAAAGCTCTCCACCACTGGGGATTTTCCTTGTGTCATGTCTGGGTCTGTTGTACATCAAGTTACATCGAGTCTACAGCACAGAAACAGGCCATTCAGCCCAACTGGTCTATGCTGGCATTTATGCTCCACACGAGCCTCCTCCCTCTCTACTTCATCTAACCCTATCAGGATACCCTTCTATTCCTTTTTCCCTCATGTGTTTATCTAGCTTCCCCTTAAATGCATCTATGCTAGTCGCCTCAACTACTCCTTGTGGTAGCGAGTTCCACATTCTTAACATCCTTTGGGTAAAGAGGTTTCTCCTAAATTCCCTATTGGATTTATTAGTGACTATCTTATATTGATGACTTCTAGCTTTGGACTCCCCCATAAGTGGAAACATTTTCTCTACATCTACCCTATCAAACCCTTTCATTATCTTAAAGACCTCTATCAGCTCACCCCTCAGCCTTCTCTTTTCTAGAGAAAAGAGCCCCAGCCTGTTCAGTCTTTCCTGATAAGTATATCCTCTCAGTTCTGGAATCATCTTTGGGAATCTTTTTTGCACTTTCTCCAATGCCTCTTTATCCCTTTTATAATATGGAGACCAGGACTGTGCACAGTACTAACCGAGGGTTAGTGTGGTCTAAACAAGGTTTTATACCAGTTTAACATGACTTCTCTTCTTTTCAATTCTAACTCTCTAGAAATGAACCCCAGTGCTTGGTTTGACTTTTTTATGGCCTTATTAACCTGCGTCGCTACTTTTAATGATTTGTGTATCTGCACTCCAAGATCCCTTTGCTCCCTTTGCTCCTCTATCCCATTTAGACTCTTAGCAATATGTGGCCACCTTATTCTTCCTACCAAAACGCACCACTTCACTCTTAACTATATTGAAATTCATTTGCCAATTACACGCCCATTCTGCAAGTTTATTAATGTCCTCTTGCATTTTGACACATTCTTCCTTTGTATTAACTATGCCCCCCCAATTTTGTGTCATCTACAAATTTTGAAATTGTACATTCGATTTCCAAGTCCAAATCGTTAATGTAAATTGTGAACAACAATGGTCCCAGCACCAATCCCTGTGAAACACCACTTCCGACCTTTTGCCAGCCTGAGTAGCTACCCTTAACCCCTATTCTTCATTTTCTGTTTTGTAGCCAGCTTGCTAGCCATTCTGCCAGCTGTCCCCTGACTCCTCATGCTCTAACCTTGGTCATGAGTCTACAATATGGTACCTTATCGAAGGCCTTTTGAAAATCCAAATGTATTACATCTACTAAATTACCCTTGTCTATTCTTTCTGTTACTTCTTCAAATAATTCAATAATGTTTCTCAAGCATGACGTTCCCTTTTGAAATCCGTGCTGGCTACTCTTTGTTGTAGACTAATTTATTGAGATCAGTTGCTATGGTTAGTCAACAAATCCATTATCTTTGTATCATGCAACTACCAGGATGGTAGAAGGCAAACTGGATGGACCTTGGTCTTTTTTCATCTAGCAATTCCTAAGTTCTTATGAAATCCCCATCCCACTGAGCATTAATGCTAACCCAGCATTCAATCTCCGACCACCACCCCCCCCCCTCACCAGTGATCATCATGAGGAGAGATCCCCCCCTCACCTCCTCCCCCCACACCCATGAGCAGCAATGTTGGCACTGGACCCCACTTCCATGGGAGTTAAGACCTACTCACCACAATCCTCCCCCCAATGAGGTCAATCTTCATGCCTGCTGGAGAGAAAGGGAGCAACCACCAGGTGAAAGATTTTGCAAGCCTCCCCCCTCACCCTGCTGAGGCAGTTTCCTTGCTTTAACTCCCCAATCCCAATACCCACTCTCCATTACTTCCTCTACTCCAGCCCATGCTCTTCCCCATTCTGCTGCTCTTCCCCTTCCCCTCTCCTTGTCCTCCTCCCCACCGTTTCATCCCCTTCCCACTCCATCCGCCTCCTGTCCCTTTCTCTTCCCCTCACTGCCTCCACCCTCTCTCTCTCCCTCTCCTCTCCTCTCTCCTCTTCATTCTCTTCTCCTCTCTCTTCGCCTCCCTCCTCGCCCACCCATCTGCATACTTCCCCTCTGCTGCCTGATTCCACCTGGCCCTCTAACCCTGCTTGACTTGAATACTGCATTTGTTCTTGACTCCCTATGCACCACACCAAGGCTGATCGACGCGGAATATAACATCTTCATATTGGATGAAATAATATATTCATGTACACAGTATAATTATATTCATGTAGGATGAATGTACACACCTTGTCATGGATAATAAGCTTGTGATGGTAAGGTATCAATCAGGACTGGAGTGTTTAAGCTTTTCATCTTAAAGTCTACAAAATTGTGCATTAGGGGCCATATATAATTGAATCCCTGTTCCCATTAAATTGCATATATCTCAAGTCACAGATATTAATAAAATATTGGTGTTCAGATTTAAGGTTTATGCACCAATGAGGCAACATTGTTAAAAACAACCTTTACCAAACCTCTAGGTCCACAAAATTCAAGGAGCACAAACTGGTAAATTGGAAATACAAATGAAATTAACAACAACAACAACTTGCATTTATATAGTGCCTTTTACATAGTAAAACATCCCAAGGTGCTTCACAGGAATATTATCAAACAAAATTTGACACGGAGCCACATAAGGACATGTGATCAAAAGCTTGATCAAAGAGGTAGGTTTTAAGGAACATCTTAAAGGAGGAGGAGAGAGAGGCGGAGAGGTTTAGGGAGGGAATTCCAGAGCTTAGGGCCTAGGCAGCTGAAGGCACGGCCACCATGGTGGAGTGGTGAAAGTCGGAGATGCACAAGAGGCCAGAATTGGATTGAGTTGTGGGCTAGTGAACTGGAGCTCAGGATCTGTAGTTGGGACACCCCTGAATTAGGACAATGCTAATGATAAGGGCTCTTCTACTTTGTTCAAAATGTAATACTTCTAATGCTACACTGTCACAAGTGTCATTTTCCCTCTTGAATCAGGGAAGTCAATGGAGTTGGGCCTTTTTGTACTTTGGACTCGGGACTGAAAGGAACTTCTGATCCAAGGATATTAATGTGGAAGAAACACCTGTAGAGATATCAGGATAGAAAATTTGCAGAATTCATGTTGGGCTATATAGAAACAGAAGAACTACATTTCACTAAGACTTTGCAAAAATTCTCAACATTAAAAATGGTAATAGAGCAAGAATATCTACCTGTCCTTTGAAGGATTTGCCCAAAAACACATTTTGCAAATAGTTTTACAAGCACTCAAAAAGTTAATGTCATATCACAGGCTTACTTCCAGTAGTTAAGTTAAAACAATGATTATAACCAAATTCTGATTGATTGATTTATTTTCCACTGGCAGAAATGTTTTGTGTCATGTGAGAGATGACTCAATAGACAATGCCAGCTGGATTTTTTTAAAAACTCAAAGCCATTTGAAAAAAATCAACCAAAAATGTATTTTAACACGCAGTTAACCCCTAAGTGTGTGAACTGCCTTCCTGTGGTGGTTAAGTAAAGCAGAAGTATCATTGCACAAGTATTCCTTTTTGGTAAAACAACCCAATAAAGCCTTACAAAAAAAGGTAAATCTGATTTTACCCCATTTTTAAAGTTAAAAAGTCACAAATTTCCTGACGAACCAAAAGTCAGAAATAACAGCCCATTTGATTTAGACCAACACCTTATTCTAATGCTTAAACTTCAGGCTGAGCAGATACAGATTGTTATATGATTTGGTAAGCTTCAGAGCTGCCAGATTTAATGTGGAAGGAAATGCTACCAACATAATTAGCAACAGCATCCTTTAATCCTGCAGTAATGTTACATCGAGCATCATGTGCTCATGAATGACCTGCTCAATACCAAACATCTCAGCTTTGACAGTTTTCATTTGCAGAATGAGTCATACACTCATTGACTGTACCTCAGAGTGGGCAACTCTTTATGCAACATTAGTACTTTCAGTGTGGTGAGTCTAATGCTGCTTTTATATTGTCCCCACCCTGGATTTTCAAAGGTCAAACCACAACAAGCTGACTTGTACTTTCCCAAAACCAATTGTAATAGATGCACTGTAATCTTTACTGTGCGAGGTAGCAAGCATGTGACCTGTTTAATGAACATATGGGATGGTAAAGTAAAATGCCTTTCAAACAATGCAGCATTGAGAACAACTCTTCAAAAGTTGCTTAGTGTGCTTTAGAGAAATAATCCTATTGAAGGAAAGCAGGTGTCTCTTGCTACGATTGTCTGCAGACTTTCATCTTCAACATCCTTGAACAGGTTCCAATTCATCTTCCAAACTATGGTACAGAGAGTCACTGGGGGCTCTTCTTGCCAAGAAGTAAGAATTACATGCATGTTTAATCAAGTAGTTGATTGTTCCTCAACAAGTACGGAATTTCTCTGCAGTCCAAAAAAAAATTAGCATTATGAATAGGACATGCACCCTGGAGTCTAGCTGTTTGGGACTGTTGAGACATCCATATTTTACAAAGCATTGAGAAAGTTTGGCAGCATTAATTTAGTATTTGGAGGAGTGCGGGGGAGTAGGGGATGATGTATGGAATATGAGAAATGAAGTGCTATGATTTCCCCAATATACTTCCTAATGTGGTACTGAGCCCATACAAACCATGCCAGCATAGGTTTCATTCCACATCTCGCTGAGTAGATGGTGGCATGCTACACGGCCCTTATCAAATCTGGTTGGGGAAGGAAATCAATTGATCAAAATACCTTCTCCTGATAATTATTCAATCACTTTTGTTGGAAGTTTGTGTGCATCAGAACATTGAGTTCCAGGATCAGGCATGGTTGTGATAGCCCTCATAGTCAAATAGCCTGCAACGCTCACTGTCCAGGCTCACACATGAAGAATGGCTATTTAAGAAAGGTACCTCTAGAAGTGTAGCCCTGCATTTACTATCTTTAGGAGAAAAAAACACAAAGATGGGAAAGAGGTATACCAGAAATAACTGTTAGTGAAAAGCAGGAGCTTGGAAGACAGAGAAGGACGAATGCTGGAAAGCTGATGTTCCAGACAGAAGAGTATGCCAAAGAGAGAAAGAAAGCTGAAATCGGTGCAACAACTAAAACTTTGTCAATTTATTAGTCTCTTCAACTAAATCAGAAGTTGTTCTTACTAAGGGTACTTAACCCAACATAGACATTTTTTTCACCATTTACGATAAAGGTAAATTGTACATTAGCATATGCAATTTTTGTGCTTTATTTTTCTATTTGCAAATAAAATTATCAGTTGCTTTCGTCTATAAAGCTGTAGTATGTGTGGTAATAGTTGCCATTTTAAAGTGAATTCCCAGCATGATGAGGAATTGTTAAATCCAGTAAGCGGATTACTGCAAATGGGGTCATGGCTAGCCCCTGGGACACATCTTTATAAGGGAAAAGTGCAGGAAAGAACCAGCTTCAGCTTGTAAGGGGTATAGTGTAAAGTGGTAACGGTCTGCTTGCAGGGATTGTTGTTATTCTGTTGAGAGAGAAGATGGAAGATGTAAGCCTCTAAACTGTAACAAGGAACTTTGTGCTAAGTCCTCTGGACTCAAAACATGTTAATTGGCAAAAAGGGACCATCGCTTATGCAAAACTTACAGGAATCTTTAGTAACCTTCATGCATTACCTAGCGACTACATATATACAACAACAACTTGCATTTATATAGCGCCTTTAATGTAGTAAAATGCCCCAAGGTGCTTCACAGCATCGTTAATGAACAAAATTTGACAGGTGACCAAAAGCTTGGACAAAGAGGCAGGTTTTAAGGAGCATTTTAAAGGAGGGGAGAGAGGTAGAGAGGCGGAGAGGTTTAAGGAGGGAATACCAGAGCTCAGGGCCAAGGCAGCTGAAGGCACGGCCGCCAATGGTGGAGCGATGAAAATCGGGGATGCGCAAGAGGCCAGAATCGGAGGAGGGCAGAGATCTCGGAAGGTTGTAGGGCTGGAAGAGATCACGGAGATAGGGAGGTGCGAGGCCATGGAGGGATTTGAAAACAAGGACAAGAATTTTCAAAACAAGGCATTGACGGACCGGGAGCCAATGTAGGTCAGCACATGGGTTAGACTGTGTTGCATGCATAACACATTGAGGGGTTCAGATGATATCAAACTATAAGAGCAAATTTTGAATGCTTTACTGGATTATCTGAATGAAGCTATGTTTAAAGTTATGATGGCAACAAGTATAGGCAGTAATGTATTTGGCTTTTGATAGATAGTATTACAGCCTATTTAAGAGAAAAATATCTAGTTACAAATTAAAGTGAAGGCTAGGACAAAAAGCATAGGACTGAGTGAGGTGTTAGAGTGATATTTAAAGGGAAGAAAATAGGGGCAAATAGAGCAAAATTCTCTTTAATATCACAATTGTATTAATTTTATTTCAATTTGATGCTATATTATTAAAATACAAAATTTCTCCTATTTAGATCCTTAAAGTGGTGAAGACTGAGAAACCTAGTGCAGGAAAAAAGCTCATCTTGAGGATCAAATAAGAAAGCTTTTAGCTCACCAAATTGAATGTTGACATTTCCCTTTCTAATTCCAGGGATTCATAACTGTACAAAACATTAAGCAAGAAAGAACTTGCATTTATATAGTGTCTTTCACAATCTCAGAATGTCCCAGTGAAGTACTTTTGAAGTGTAGTCACTCTTGTAATGTAGGAAACGCGGCAGTCAATCTGCACGCAGCAAGGTCCCACAAACAGCAATGTGACAATGACCAGATAATCTGTTTTAGTGACGTTGGTTGTGGATAAATATTGGCCAGGACACCAGGGGGAACTCCCCTGCTCTTCTTCGAAAATAGTGCCAAGGGATTTTTTACATCCACCTGAGAGGGTAGACGGGGCCTTGGTTTAACGTCTCTTCCAAAAGACGGCACCTCTGACAGTGCAGCACTCCCTCAGCACTCCACTGAAGTGCCAGTCCACAACAGCCAAAGAACTGTGCTTCCTCACATCTGACTTTGACTACACATTTCAACATCAGTCCTTGAACAATGCCAACGCTTCACCAGCACAGTATTTTGATTGCAGACTGAGTTGAGACCTGCAAACTCAATCAGTACATACTGGTGAGAGGATATGTTCATGTCTGCTGCCAAGGAAATACAGACACATATTCTTTTTTATTCATTCATGGGATATGGGCATCTCTGGCAAGATCAGTATTTATTGCCCATCCCTAATTGCCATTGAGAAGGTGATGGTGAGCCACCTCCTTGAACCGCTCCAGTCCATGTGGTGAAGGTTCTCCCACAGTGCTGTTAAGTAGGGAGTTCCAGGATTTTGATCCAGTGATGATGAAGGAACGGCGATTATATGCCCAAGTCAGGATGGTGTGTGACTTGTCATTGTCCTTCTAGGTGGTAGAGGTTGCGGGTTTGGGAGGTGCTGTCGAAGAAGCCTTGGCGTCTTGCTGCAGTGCATCCTGTGGATGGTACACAATGCAGCCACTGTGCGCCGGTGGTGAAGGGAGTGAATATTTAGGGTGGTGGATGGGGTGCCAATCAAAAGGGTTGCTTTGTGCTGGATGGTGTTGAGCTTCTTGAGTGTTGTTGGAGCTGCACTCATCCAGGCAAGTGGAGAGCATTCCATCACACTCCTGACTTGTGCCTTGTAGATGGTGGAAAGACTCTGGGGAGTCAGGAGAGGAGTCACTCACTGCAGAATACCCAGCCTCTGATCTGCTCTTGTAGCCACAGTATTTATGTGGCTGGTCCAGTTAAGTTTCTGGTCAATGGTGACCCTCCAAGATGTTGATGGTGGAGGATTCGGCAATGGTAATGCTGTTGAAAATCAAGAGGAGGTGATTAGACTCTCTCTTGTTGGAATGGTCATTGTCTGGCACTTGTCTGGCACGAATGTTACTTGCCACTTATCAGCCAAAGCCTGAATGTTGTCCAGGTCTTGCTGCATGCAGGCACAGACTGCTTTGTTATCTGAGGGGTTGCGAATGGAACTGAACACTGTGCAATCATCAGCGAACATCCCCACTTCTGACTTTATGATGGAGGGAAGGACATTGATAAAGCAGCTGAAGGTGGTTGGGCCTAGGACACTGCCTTGAGGAACTCCTGCAGCAATGTCCTGGGGCAGAGATGATTGGCCTCCAACAACCACTACCATCTTCCTTTTTTTTAATTAATTGGATGTGGGCATCGCTGGCAAGGCCAGCATTTATTGCCCATCCCTAATTGTCCTTGAGAAGGTGGTGGTGAGCCTCCTTCTTGAACTAAGTTGCTTGCTAGGCCATTTCAGACAGCAGTTAAGAATCAACCACATTGCTGTGGGTCTGGAGTCACATTTAGGGCAGACCTGGTATGGACGGCAGGTTTCCTTCCCTAAAGGGCAAGAGTGAGCCAGATGGGTTTTTACGACAATCCGTAGTTTCATTGTCACCGATACTGATACTAGCTTTTTATTCCAGATTTTATTTAATTAACTGAATTTAAATTCCCCAGCTGCTGTGGTGGGATTTGGACTCAGGTCTCCGGACTACTAGTCCAGTAACATAACCACTATGCTACTGTATCCTGTACTAGGTATGACTCCAGCCACTGGAGAGTTTTCCCCCTGATTCCCATTGACTTCAATTTTACTAGGGCTCCTTGATGCTACACTCGGTCAAATAGTGCCTTGATGTCAAGGGCAGTCACTCACACCTCACCTCTGGAATTCAGCTCTTTTGTCCATGTTTGGACCAAGACTGTAATGAGGTCTGGAGCCGAGTGGTCCTGGCAGAACTCAAATCGAGCATCAGTGAGCAGGTTATTGGTGAGCAAGTAACACTTGATAGCACTGTCAACGACACCTTCCATCACTTTGCTGATGATTGAGAGTAGATTGATGGGGCGACAATTGGCCGGATTGGATTTGTCCTGTTTTTTGTGGACAGGACATACACGGGCAATTTTCCACTTTGTCGGATAGATGCCAGCGTTGTAGCTGTACTGGAACAGCTTGACCGGAGGTGCAGCTAGTTCTGGAGCACAAGTCTTCGGCATTAAGGACGGGATGTTGTCGGGACCCATAGCCTTTGCTGTATCCATAAGTTCAAAGGTAGGCAATAACAAGGTCCATACAGCAATCTGTATCTGCAAATGGTATTTAATAATATCTCCATTAAAATCAAAACTAGGAACTTAATTGCAATGCAGCTCTTTTTAAAGTTATCATTTCATTTTTTGAGAGGATAGATGGAGAGAAACTATTTCCTCTGGTGGGGGAGTCCAGAGCAAGGGGGGAAAACCTTAAAATTAGAGCTAGACCGTTCAGGGGTGACTTCAGGAAGCATTTCTTCACACGAAGGGAAGTTTAAATCTGGAACTCTCTCCCCCAAAAAGCTGTTGATGCTAGGCCAATTGAAAATTTAAAAACTGAGATTGATAGATTTTTATTAAGCAAGGATATTAAGGGTTACAGAACCAAGGTGGGTAGATTGAGTTAAGATACAGATCACCCATAATCTAATTGAACGGCTGGATGGCCTACTCCTGATCCTATGATCCAACGTTCAGATTGAGATTGTAAATCTTCCAGTCAGTACGAGAGGAAATACTTTCAGTTCAGTGGGTAAAATTTGGAACTTAAATTTAATACAAGGCAAACAGGGACTTTAGTTTAATTCGAATGTTATCAGTAGCTCTGAATAGGAAGCAATGGTCAGAGCGTAGGAAACCCTGGGACTTCTGTTGGAAGAACTCCGTCAACATTTCAATGCAGGCAGATTCCAGTCAGAAAAGTGCCAAACCCAAAAAATAGTTCAGCTGCAATGTAATAATTCCAAAAACACTAGAAGTTTACTATTTTCTCAATAATCTAAAAGATGGTACAAATTACGAAAGTGAAAAAAAAACATGTAACAAACTAACGATTTGAATTGCTAAAGGTAATGAATTAAAGCACAATTACAAATGAAGACAGGATGACTTTAATTCTCTGAGGCCCTAATCTTTCAGATAGGGAAGCTTTACTTAGCATAAAAGGCAAGCGCATTCAATGTAATCTGTGAGCTCTGATGCACGGTAAAATTTTGAAAAACTATTTATTTTGTGACTGTTTTTATTCGACAGTATCGTGTAATTTTTTTTCACCATGACAACCGCCACACTTTGAAAAGCCTTTAGTGTTATTGCAGATGGTATTTATGAGTTCTAATTCTGCCAAGTTTTTTTAATAAAAAAACAGTTGAAAAAAAAGTTTCCCATTGTCAATTTGACGTTTAAACAGAAGGTAAGTGTACACAACAGTACTTGGCCAGAACTGAAGTTTCCTGCCTTGGGCACCTCCCAGTCAAATCCAAGGTGGGAAGGAATGCTAATTGATGTTACCTCCAACAATCGCATTCACTGATGGAGCAGGTATATGATGCCAGCCAAAAAGGTCCCCTCCCCCCACCCCTTGCTGAGTGTGGTCACCCAAAATGGTGGGTCTTTAAAAGATCTACTTTATCTACACAGTGTAGACCTCTACATTGACCCCCACATGTACTTTGCTTTGTCAGTAAAGTTAAATGTATATAATTCCTTACTACTACAAATGTAAGTTCTCACAGATTTGTGCAGCCAGGAACAATAGCCCGTCCTCAGGCTTACCTCCCTGTCTTTCCTTTTAATGACTGTACTTGTTTTATAGCGGTACTGTAAAAGGAAGCACTCTTGACCCACCTGCATAGATGCAAACAGATGATAAAATCTCTTAACAGGAAAGTCAGCATTGCTTTGTGTGGGAGGTACAGTATTTGCACTGTCTCTCATGTAACCAATATGATCTGGGAATTTGTGCTACTAATCTTTGCCCAGCAAAGAGGAGACTTCTAGTCATAAATCATCTCTGAAATTCAAAACGTCTGCATGTAATTCCCTTTTTAACACAATCAACATCAGATATGAGTTCAGGCTACATATAAATGTGAACATCTAATGACTGAATTAACCTCAAATTTTACCAAAGAGTTATATATATATATGTAAATGAGTCTTAAAACTTTACCATATCAAAGAACATTTGAATGGTGCAGTATCATTGCACTATTCCTGGTGTGACAAACTGTCAGGAAAGGTGGATTAGAGTGAATTTCAATCTACCCTGCACATGTACCTTCACATATTGATGGACCGGTCAAAAAGGTCTCAAATAATTGCATTCCTAATTATGGGTATCTAGGAAAGATCCCTCTTAAATATTTTGAAAGACAGCATCTTATTTGGTTTTGCCATCGATATTATCTCCCCAGTCACTGTGTACCTTTAGACAGAGATTTAATCCAGAGTCTATCCTCTTACTAGAGATGCTGTGTAAACGGTTTTGGTGATACTGTACTGCAGTTCGATTTTGTTCCATTAATTTCAGATGGAAGGGGCTCCCCCCATCCATGTAAGTGGAATCTATGATCAGGTTATTACAAATAAGTGATCCAGCCATTAGTTCTGTATTTCTTCCATTCTTTTCTCATGAACAATTACACTATAAGAGACCCAAGTGCACAACACAATACATTGAAGTCCAGTCAGACAATTTAACCTTTCTTTAACAGACTCAGTTCTAAATTCCCACTTTATGATACAAATAGTATCTTCCATAAACTATCGAGATAATTTAATACAAAATTGGGTGCATAAAGGGGGAACAAGCCAAAAAATAATGGGCAAAATAAGAAGCAAACGATATTTATTTATTCACTGTATTTTAGCTGTGGATGCTTAGATTTTCCACCTGTCACATTGCTTATGATACACAAATATAATTTAGCCCCAAAATACATTTTAAATTAGATTTTGTACCTCTTTATTGAACGTCTGTCAATAAATAAGCTGTGTAATCAGATTTTATTTGTATCATCCAAATATTACAGCAGTGAAGAGGGTTTGTATTACAAGCAGCATTCCACCTTCAGTAAGACCAGGTTGATCTTGTTACCGAATATAGGTATGGTTGTTTAGTGGTTGTGTTACCGGACTAGCAATCCAGAGGTCTGGATTAATAATCAAGAGAGCACATGAGTTCAAATGCCACCATGGCGGTTTGAGAATTTGAATTCAGTTAAAAAAGAACCTGGAAATAAAAGGCTGGTATCAGCAAATATCACCATGAAGCTGTTAGATTGTCGTAAAAACCCAACAGATTCACTAATGTCCTTTAGGGAAGGAAACCTGCCGTCCTTACCTGGTCTGACCTATATGTGACTCCAGTCCCTACTGAGGGACTGAAATCAGGGAAAAAACAAATGTAAAATTCAAATTGATGTAATGAAATGTAATGTACCTGTAATGAATCTGTAATGAATCACCTGCATTGATTTTGATGCAATGAGGCACCCTAGAGTGTCACGAACTGTAATTATGTCCAATGTGTTCATTGAATTGTACTTGATGTAACCTGCAAATTGTATAATCTGTATTGTGTACGTTTGGAATGAGATATGACAAGTGTATTGTATGTATTGTTGCAAATTTTATGAATAAAGTATATTTTTTGAAGAAAAAAAAACATGATTGACTCTTAACTGCACTCTGAAGTAGCCTAGTAAGCCACTCAGTTGTATCAAACTCAGGGTAACTATGGATGGGCAATAAATGCCTTGCCAGCGATGCCTACATCCTGAGATTGAATTCTTAAAAACTTGGAATTTAGCAAAAAGAAAATTATTAGTCACAAATAAATCTTTTAAAAAGCATGTTCTACAGCTTTAGTTTTATTCGACAGGGTTTTATCTAATTTAATAAAGAATAAAACAACCAGAGATTATTTTGCTGCTTTCTGGATGGCGCAAGTTCTGTAAGGTTACGTCATTTCATAATATCATTTATGAGATTAGATCATTTGTGTTACATATGCTTCACCAATTTTAACATTAAGTTGCATCTGCTGTGCAAGGTTGAAGGGTGATTGGACTTTAATAATGAGAATGAAACTGCAAGATAGGTCGCAGAGAAAAGGATTGATGATTCCGACTGATCTGATAACTAGCCTCACATAATAAATCCAATATTTTCTTACTATTTTACTTATAATTACAAAAAGATATCCAAGTCTCAGAAGAGACTGTCAAGTTATTTTAAGACTGGATTACTTTTTATTTCTTCTTGGCACTATTTCGAAGAAGAACAGGGGCGTTCTCCCCGGTGTCCAGGCCATAATTTATCCCTTGACCAACCCTAAAAACAGATTATCTGGTCATTATCACATTGCCGTTTGTGGGATCTTGCTGTGCGTAAATTGACTGCCGTGTTTCCTACATTACAACAGTGATTATACTTCAAAAGTACTTCATTGGTTGCAAAGTGCTTTGGGACGTCCTGAGGTCATGAAAGGCTCTATATAAATGCAAGACTTTTGTGGTTTTTTGGGATACAGGTGATACTGGCAAGGTCGTATTTATTCTTGGCTGCCCTGGCAGCATTGAGAGTCAACCACATAGTGTGGGACTGGAGGCAGATGTAGGCCAGACCAGGTGGGGGTGGCAGGTCCCTCTCTGAAGGATATTAGTGAAACAGTAGGGCTGTTAACGACAGTATAGCATCTTTCATGTTCATTTTTTCTGCTCACATATTACCAAAAAAGCAAAATACTGCAGCTGATGAAAATCCAAAATAAAAGCAGAAAACTCCGGGGATACTCAGCAGTTCAGGCAACCATTGCCGAGAGAACACAAAGGGGGAAGGGGAGTTGGGAGGAACAAACGCACTCAGTGAGTGTACACACAGAAAAAGAAATAGAATGACCAGTAAAGTGTTAACATAGGGAACAGGAGATGGGTTAAATGACAGAAGTGATATGTTCATCTGTAATATCTTTCCGTTCTGAAGGAAGGGTCTATACCCAAAGCGTCAACTGATTTGCATTCTCTGGACAGATGTTGCCTGACCTTACGTGCTCCTTTCTGGATCACCATTTTTCACAATATGTACACGTTCAGAGCGGGAACATGCACAGCTGGTAAAGTTTGATATGTTAGTACAGATGTTGGTGATTTGATCGTTTGTTGCTGCTCGCAAGATGATTCCAGTCTATTTAGTTAATTAAATTAAAATGAACAAAAGGAACACACATGTGACTCATGGCCATCTTTGTAGTGAGTGAATGCCCCACCCATTTCTGTCCTCCCCACACCCATCCAATTTACAAGTCTCCTTGTGTGACCCTGAAATGGATATAAAAATCAAAATAAGGGACCATCACTGTTGTAACACACCCCAAGATAATTTGGGCTTTTCTGAGTTTCAAATATGAGTTCAAAGTCTATAAAAATTTAAGTATTCGAGGAAAGCAAAATTCCAATTACCTTGCAAACTGCCCAGATGGCCAGGGGAACCCAAAGTCATGATTTGTCCCCAGCTATTGATAATTGTGAATAACCACCCTCATATAACTACTAACACAGGTATCACTAACCACCAGGGATTAAATGTATACAATCTCTCTATCCCAGCCCAAACACACAGGCCTCGATTTTTACACCCGGGCGGGAACGCAGAAAAGTGAACGCGTGACTGTGCGGGAGCAATTTTAATGGTCGGGCCTCATTTCCAGGCCACATGGCGACTTCCTGACGGTCAGGAAGTCGGCCGGAAGAAGCTTGCGCGGCCGTTAAGATTGTGTTCATCGTATGTAGCCACCAGAACCTTAGGAAACAATCCCTGGTTCTAAGGTAATGGGATAGGCAGGAAGAGAGGGGAATCCCAGTTCGGGGTGGGGGGGGATTCCCGGAGAAAGAGAGGCCAAGGTTTCGTTGTGGGGCCCAGAAAAACAAATAAATAACTTGCCTTACTGGGCCTTTTCTGGCCCTGGCTGCTATTCCCGGCAGGTTTGGCCTGGCAGAGAAGCCACCACTGATCCCCCGCTCAGGCCTCAGGTTAAAATTGAAGATTGGGCCTCAATGACATCATCAGAGCCCCATCTGCTTCAGGCGGATATCCTTGCTGCCTGCAATTTAAAAGGGTGGGTACGTTCCCCATTCCATTTTAATTGCCCCTCCCCAACCAATTTTCCACCAGGTGGGGAGAGTTAAAATAGAAGCCACAGTGTCAGGGAATATAATTGCAGCAGATACCACTAGATGTTCAGAGTCAGAAGGGCCACCACTGAACTATTAGTGATAAAGGAAAGTTTGAAGAAATAGGAATGGACGTATAGACTATTAACCTGCCAACTGTAGACTACTACCAGGATAGGCCAAATTCCTTTGCAGGCGTTAGAACATAGAATAGAATCATAGAAGCGTTACAGCACAGAAGGAGGCCATTTGGCCCATCAAGCCTGTGCCAGCTCTTTGCAAGAGCAATCCAGTTAGTCCCATTCCCCTGCTCTTTCCCCATAGCCCTGCAAATTCTTTTCCCTTCAAATATTTATCCAATTCCTTTTTGAGAGCCACGATTGAATCTGCTTCCATCACCCTTTCAGGCAGTGCATTCCAGTTCATAACTACTCGCTGCGTAAAAAAGTTTTTCCTCACGCAGCCTTTGGTTCTTTTGCCAATCACCTTAAATCTGTGCCCTCTTGTTCTCAACCCTTCCACCAATGGGAACAGTTTCTCTCTATCTACTCTATCTAAATCCATCATGATGTGGAGATGCCGGTGATGGACTGGGGTGGACAAATGTAAGGAATCTTACAACACCAGGTTATAGTCCAACAATTTTATTTTAAAATCACAAGCTTTCGGAGATTATCTCCTTCAAGTCGAGTGACAGTTCCGACGGGCCACAGCGAAGAATCGCATAGACCTCCTCAGAAGACAAACACGGGACGCAACCAACAGAGTACCCTTCGTCGTCCAGTACTTCCCCGGAGCGGAGAAACTACGCCATGTTCACCGCAGCCTTCAATATGTCATCGATGACGACAAACACCTCACTAAGGCCATCCCCACACCTCCACTACTCGCCTTCAAACAGCCACCCAACCTCAAACAGACCATCGTTCGCAGCAAATTACCCAGCTTTCAGGAGAACAGCGTCCACGACACCACACAACCCTGCCACGGCAACCTCTGCAAGACATGCCAGATC
Organism: Heptranchias perlo; assembly: GCF_035084215.1. Lineage (NCBI taxonomy): Eukaryota > Metazoa > Chordata > Chondrichthyes > Hexanchiformes > Hexanchidae > Heptranchias > Heptranchias perlo. The sequence continues at coordinate 54,239,639 of NC_090336.1, read as the reverse complement.
ATCGACACAGATACCACCATCACACGAGAGGACACCACCCACCAGGTACATGGTTCATACTCCTGTGACTCGGCCAATGTTGTCTACCTCATACGTTGCAGGAAAGGATGCCCCGGAGCATGGTACATTGGCGAGACCATGCAGACACTGCGACAACGGATGAACGGACACCGCGCAACAATCGCCAGACAGGAGGGTTCCCTCCCAGTTGGGGAACACTTTAGCAGTCAAGGACATTCAGCCACCGATCTTCGGGTAAGCATTCTCCAAGACGGCCTTCGAGACACACGACAACGCAAAATCGTCGAGCAGAAATTGATATCCAAGTTCCGCACCCATGAGGACGGCCTCAACCGGGATCTTGGGTTCATGTCACGTTACACGTAACCCCACCAGCAAGGGGAGAAAAAAAAGTTATCTGTTTTTAATATTCTCTCTCTCTCTCTCTCTGCCTTTCGGGTCTCTTTCTCTCTGTCTGTATAATTTGACACATTGTGTATTCAGCATACTGGGACCTACTGTTTTCCGTGGCTAACCTGTCTGAACACCAACGACACCTTTGATTGGTGTGATGGTGTCCCAGCCTAATATAAGATATGCGATTTGAGAACCTTTCACTCACTCACCTGACGAAGGAGATAATCTCCGAAAGCTTGTGATTTTAAAATAAAATTGTTGGACTATAACCTGGTGCTGTAAGATTCCTTACATAAATCCATCATGATTTTGAACACTTCTATCAAATCTCATCTCAACCTTCTCTGCTCTAAGGAGAACAACCCCAGCTTCTCCAGTCTGTCAATGTAACTGAAGTCCCTCATCCCTGGAACCATTCTAGTAAATCTTTTCTGCACTCCCTCTAAGGCCTTAACATCCTTCCTAAAGTACGGTGCCCAGAATAGGACACAATACTCCAGTTGTGGCCGAACCAGTGTGTTTTATAAAGGCTCAACATAACTTCCTTGCTTTTGTATACTATACCTCTATTTATAAAGCCCAGGATCCCATATGCTTTTTTAACCACTTTCCCAACCTGTCCTGTCACTGTCTTAAGATTTATGCACGTATACCCCCAGGTTTCTCTGTTCCTGCAGCCCCTTTAGAATTGTACCATTTAGTTTATATTACCTCTCCTCATTCTTCCTGCCAAAATGTATCACTTCGCACTTCTCTGCTTTAAATTCCATCTGCCATGTGTCCACCCATTCCACCAGCCAGTCTATGTCCTCTTGCAGTCTACCACTATCCTCCTCACTGTTTACTACACTTCCAAGTTTTGTGTCATCTGCAAATTTTGAAATTGTGTTTGGTGTATAGTTCTTCCTGTGTGTAAAGTTAAAGAAAAACTCCGTAATAGAATTTCTTTTTAACTTTACACCAAAGCAAAATACAGCCTGTGATCTATTTGTATTATTTCAGTAGAAGACCTGCCTGATAAGGTTGCAAAGAGTGTAATTTGTGGGTTGGCAGCAGAAAAATAACCCATCTCATGTTCTGCAGGGAAGGGAACCTGCTACCCCTTCTTTATTGAATACTTAATATCTTTGCACAAGAGGCACATTTGTTAGAATGCAAAAAGTACAAAATAAAAATGAAAGGAATAGACCTAAATGGTATTTTTTATTAAGTACTTGTACAACATAGTAAAAGCACACCTCTTTTGTTTATTTGTTGTGGGGATGTGGGCAACACTGGCACGGCAGTATTGATTGCCCCTCCCAAGTTGCCCTGAGGGCACGAAGAGTCAACCGCATAGCGCAAGACTAGAGTCACATATCAGCTTGTTTGGGGTAGCGAGTTCCCTGAGAAGGGATTTTACTACAATCCAGCACATTTCATGCTTATTTTCTGGTACCAGCCCACAAATTACCCGATTTTATTGAATTCCATTTCATAGTTTGATGTGGTCAGATTTTGAATTTACAATCTTTGGGTTACTACTGCAGTATCATAACCACCAGGCTATTATACCCAATAGCACAATAGTACCACTCTCATCCTCATGAAGGGTCCAGCTTTAAAAGGGAACGTTTTTTTTATAAAAGCTGTTATTCTGTGAAGAAGACGAAATAAGTAAAAAATAATTAAACATTCAAATGAAGTATTTAAATCAACACTTGAGTAGCAAGCTGGAGCAGCACTCAGTGGGGTAGGAATCTGTATGCATTGTGCCCCATTTTCGGGCGTAAAACGGGCGCAAGGCATACCAATTTAGCAATGGGACGGCCAGTCTGCACAGGTGTTAGTCCCATTGCTAAATTCATGTAGCAAATTTTTTCGGTGTCTTGGATGGATACCTAAATCTTGTGCTCGGACCCTTGAATATGTTAACTGATGCCTGTTGAAGCACCCCTTGGTGTAAAGGCATCGGGCCTGCCCCGCTCAGAATTCTTCATCGCCCTCCGCGGCCAATAAAATAATTGTAAGTTTGAAAAAAATGTTATAAAATCTTTTGCTGGGAGGAAAGGGAGTGCTCCCCCGACTCCAAAGGCATCGCGATCGGCTCCCCCCCGCAGCTCGCTCCAACCCCCTTGCCATGACTCCCAGGTCGATGATTGTCACCCTCACCAGAGCTGACTGTGGAGGCCCGAGCGGCTGGAGTATCTTTCCGATGAGGCGTTAAAGCAAGGCCCCGTCTGCCCTCTCAGGTGGACGTAAAAGATTTTGCGGTACTATTTCGATGAGGAGCAGGGCAGCTCGCCCCGGTGTCCTGGCCAATATTTATCCCTCAACCAAAACCTAAAAATAGATGATCTGGTCATTATCATATTGCTGTTTGTGGGATCTTGCCGTGCGCAAATCAGCTGCCGGGTTTCCTACATTATAACAGTGATACACTTCAAAAAGAGCTTCATTGGCTGCAAAGCGTCTTGGGACGTCCTGAGGTCATGAAAAGCACTATAGAAATGCAAGTTTTCTTTTCTTTTTGATGAGGCCTGAGGACCAATTTCCATGGGTTCCGGGTCCTCGTAATCCTTGCAGCACCGAGCCTGGGCCCGAAATCGGGGGCCGACTAATTCCTCCCCCCGGTATTTGTATTCAGATGAGCGAGAGTTAATGGCACTGCACTTTGCGCAGCCCAGCCCCATAACAATAAACACATATTTGAATGTTAACAATGGAGATTTCCTCTGTTTGCAATGGCCTTGTGCTGCCCAGAAGGGTGGGTCCTTAAAACTTAGTCATTCCACTGTTGCTAGCCAAGGAAATAAGAGAAATAAGTATTTGCATAAAGTGGCTGCTAATTTGGCTGTGCAGTTAATTTGCAGCTGTTCCGAATTAAATGAAATGTGCGAATGGTACAGACTGCCCAGTGTTGCTGCTGCTACAAAGTGAAGTAGTAGCTTTAAGTTAAATGGTAATTTGAAAAAATGATCACGTTACAATTGTGTAAGTCACTGGACTTGAATCCTGGCTCCTTTAAATCTCTACTATGCAGCACATGGCTCACTTATTTGAAATAATACCACTTCAAAAAGAAGGTGGATGTCCTATCAATATAGAGGAAGAGGGTGATGTCTCATTGTAAAAGGGGAAAAAACTGAATGGGCTGATAGATTTAATAGTAGCACACGTGATCTCCTGGTTAAGAATCTTGAGACTGAGTCCCAAGTTCAATTGATACTTGTGCCAGAGTTGCCTTCAGCAACGCAGTTGTGCCAACATCAGCGAGGATGTGCCAACAACCTACACTGTTCAGAGGCACTTCCCAATGTTGGACTGGCATTGAGTGGTTATGTGGAAATATATGAGCTGGATTATCCCACACTCTGCAAACCACTGTTAGCGTGAATGCAAGACGCAAATTCAGAGGAAGAACAAAATAGAGAATGCAGAAAAGGTAATCAATGCCAACAGTATAAAGGAACATGGGGTAAATTTTAGAATCATAGAAGTTTACAACATGGAAACAGGCCCTTCGGCCCAACATGTCCATGTCGCCCAGTTTATACCACTAAGCTAGTCCCAATTGCCTGCACTTGGCCCATATCCCTCTATAGAATCATAGAAGTTTACAACATGGAAACAGGCCCCAAAGAACGGGGGGGTTGGGGCGGTGGACAGTGAAAATTTTCGGTTTTAGGAGCAGGACCATATCCCGGCCCCATCGACTTCCGGGTTTGACCCAGACTCATCAGGGTGCACGTGCTTCGGAAACCTGGAAGTGTCGCCGGCATTTAAAGCCGGCCGGACGATATTTAAAGGGCCAATCGAGCTATTTAATCTACTTAAGGATGTTAAATTTTTGTGTTTGGGTCATACCAGCCATTTTAACTGTTTCTGAACATGTCTCCCGTGGCCTCTGAAACACGCCATGGAAATGGAGGCGAGTTGCAACCTTTAGACCTGTAAGTCAGTGATTGACACATGTGAAGAAAAGGTGAGTTTTTGCAGCAGGGCAAACAGTTCTCTCAGACAAACCTTTGGCTGGGAGTTTTTTGTGTTTAGCCTGAGATTTCTTCATTCACAATCAGAATTCTTGTGTTCAGACATATTTACCTACTTTTTGGACCCCCGCAAACTGACACCGTCAGGATAGGGGGGGGCGCAATGGATTTGTTCAGCAGTGAATCTAAGGAGGAGGCACATCACCAAACACGACAGGCACGGCGTGCAGTTCTGAGAGTTGAAGCTCCACAAGACAGAGGTGCGCCACAAGGACCTGCAGAAGAGCAGAGAGGGGAACAACGGAGGGCCCAACAGGAGGCACTACCCACGTTCGAGGGTCTATAGGCAAAGGCTGAGCTTCCTGGACGCCTCTGAGCGGCAATGCCTACGAAGGCTGAGATCGAGTAGCCAGATGGTCCCAGTCATCTGCACGCTCCTTCCTGCAGAGCTGCTCCCGACTGGACTCGGTGGCTACGAATTGCCCATCACAGTTAAAGTCACCACTGCCCTCAATTTCTTCGCCTCCAGGTCCTCCCAGGGCACCACCGGTGACATCAGCAGGAGCTCTCAGTCGTCTGCTCATAAGTGTATACGACAGATCACGGATGGCTTGTTTGCCAGGGCATCCGACTGCATCAATTTCCCCATCGACGACATCAGCCAGACTGAGAGGGCAGTGGGTTTCCACTCTCTGGCTGGTTTCCCAAGGGTACAGGGTGCAATTGATGACACACACAAAACAATAAGAGCACCTGAGCCAGGACTGTTCATCAACCAAAAGGGATATCACTCCACCAATGCACAGCTGGTTTGCAACCACCGGAAGAGGTTTCTGCAGGTGTGTGCTAAGTTCCCTGGCAGCTGCCAAGATTCCTTCATTCTGCGCGAATCTAACATACCGACCTTCTTCCACGCACAAAACAGACTTAAGGGATGGCTCCTTGGAGACAAGGGATAACCCCTGCAGACGTGGCTCATGACACCTGTGAGGAACCCCACCAGCGAGGCACAGCAGCAGTACAACGACAGTCACATCACCAGCAGGTCTGTCATTTGAACAAGCCATAGGAATGCTCAAGATGCGCTTCAGGGGCCTTGATCTGGAGGATCCCTTCAGTACTCACTGGCGAGGGTGTGTAGAATAATAGTCATGTGTTGCGTCCTGCACAACATCGCTCAACAGAGGGTTACTGGCGGATGAGGTCCCATGTGCTCATGAAGCATCCGCACCTACCATCAACGTTGAAGAAGAAGAGGAGGAGGATGAGGAGGAAGGTGAGGAGGAGGAGGAGGAGGAGGACGATGAGCAACCCGTCGACAGAGCAGCGGCACACCAGGTCTGCTTGTTATGCCAGGGTGTCCTCATATTTGTTAGATTCTCATAAGAAGATCTGCAAAGTGAAGATAGTGAAGTAGTCAGACCCCCTGGAACGACCATCACCACCAACACCAGCAAACGCCCCCCCCCCCCACCCACCACCACCTTGCACAAAACATTCCTACAACCACACATACACCCATTGTAAACGCGCCCAATGGATGGCATCAAGTCTCACCATTCATGATGAGGGACAGGCAAGGATGCTTTCAAGAAAGGGACTCAAGAATGGACAAAACTGTGGTGGTGACAAGTATGACATTTATTGTGAATATAAAAAAAAGGAGAAATAAAAAAACACAACATTTAGTCTGACATCCTTGGTGATCACAAAACCTTCGCCTTCCTCTTCCTTGAAGTGCAATGGAACCTGCCATTCTCTCCATTGCAGACATTCCTGCACCTACCTGCGCCACCAGTCCACTAATGCCGGTGGTGGGCTCCTCCATACTCTTCACTATTGTGGACAGTGTGTGTGACACATTGTTCAGTACGTCACAAAGGTGCATCTATACCTCGATCATTCTCCTTTTCGTGGATGGCCCCGGGGTTCAGCATCTGTGTCCAGCTGAGCAGAGCCTGGAGAAGAGTGCACCCACCGACGCGGACTCTGCACAGCTGCCCCTTCCACCAGTGTCTGCTCATGCTCACTTGTGTGTGGTGACTCATCAGGTGACAACCTAACTAACCCTCTAATAGGACCCACTGAGGTGCGAGTGTCTGTGCTGGTGCATGGCTCGCTCTACTGTGACGGTGCGCCCTCAGAGGCATGGAGCTCCTCTGAGGAATCGCCCTCGTCTATGTCTTGTGCCTCCTCAGCATTCCTTGAAGACCGTGGAAGAAAATATACTGCAATATTAAGAATCATCGCAGAAGTGATGTTGCGATGAGCATCCTGAGGTGTGCTACAGGTCAATCATTGATAACATCAATTCATGATGTGCGTAAAGAATGTTAAAGTTCTGACACCAGCCGTTTTCGGGTTGCCAGTCTCACCATCTGCAACGGCCAGGCATTCAACCGTGCGGCTGAGATCTAACACCTCCTCCTCTGCCTCTGTCAGGACCACAATGTGTGGTGGGCCCCCTCCAGTCCTACACCTCTTGTGTTCTTTTTGCGCTCTCTTCTCCTACAAGGGGAGAAAGAACAAATGTGTGAGTGAGTGAAGGTGACGTGTTCACCCGAGGGATGCATTGCATTGGGTGAGGGCTGACAATGAAGCAAATGCATCAGAGGGTGACTATCAGACAGATGCATCACATTGCATCAGAATTGGGGTGAGTGACAGTGGTGGGTGCACAAATGGGGAGGTGAGGAAGTGCATAGAAAATGAAGGTAAGTTGATGATGAAACTTAAGTGGGTGTGAGGAGTGATGTGATAGAGTAGGCATCCCAACACAGAGTGAGGGGGCGGGGGGGGGTTCTTTTCACAGGATGTGGGTGAATCAGCAAATGAACTCACTTTTCCTGACCTGGTTAGGTCGTTAAACTGCTTCCTGCATTGAACCCAGGACCTGGGCATTGTGCTCCTCTGCCATCTCCAGCCGCACCTTCTTAGTGGCAGAAGCAGGTCGCTTCCGCCTGTCAGCGGGGTAGAGGACTTCCCTCCTGCTTCTCACACCAGCCAGTAGAACCTCCAGGGAAGTATCACTGACCCGGGGAGCTGCCTTGGCTTTGTGCTGCTCCATTTTCATTGCACTTCCTTTCTCCTTCAAAATCAATTTTTGCAATGGCCCTTTAAATGCTTCAGTTCACAGCATGTTACAGCTTGGAGATGTGAAACCCAGAAGTAAAATTAATTACCTTCAATTCAGTTGTGATCTCTTAAACTGATGCGCTAAAATTTTTTCCAGGTTTCCCACGCGATTAATTACCCACCCGATAAGTTCCCACCGCCATGCTAAAATCATGGCCCATGAATCTCCACTTCCACCTACTTTATCTTACAGAATTCTGTTTTGTAATTTGTTCCCATCAGATGTTTATTTTACAGATATCTACAAAGTAATGTATATTTTTTAAGACTGTATCCTTTATTTCTATTCAACAGCTTATGTTTTAAATTATAATTTATGTCCCTTCTGGTTGCACTTGCCAGTAGTCATCCTCCAGCTGATGAAATGAACAGTCAACCTGCTCTTGGGCCTCTACCTGTGATGGTTAACAAGTGAAGATAGCAGTTAACCCTAAATCCCACTAGCCAGCTGATTTTTGCCTCTCTCTGTTTGGAAAGCTCTGTTTTTCCACACAGTTCCTCCTGTTAAGAAGCCAACCGAGATCAGAAATTCCCTGTTTAGACAATTGTGGGCATGTAGTAATGGCCATTGTGCAGACATTGGTGTTCCAATCTGTTGTACCAGTCGCTGATCGACACTTAAGCTGGGATTATCTTCTTCAGGGTGGAGTTCCAGGAGGCAGGGTGGAACTTCTGCCCACTCCTCCGAATCCAATCCTGACTCATTTCTCTGGGTTGGGGCTCATTCCGATGCATGGTGGGTTCCAAGGAGGATTCCCAGTGCTGCAGCACCAGACGAGGCCATAAAGGACTGCAGAAGCATCTCGAAGATCAGACCAGCTGTCCCACTGAAGCCTTTGGCTGAAATCGGGGCCTTCAGAAGGTAGGTTTTGGGAGCCAGACTGGAGAGAGAGGAGACCGCTACAGGCCCTCTCTTTCCACAGGGGGAAACCACAGGATCTTTACTGCCGCTTTTCGGAGCCTACGAGCCACCTTCCCTATATCGGTCCTAGGAAGTTGTGGTAAGTGGAGCAAAACCATAGGATCCTGAGCACCAACCCCCCTCCCCCCGCCACCATTTATGTGCATCGCCTGGGGAAGGAGAGGCCAGTGGCAGTTCCCGGCATGGGTGAGGGGAGGGAAATACAGGCCGGACGGTGAGGTGGCGATCGGCCTCACAGCCTGCACTTTCCTTCATTCCCCGCTCAAAATCGCATGGGATCATGGAGCAGAATCTTGGTCTAACTCCCAGAATTATCAGGAAAGACTGAACAGGCTCTTTTCTCTAGAAAGGAGAAGACTGAGGGGTGACCTGATGGAGGTCTTTAAAATTATGAAGGGGTTCGATAGGGTAGACGTAGAGAAGATGTTTCCACTTGCGGGGGAGGGCAGAGCCATGGATCATAAATATAAGATAGTCACTAATAAATGCAAAAAGGAATTCAGGAGAAACATCTTTAGATGGAGAGTGGTTAGAATGTGGAACTTACTACCACATGGAATAGTTGAAGCAAATAACATAGAGGCATTTAAGGGGAAGCTAGATAAGTACATGAGGGAGAAAGGAATAGAAGGATATCCTGATAGGGTGAGATGAAGTAGAGTGGGAGGAAGCTCGGTGGAACGTGGACCTGTTGTGTCTGTGCTGTAAATTCTACGTAATTCTATGAAACACTTCACTGGAACACTGCTTTTTCTATTTTTAAAATAATGTTTAATATTCTTGAATTTTCTCGCACAAAACATAAGAAGCCAACATTAAACAGATTTGTCATCGGCAAGTTCATTTTGCACTGAGTTTTTCCCGTTCCAAAGATCTCTGTGCCATATATGCCACAAAATTATATGCTGCCTGTCACTTCTGGATTCTACCAAAAGGTGTGCCAGGAATTGGCTGATTTTCAAAACCCAATGCCCCTGGCATTGATGTGCTGAGTGCCAATTTCCCATACAGAGGTCAAAACTGATGTGAAATCATCACTTGACTCCAAAACTCTCTTTCTTCTGAACAAAACTGGATAATTATCCCAGACACTTAATAGATGTTTCCCCCCAGTGGCTGTTTCCAGATTACAAAGATTTTTTTTATATATAGATGAAATAAACGTGCCCTCTGCCCACAAGCAGCGGCTGCAATTTTCTAAACCTGATGGGATTGATACAAAAGGAAAGCTTATGTGGCATTCATGCCAACGTACCCTTATTTGAATATTAATCAGTCCCTCGTTTCAATATTAGTTAGCCATTCTCCAACGCAACTATTTGCAAGAAGGTGCTGCAATGCAAGTTTAAAAATCAGGATCGTTGGCCCAGTTTAATTTTCTATGGGCCATTGGTAAGAAACTATGGTTTGGTTAGTCTAAAGCAGAAACATAGAGGTCGATTTTAACCCCCACCTCCCCTCGCCCAACAGCAACGGTGTGTGGGAGGGGTTAAGACCAGGTCAAGTCCACTTACCAGCCTGAGGCCACACCGTTCCCACCTGGCGACATCTTATCTCATCATGGTGTCAGCTGTGGTTCAGTTGGTAGCACTCTTGCCTCTGAGTCAGAAGGTTATGGGTTCAAGCCCCACTCCAGAGACCTGAGTATATAAGCTGGGCTAACACTTTGGTGCTGTGCTGAGGGAATACTGCACTGTCAGAGATGTGTTCTCTTAGATGCAATGTTAAGCCATGGCCCTGTCTGCCTATGCAGGGTAGACATAAAAGATCCCATGGCACTCTTTGAAAAAGAGCAGCAGAGTTCTCTCCTGTGTACTGGCCAACATTCATCCCTCAATCAACTCCTAAAACAGATGATCTGACAATTTATTTCATTGCTGTTTGTGGGACCTTGCTGTGTGCAAATTGGCTGCTGCATTTCCTACATTACAACAGTGACCACACTTCAAAGATAATTAATTGGCTGTAAAGCGGTTTGGGACGTCCTGAGGTTGTGAAAGGTGCTATATAAATGCAAGTATCCCTTTATAATGCACTTATCCTTTATCACAGGGAAACAATGCTATATTTAGAGGAGGATTTCACAAATGCAATAAACTGAAACCTTTATTCCGTTGAGTGGAAAGGTATTTCAAAATGGTAGAGTATGTCAAATTAAACACGCAGATTACAACATAAAGGGGGGCAAAATTGGACTTCAGCAGAAACGGGTGATTATGAATTGCGAGCCTGATTTTCTTTTCCATTAACTTCAAAAATGACTTCCTTATGCATCTGTGTCAGTATGGTAGCACTCTTGCCTATTGAGTCAGAAAATTGTGAATTAAAGCCTCACTCAAGGACTTGAACATGTAATCCAGGTTAACACTTCAGTTCAACGATGCGAGAGTACTGCATCTACTCTCATTTGGATGCGACATTAAACGGAGGCCTCATCCGCCTGTTCTGATGGTTCCACTGGACATAAAAATCTCCATGGAACTATTCAAAGAAGAGACAAGAAACAAGATATTGTGAAACCTCAGCAGTTCATATCTTCAGGTATCCTGGCCCAACATTTCTTCTTCCATTGGCATCAAAATGAAAGGCCAATCAGATTACCTGGTCATAATTTTTATAATTCATTCTGGGGATAGGGGCATCGCTAGTGAGGCCAGCAATTAATGCCCATCCCTTAAGAAGGTGGTGGTGAGCCGTCTTCTTGAGCCACTGCAGTCCGTGTGGTGAAGATGCTCCCACAGTACTGTTGGGTAAGGAGTTCCAGGATTTTGACACAATGACGATGAAGGAACGGGGGCTCTATATGTCCAAGTCGGGATAGTGTGTGACTTGGAGGTGAACTTGGAGATGATGGTGTTCCCATGCACCTGAAAGCAAAGAGGAAAATGCATCAGACTTCAAGAGTTAATACTGTGCAGGTTTCTCTATCTGGCCCTGTGACTTACGTTTGCACCATCGGTGGCAAGGGCTGTCCCTGGAGAATTGGACTCTTCAGCAACTCATGGCATTGCAGAGTGGTAAAGTAACTGAACTGCTTTGGCACTTACACCATCCTGTTTGGAGATGGACGGTTGCCATCAATACCTTGATAGTCCAGAGGTTGCCATGATAGTGTTGCTTCATGTTTATAATTAATTTCAGCTGTAAAACTGACAAACAAAATATTGTGAAACCTGAGCAGTTTGCATCTCCCGGAATCCTGGTTAATGAATGATGATTTACAGCCAGTGGCACATGTGTGGTTAATAAATGTACTGAAAAAGTCTTTGAAAGTGCAGTGTCTTCAGAAAGAATTGAAGATTGCAGTATCTCAGTTGTAAACACTGATTTGAAAAGGGCATGAACTGGAGTCAGCATGGCTAGTCACACAAAGACCGAGGGATACCTAATGCAATTATGGGAAACCAGACAAAACTTGTGTAAAAGTGAAAGCATATGAATTAAGTGCTGCACCCTTAATCTCTTGTTATACAGAGAGCTCCTGTTTCTATGTCTAATTTTACAAGCTGATATAAAGAACAAGAACCAAGGGTTCTTATCAAGCCAAATTTGTTCAACTGGGCTAATTTGGATCTCCAATCAGAATAGTTAGCACACTATAAAAAGGAGATGTTTGTTTAAAAGCTCCTGCACATACAAAATACCACAAAATCTCCAGATTGTAGCAAGTACTTGAAACTAAAACTTGAAAGATTTGAAATTACAGAAATGTTCCTCACTTACAGCCTGTACTTTTTGATCACTCATGGCTTGAGCATTTGGTTCTCCCATTGAATAGTTTTCAGTAATTATCCCAGTGCATGTCTGCTACAAAACAAGCTTCAAGCAAAACCAGAGATTAGAAGAATTGTCCCGGCAGGACAGTTGCTAGTTAATACCTTATTATTTCCTTTAATAGAGTTAAGAATAGCATAGAAGGTAAGTATACACTCTGCAACACAATGGGTTCCTGTTACTGGGTCCATGGAAATATCTACCATCTGTGGAATCTTCTGCATTAAATGTAGAATGTAATGTTAGATTGATATCAGGCGATTTTTACTAGATTACATTTGGCAATGTCAGTTTGGCTTAGTTATCAGCATGTCAAGGTTGTCGGTTTTAATGTCACTCCAAGATATATAATCTAGGCTGATATTTCAGTGCACTACCGAGGGACTGCTGCATTGTTGTAACATTTTTAAAAATTTGCATTTATATAGCTCCTTTCAGGACGACCCATGGCACTTTACAGCCAATGAAGTATTTTTAAATTGTAGTCAATGTTGTACTGTAGGAAACGCAGCAGCCAATCTGCGCACAGCAAGGTCCCACAAAACAGCAATGTGATAATGACCAGCCAAACTGTTTTAGTGATGTTGGTAGAGGGATAAATATTGGCCAGGACGCCAGGGAGAACACCACTGCTCTTCTTTGAAATAGTGTCATGGGATCTTTCACGTCCACTTGAGAGGGCAGACAGGGCGTTGGTTTAACATCTCAACCAAAAGACAGCACCTCCGACAGTGTAGCACTTTCCTCAGTATTGCGCTGGAATGTCAGCTTAGATTTTGTGCTCAGGTCTCTGGAGTGGGACTTGAACCCACAACTTTCTGACTAAGAGCGCTATCAACTGAGCCAAGGCCGACACCCAGAGAAGGAAACTGGACAAAGAGGATGGCATGCCTGTTCCATTAATTTAAAGTGAAGGAAAATCAGGTGGGTTCTGTTAGAAACATACAATCCTCCCCACCAGATTTTCCTCTGTATTTATTGTTTGAGCAGTATGGATGAAAATCTGCCCTTTAATTAGGATACTGTGCACAACAGTGACCTGTGGACTATACAACATGTTTGTAAGATGAAACAGTAACCTATTAATATGCATCTTTCTTATGTCTATCCAGAATTTACCATGAATTCCAGGCACTGCAAAGGCTAATGGGACCGTTAAGCCTCTGGTCTCAGACACAGAGAGAAAAAGTCGGAACTTTGAAAGCACGGTAACTAGGTTGGTCCCAAGAGGAACAGAACTGAAAGCGAGTGCTAGAGTATGTGCAGACTAATAGTAAAGAGGTATTTTACGCTCACGACAATCAAAGGCAGAGTGCAGCTTTACAGGCCTTTTACTGTACCAGAATGTGTGCTGTTCTATGTGTTGACTTGTTTAATTTCTGTAAATAAATCTCGTCAGTTAATTCGGAATCGGAGCACAGGTTGAGCGTGGTGTGTTGATAGTACCGTCCTCCAGAATGGCTTCGAGAGAAATAAGTGCAGTGGGCACTGACAATCCAGGGTTGTGTGAGTTCTAAAGGATACTAAAAGCCTTTGCAGGGATAGGAAGCTACAGGGCTATGTTTTTAGTTTGCAAGGGATGCTTGGTTCTCTTACAGGAAGTGTGGCACAATCATCATAAGGTGGGGGAAGCTCATTAGCATAATCCTAAAATTACATCACACAGGTGGCAGTGAGTTCTAGCCCTGTCACAGATGCAGACAGGGGTGTATGGTAGGAGAAGATCACTCCGCTAGAATGGAGCGAGGACATGGAGTAATTTGAAGAGGGGAAACCTGAATTTAATTTGACAAGGCACACAGAGCTGGTGCAGCTTGGTGGAGATGGGTGTGAGGGCCCATTCCCCTCATCCATCTAGATATTTTGCCAGTATTATTTTCCAAGGATTACATAGAATTACAGCACAGAAACAGGCCATTTGGCCCAACTGGTCTATGCCAGTGTTTATGCTCCACATGAGCCTCCTCCCACCCTACTTCAACCAGCCCTGTCTGCATATCCTTCTATGCCTTTCTCCCTCATTACGTATCTAGCTTCCCTTAAGATATAAGTAGCATTTAGACATGTTACCATGTTTGGATATCATTGTTTTCTCCTGAAGCCAGAAACAATTAAAAACTTTACATCTAACCCAGAAAAAAAGGATATAGAGCCAAGAAAGCAGCAAAGCCTTCCCTGCATCCATTGAGGTGGACCAATACAATGGGCTATCTGGATTGCTGGACTGGGGAGGTAAAACGCCCTACAGTAATCTGAGCAAAGAGCAGGCCAATTTAGGACTCTGCCTTAGCTGAATTCCTCATATGTAATAATCCTAGTCCGATCACCAGAATGTTAACTTTGCCAAAAATTAGTCCCAAGTGCAAGTATTTTCTACTCGTGGCGAAATCTGAGTGGTCACTAGTCTTTGCGCTAGCCTAAACAAAATAAACCCTATGTGGGCAAAGTTACTTTTCACTATCTTCAAATCTTCAAGTATCCAAGACAGCATAGGCTTCTTGACACAGCACCAGTTGCTACATGGAGAACAAAGCATTATAGCATTGCCCTCTGGAGTATGTTACTGTTGTAACCACTTGGCAATTCATTTCATTCTTGTTTTAAATGAATTAGGTTTATCTTAGTGAAAATTAATGTATCTTAGCCACATTACAAAGGCGGATTTACATATTCAGCAATCATCAATATGAAAATACATCATTTGGGCATAAATTCTGTCAAGTAACCATGAAATGTCACAGCTTAAAAGGCCTTTTTAATTTGAAACTCTTTAACCCTCTGAGTATTGAAAGTGTCTATCAGATTATGAAACATTCATGCCGTGATCATTTGACATCTGCAAGAGATCGTTTTCAGTAAATTTCCACTTATGAATATTACCATATAGAATTAAAGAAATATGTAAACATTTTAAAGTTGCACTATTCTTGGAATGTCCTACAGAATTGAAATGGTGTTCCAAGGTTAAATTTGATTCCAGTTGATCTATCCCCCTAAATATTATTAGTGCATCATCAGGCAGTCAGACTGCAGACCATATTTGGATCTCCCCCACCCAGCCTTCCCAATGAGCGATGCAGTGGGAATTTTGTGTTGGGCTGCTTGGAGGGGTTGGCAGGGATAGATGAGTGATATGTTATCAAGACTTCTGAGATTTGACAGTGAAACACCAATCTCTCACTCATCTCTACGCTGCTAATCTCTGGTCATTGTCACATTGCTGTTTGTGAGACCTTGCTGTGCACAAATTGGCTGCCACATTTCCTACATTACCACAGTGACTATGCTGCAAAAGTACTTCATTGGCTGTAAAGCGCTTTGGGACGTCCTGAGGTAGTGAAAGACGCTAAATAAATGCAAATTCCTTCTTTCTTTCTTAATACCATTAGCTCAAAGTCAGCACACTGGCTGAAAAATGATTGAAGAAGTACAAATGTACAAACTTACAGGAGGCATAACTGAGTTCCTTATGTCAGACATTGCAGCAAGGAAGAGGACAAGAGAGTGAAACAGATGGGAAGTTTTCACCAGGCTGTTCCCCAAGTGTGACCTGGCAGCTGGCCCAACATAGCATTGCAGATGACTTGGGAGTGGTGTGCAGGCTGCTTCCCAATCTTGGATCACAATATCCATGGGCCAGGGGACGCATACCTTGGAGGAAATGTCTTCTTAAACTTCCTGCACTGTGTGAGGGCATTCTTCACGTCAGCAAAATTACAGCAACGACAGAGTGAAAGTACAGGAGAAAATGCCTTAAATGAGCTCATAAAATATTCTCAGCATCCCTTTAACACCTCGCATTACCATTAGTTTGGAAGGAAATGATGCAGCAACAACAACTTGCATTTGCATCGCGCCTTTAACGTAGCAAAACATCCCAAGGCACTTCACAGGTGCGATACCAGACAAAATATTGACGGAGCCAAAAGGCAGGTGACCAAAAACTTGGCCAAATAGCTAGGTTTTAAGGAGTGTCTTAAAGGAGAAGAGAGAGGCAGAGAGGTCTGGCGGGGGGTGGGGGGGGGCGGTGGGGAACTCGAGAGATTAGGGCTTAGATGGCTGAAGGCACAGCCACCGATGATAGGGCGAAGTCAGGGATGCATAAGAGGCCATAATTTGAGGAACCCAGAGTTCTCGGAGGCTTGTAGGGCTGGAGGAGGTTATAGAGATAGGGAGGGGTGAGGCCATGGAGGGATTTGAACACAAGGATGAGATTTTTAAATTCGAAATGTTGGTGGACCGGGAGCCAATGTAGGTCAGTGAGCACAGGGGTGATGGGTGAACGGGGCTTGGTGTGAGTTAGGAGACGGGCAGCAGAGTTTTGGATGAGCTCAAGTTTATGGAGGGTGGATAGAAATAAGGTTTTGCCTGGGGTTTTGATTTTGGTTTAGGACTGCAGCCCTTGAAGTGTTAAGAACAAGATCTAAAAGAGGGATTTGTATACCAGCCAACGTTTTTGCTATGTGATCTTTCAATGTTATTAAAAGCAGGGTAAACTTGGCAACTCCAAAGCTAGAACCAAGCTATACTTTATGCCATATACAGTATATGGCATCAGTTCCAACAATGCGTCCAATGCAAGGCATTTATCACCCTTACTTCTGCTTTATGCCTTTGACTTCCCACACTACTGTGCTCATAGGTCCATGTACAATTATTTACCAGGTAGATTTAATTTTATAAAGATAAAGTAAATGAAGGGTGCACTTTTTATTGCTTATTACTTCATAAGAACCTCACCATTGTCACAGTTGAATTTTAATAGTGCTAATGACTAAAAGGAAGTAGGGATTAGGAATTTATTGATTGAGTGGTTTGGAAATCACAAATAGTTAAGTAATAAGGAACGATGGCCTGTACTGTACAGGAACCTGATGGTGTACAGGTCAATTGACAAAAGTCTGTATAAAGAATTCTTCAATTAGCCTGGTATTCTTAATTCAACAGAGTCCCTTATTACTGCCAATGGTTTGCTCAGTCTAAAGAGCAAGGGGATAATTTTGACTTTGTGCGATAGTGTAAAATGGGTGATAGCAAATCGGCAGCCTGCTTTACATCGCTCCTGATTTTTTATTTCCATGGAAGTCACCAGGGCAATCACCGATTTTACACTATCGCACAAAGTCAAAATAACCCCCTATGATTGGTGTGCGCCTAGCGCCTGGTAGCGAAGTGAGGATAGACTGCTTTATTCTTTTAGTGTTCAGTGATGAATCAATGGCTGTCCAGTGGAGCGTATCAGATCTACTGGAGGAGTGAGGGGTGGGCTGATGGTGGAGTGGGGAGCTGGGACGATAGTAGAAGAATCCATTCATATTCTTTGGTAGTTTAGGAGTCCCATGCGGATCACTGTTTGGATTTGGCTTCAGTTTTAGAGTGGGTAAACTCCCAATTTTTATAGCTCCTCCCTACCTTTTAATCCAAGCTTTTAAGGCACTTTTATATTATTTTTGTTCTATGGAGTTGTAGTTCCAGCAAAGTCTGCAAAATGATGATTCGTGTCACTCAGTCCGAAGGGAATTTTATGCACCACTCCTTTGTGCCTCAAAGCATGAAAACACCAACAATAGTGCCACTCTAATGATGAGAGCATCCAACAGAGCCCTGCGATGAGATGGGCAGCCCTTGTGCCAAAAGTATGAACTCTTCAGGAGCCAGATTAGATAGTATTTCATAGTCAAGTATAAATGGGAACGTCTATATTAATGCTGGTAATTTCTATCATGGGGAAATTTGTCGCGGTAAAAATTTAGCCATATTAAGGTTAATTTAGATTTAGATTAGAAATTTATAAATGTAGGGATTTCATTCAAGCTGCCTTAAGTCCATGGTGAATAAAGGCACCGCCCAATGTAGCAGACAGAAATAGCAGTGAAGTGGGACTAATTGGATAGCTCTTTCCAGCACAGACCCAATAGGCCGACTGGCCTCCTTCTGTGCTGTATCATTCTATGATTCTATGAAGTAAATGCCAGGCCAACATCATCAGAAAAGAGAAAAGGACAGGTTTATGGTTCAATATTTACCATTTTTTTTCTTTTCTTTTTAACTATGGCTCAATTGCTGTCTGTGCCGAGTCAGCTGATCTCAGGTAGGGCAGTGGTACAGGGTTCCAATTGATCTGTTGGCTAGGAAGGGGATAATCAGTCAGGGTTCCATCAACCTGATCGCTGCCCAGCAACCCCTGCTGGAAAGCAAACAAGGTTGAGGACTGAGCCGGGCTTTGGTAGGGATGCCTTTCACAGTTAAACAGCCTGCTGCCATTCGCACCCTTCTGGGTCCACACATGAAGACTGACGACTTGGATGTCGCACTGGGAGGACTACCAACACCTTTGGAATCACACTCCAGCAAAAAGTCAGGATGGTGAGAAGAAGGGAGGAAAAGGGAAAAAGTGGCAAAAGAAAAAACTCCTCATAAAAGAGTAAAAAACCTTTCTTTGCTTTTCAATCCACAGTTGTTAAAAATTAGAATCCAGTCGATGAGTTTGTATAGAAACACCAAAGCCTGAATATTCAAGGATATTGCAACAACAGATGTTACCTGTGAAGCCCCAATTACATTCAATTTATTATTCTATGACTTGAATCCTAAAAGTGAGCAATATGTGTGGGTCAAGCTTGGAGGACACAAGAGATAAGATCAGGACCTACTCCGTTAATGGTAGGGTGTTGGGGAGAGTTATAGAACAAAGAGATCTAGGAGTACAGGTTCATAGCTCCTTGAAAGTGGAGTCACAGGTGGATAGGGTGGTGAAGAAGGCATTCAGTATGCTTGGTTTCATTGGTCAGAACATTGAATACAGGAGTTGGGATGTCTTGTTGAAGTTGTACAAGACATTAGTAAGGCCACACTTGGAATACTGTGTACAGTTCTGGTCACCCTATTATAGAAAGGATATTATTAAACTAGAAAGAGTGCAGAAAAGATTTACTAGGATGCTACTGGGACTTGATGGTATGACTTATAGGGAGAGGTTGGATAGACTGAGACTTTTTTCCCTGGAGAGTAGGAGGTTTAGGGATGATCTTATAGAAGTCTATAAAATAATGAGGGGCATAGATAAGGTAGATAGTCAAAATCTTTTCCCAAAGGTAGGGGAGTCTATAACAAGGGGGCATAGATTTAAGGTGAGAGGGGAGAGATACAAAAGGGTCCAGAGGGGCAATTTTTTCACTCAAAGGGTGGTGAGTGTCTGGAACGAGCTGCCAGAGGCAGTAGTAGAGGCGGGTACAATTTTGTCTTTTAAAAAGCATTTGGACAGTTACATGGGTAAGATGGGTATAGAGGGATATGGGCCAAGTGCAGGAAATTGGGACTAGCTTAGTGGTATAAACTGGGCGACATGGACATGTTGGGCCGAAGGGCCTGTTTCCATGTTGTAAACTTCTATGATTCTAGGCATTGGACCAATTAAGAGAAAATGGCACTGGCTATAAACATAGTTTCAATGCTTTTACCACCACTTGGTGGTTTGCAAATTGGGTTTAATTCAGCAGCAAGCACTTACCAGCTGTACACTAAAAATACAATTTCAGCCCATTATTAGAGAACAGTTTCCATTTTTTTGGAGTTTTCCTGCTATGCTCTTTTATTTTAGGTATCCTTTAAGCCACCCATGTCAAATTTGAACCAAGTGCCAGCTCTTGCCCGTCAAGGTGGAAGTGGTTGTTTAAAGGGAAGGTGAGATTGCTTCTCCAGGCTTTGGCAACTTCTTGTGATTGACTGCAGGGACCTGCAAAATGTTTGCACCATTTTATTTAGGAAGCCTTCACCAATGGAGAGGCTTCTACTGAAGGGGAGTTAGGGGGCAAGTATTTGAAGGCTGCAAAAATGAACTTCCCCCAATGGGAATCCCACTTTACATGATATACACGTTGGAGGAAGAAGAGTAGCAGGAGGCAGCAAGGGAAGTCAGATTAGTGAGGCAACACCAGAGGATAGCCAGATCATCCCGGTGGTACCCATCCAGCAAGATGTATCGGCCCCAGATAAACTTTCCAGGAACGAGTCTCCAAACCAAACTATTAAAATAAAAAACAACTTAAATTTCTGTTTATAGGAATACACCACACTTACCCAAGTCCAAAAAACTTAAAAGTGCAGGTTTGCAAAAGCTGTGACTTAGCGACTCCCACATGTGTGCAAGCTACTGCTGTAGTTTAACCAGCTAATAGCAGTACAGAGTACTGGTAGGCTTCCCACTGCCTATCCCACTGGGTCTACCTTATCCACTTGGGCACTGGATTACAGAGTAAAATCTCTAGTGGCAGATCTACCAGACTGGCTGACTGATCAACAGCCCTGAGCTATATCGGATCTGTCACAGAGGATCAACTGGGCTCCAATATTACATCACCAGACATATTATCGTGGAGCTAACTCAACCCCAAATAGCCAGACTTACAAGTACAATGAAACCTGACTGGTTTTACGAGTGTCCTTTAGTTACTATTTTCTCCCTTTTCTGCTATATAAGTCATATTAAATTGAACAAGTCAAATGACTCATATATACTCGTTACAGCGATAAATTGGACGAATTAATGTACAGGAGCTAAATTATGAAGCAGTATATTTGAATATTATTAATGGCATGCTATTACTATCCAGTTACTAAAGAAGATGCCTTCATGCCCAGGAGTACAAATATAGTTGTGCCACCTAGTTTATAACACTGCATTATTTTAGCAGCATACCCTTGGCAAGTAAGTGTCCTGGATGGTACATACCGCTATGTAATTTGCACATAGTGGAAAGTTCAATGCAATTTCTATCACTTCTAAGCATAGCTCGAAAAAGTAGATGTGGGATATCTAAGTGTATTTTACGTGCAGTTAGATGAGGCTGACACTGAAATATTGTGAACATGTAAACACGTTAATAGATGCGCCCAGTTGCATTTAAATAAAAGGCGGCCATTTTTCCATCCTGCCTTGCACTTCTAAATCCCCGTGTAGATAAATTATTACTGAATACAGTATCAGCGCTGACTCCATCGCTCTGAGAGGCAATAGAGTCAGCAATTCTCAGGATAGCAGAACGGTTTCTGAGTAATGGTACACCCACCATTTCGAACTATTTGCACAGCGGTGTAATTCAGCAAGTGAGCATGGTCATTCTTCTATTCTTAAGATATAAAAAAAATCAGCTGCTAAGTGAGCCAGAAGTTTCTCCTGACGTCACCTTAACACTTCCCGACCCATGGCCGCAGCGTGATTTCTGCTACTGAACATGACGAGGCAGGATGGAAAAATGGCCACCTTTCACTTAAGTGCAACTGGGCGCATCTATTAACGTGTTTACATGTTCGCAATATTTCAGTGTCAGCCTCGTCTAACTGCACATAAAATCAGATATCCCACATCTTTTTCCAGCTATATTTTACCACGGCTGGTTTACATGGAGTAAAACATTTACACCAAATTCTGTAGCATACGTAAACATTTTGATGCCCTACAGAGGACGGAGATATACTCATGCATACATTTACAAACTTAAGAGATCTTCTTCCATCAACGCTTTCTGACACACTATGTTAAGATGAAAAAATACAGTCGTATAAAAGGCTTTTACCGTGCAGTGATGTTAGAGTTGATTAGCCTGTACACGTAAATATTAGGATAAATAAACTACTGTCAAGCTGGAAATTTGCTTCAGTATATTCTGATCTGAACCAACATGGGACTGAGCCATTGCAGTTTATATTTATAATTCAACTGTAATCAGTGGGGAAAGTAGAAAGCACTTTTAGTGAGCAATTATTACAATGACTTATTCAATGTAAATAACTGAGTTCTGGTACTCCGCATCTTCTAACAATATTACGCATTGACTGTTGACCCCTAAGGACCAAATGGATTGCAATAATGAGGGCAAGTGCAATTGGATGGTTTACTGAGTGAAATCGGCAGCAATCATAAGAAGGGGAAGATGAAGCCAATTTGCTCGAATGTAGACCACGGGCATCAGTGACAAACAACACAACACTTTTGATGGTGCTGCCTCATCACATCATTGGGTGACTACTTAAAAGCACTTGGTACAAGTGACTGCAGAATATGAGAACCACTGGCTAACTCAGTCAGCTAGTACTAGGACTGTTTAAAAGGAAATCATGATTGCTTTCGTGCTGATGCAGTATGTTAAGCATTTGGTTCGCAGGCCGATTTTCTCACTCTTCAGATATCCGTCAAGCACCAGCAATGCAGAACTTTCAGTGAGGAGGGGGGAGGGGAATCTCATCATTTTATCACAGGGGTATTGTTTACACAAGAATATTGATAGAATCATGTGGCAAATAGAATCATATAGGTTGAGTGTAGTGAAACAATTGAATCTTTTATTATTGTTGGACTTAGTCCATAAGTACTACTATAGATTTTATAAAGGATTTACAGTAAGTTCATCAGGACAAATAGTGCAGTGATGTTAAACAGATGTGATGAATACTTTAAATCCTTACATAACCTTTATATTTCCTTTTTAAACTTTGCAAGAGTATGTTGTAAGCTCTGGGCCAGGGTGAATTATACCAAAGGAACAGAAGGTAGCAGAATTAGAAGCACACAGATAAGCCTTTATGCATAAGTGGTATTGCATCTGAGGCAGTACAACCTATTAGGAATGCGACTGAAACATTTTATCTTGAATACATTAATTTATCTATCCTACATTAGAAAGTGAAAAAGAATTATAGCACCTTTCACATCCTCAGGACATCCCAAACCACTTTACAGCCAATGAAGTACTTTGAAATGTAGTCACTGTTACAGTGTAGGAAGCACAGCAGCCAATATGCACACAGCAAGGCCCCACAAATAGCAATAAGATAATGACCAGATAATCTTTTTTTTTAGTGATGTTGGTTGAGGGATAAATATTGGCGAGAACACCTGGGAGAACTCCCCTGCTCTTCTTCAAAATAATGCCATGGGATCTTTTATGTCCACCTGGGAGGCCAGACGGGACCTCGGTTTAACGTCTCATCTGAAAAATGTTTAAGTAAACAAAACATCAAGGCAATTCATTTCTCAATGTATGTGATTTACCAGAATGTTGCTGGGGCTTAAAGGGTTAAATTATGAAGACAGGTTGCATAAACTTGGCTTGTATTCCCTTGCATATAAAAGATTGAGGGGTGATTTGATTGAGGTGTTTAAAATGTCAAAAGGTTTGGATAGAGTAGATGCAGAGAAACTATATCTTCTGGTGTCAAGACTAAGGGGACATAATCTTAAAATTAGAGGTAGGCCATTCCCCAAGTTGCCCTGAGAAGGTGGTGGTGGGCTGCCTTCTTGAACCGCTGCAGACCTAGTGGTAATGGTGCTCCCACGATGGTCTTTTGGCACTTTTCCTCTACTTTTTTAAATACTTGCCCTTTTTAACAGATTAGTTTACCCTGAAAGGAAAACATTCTTTTTTATTGTGTTTAAATATGAACAAAATGGTATTAGATGAGAGTTAGGTGGTAATATTACTCATTTTATCAGATCAAGGGACACAACCTTGCTACTAACCAAGTATGGGGACGATACCTACCACTTGAAATATTTGAAGGAGTTAAGCATTATTTCTGGCACATTGAGGGAAGAGGTATTGGGCTGATCAAGGTCAAGATGAGCAATGGCTGACTCAGAATTGGAACATCAAGCACTGCCAGGTCACCTATTGAATGGGTTATTTGCAATTCAGAGTTCCAAATACGTCCCTGACATTATGATTTAACTCTGAGTGTGGCAAAATACAAAAGGCTGTTATTTGTTCTCCCGCACTTTTCCATGCTCTATGGACTAAAAGTGAAACCAGTTCACTTCTGTTTGTGCAGTATGGAATGTAATGAAGGTGACAATGGAACAATGATGATGTGGCACCTTACTTACATATGTGAATAAAAACACAAAGCAAATAATATCTTGGCTTGTGAAGTTGGATGGCGACTGTGGTTTAGGTGTACACCAATGCAAAGTCTGCCCGCCGTTCAATCTGTTAAAAGTTAACCCATTCAATACTTTGAGAACTCTTTTATCTGCGGCGCAAAACAAGTGTAATGCCCATCAGCTCATATTGGTAATGGTATCCAAAATTAGTAGAGAGAAAGATTAAGTCTATCTCTAGAAAAGAGATGGCTGAGGGGGTGACCTAATAGAGGTCTTTAAAATTATGAAGGGGTTCAACAGGGTAGATGTAGAGAAGATGTTTCCACTTGTGGGGGAGTCCAAAACTAGGGGTCATAAATATTAGATAGTCACTAATAAATCCAATAAGGAATTCAGGAGAAACTTCTTTACCCAGAGAATGGTTAGAATGTGGAATTTGTTACCACATGGAGTAGTTAAGGCGAATAGCTTAGATGCCTTTAAGGGGAAAGCCAGATAAGTACATGAGGGCGAAAGGAATAGAAGGATATGCAGATAGTGTTAGATGAAGTAGGGTAGGCGGAGGCTCATGTGGAGCATAAACACCGGCATAGACCAGTTGGACTGAATGGCCTGTTTCTGTGGTTTAAATTCTATGTAAAGTCCACCACCAATTTATCAAATGGAGGAATTTAACCCCTACTCTCATAGCAAATGTCGAAAATGGAGGCCTGCTGAAATGTTTATAGAGTTGTGGCTGGACTTATTTAACCTACTGGTAACAGTACACTCTAAGAATTGCACTGAGCAAATATGCTTCAATATTATATGATACCCATACTTGTCAGCTCAAATTGATCCCACCACTATCAGCAACAGATCTGTAATAACCAATACTTCATCCTGGCGTGACATAGCTCAGAAATATTCTAGTCAGACACAAACAAAGTATCATTTCAGAATGATACCAGGGCTGAGAGGGTTAGATTATGAGGGCAGTTTGCATAAACTTGGCTCGTACTCCCTTAAATATAGAAGATTGAGAGGTGATTTGATAGGGTAGATACGGAGAAACTATTTCCTCTGGTGGGGGAAGATAAGAATAGGGGGACATCATCTTAACATTAGAGCTGGCCCATTCAGGAGTGAAATCACACAAAGGTAAGTAGAAATCTAGAACTCTCTCCCTCCCAAAAGGCTGTGGATGCTAGGACAACTGGAGCTTTCAAGACAGAGATAGATAGGTTTTTGTTAGGTAAAGTTATCAAGGGATATGGAGCAAAGGCAGGAAAATGGAGTTGAGGTGCAAATCAGCCATGATCTAATTGAATGGCGGAGCAGACTCAAGAGCTGAATAACCTGTTTCTGTTCCTAAGTGTAGAATGACAAAATCTATAATTGCACTTCTGGAGATTTCTTACAGTTCAAGAGGACATGGAAAGTCAATGTTATATTCCTAAAAATAGTGACTGCAATCCTATTAAAAACACAAATGTGTTAATATTAACTCTCAATGAATCTTCTCCACTGGAAAAGTAAAATATTCACAGTAGCTTAGATGGTGCTGAAAATACCCTAACCCTCAAAGAGTTAAAACATGGAATGCATGTATAAACAATAGGCTATTATTGCTACATTTTTCTTAGACCTAAATCAAATATATTATTTACACTTCAGCAGTACAGATCTGCAAGTTTATTGTAACCAGTAACAAACCTGGCCTTGCATTGTACCAACCAATACATGTGACCTTATTCAAGCCATTCAATACACTCTTGCATTGTTTTCTTAGTTTTATATATAGAGTATGTTGTATTAACGGGGGAATATAAAGTGACCCACATGAAAAATGCTATACGTGAGGTTTCATTAAAAACAGGAGATCATTTAATAGGATTAAAAATTGGAAGTAAAGTCACAGAAATATCTCCAAGCACTTAATTAAAATTAACTTTATTGCAACTCTTAAAAACAACATTCTTACACAGTTTCCCCATTTTAACATTGCAAAATAGTTTGAGCATTTTATAATCAGCCCAACACTGTAAAAGCGGCAAAACTTCTTTATATACCTATTCTGGCACCTGTGTTAGAGGTAATTGTATCAATAGAGTCTGTTATCTTTGGTCTGCGTTCCAATTCAGCCTGACTGTTGGTGGATGTAATTGTTCAATTCATAGAACGTTGAAAGATCCTCACTATCCTTTCCACAAATTGGCACATTTCTTCAAGGCAGCTGTATTCTCTTCCAGGTGTTACTGATGGCAGTGGCAGAGATAGGCAATCTTCATCTTCATCCTCCTCTTCCACTTGCATTCTTGCCAACTGCAAACTGACAAATGTCAGCATCAATCAAAGATCCAATGAGCCCTGTTGTGCTGTCAATGTCAACCAGTTAGTCAAACTCTTCAGCATTCATCCTATAACACCAATATTCCAGTGCTTGCTTCATCAGTCACAGGTGCAAAAACAGCTTTCACAAAGCAGTTCTTTATTGCTGTAGATCTCAGTGCACCACAGAAAGAAATCAGTTTTGCCTGTTGTGATCCTGTGCTTTCACTTCCATCACGGCACTGCCACATTTTGGGATTGTTTTGGCCATTTTTCCGCAGAAAGGATTTGGAAATGAGTTACATTTAAGTGGTGCATTTTAAATTAAAACGGGTTCACACTGGTTAAGAATTCTCTTCATAATCGTATGCTGCAGCTATTGACACAAAGAGGGGATTGATGTGTGAATAAGCCAACTGTCTTTACTGTTTTCCACAACGACTGGGGTCAATTAGTAATTCCTTACCTCACTTCAGACTACAGTAGGCCCTCCATTTGAGAAAGTATTCTTGGGTACCCAGCAAGAGGTTATCTGCTGATAGCATACTATTGGGAAGAGGTAGTCAGTCTGGTTGACAGGCCTACTGGTAAAACCCTCAACAAGGAAGAAATCAGGGGGACAGCTCTTCCTTGTGAACACAGGGAGAAAAAGGACACAGAGCCACATCAAGTCAGTCAGTGCTGCTAGGCCTGGGAAAGAAGCCCAACCTAGCAAGGGAAAACGCGCTCATCTTAGGCTCCTGGTTGGTCAGAAACAGTAGGCCGACCAGGAAAGTTAAGTTAGCCCCTAATGTGGGATAGTGTGACGTGGTTTATTAGAGTTTTTTTTTTCTTATTCATGAGAAGGGATTTGAAATGAAGTGAAGCAGATGAGCTTTCATTATAACTGCCAATTTGCCTGTTCACTTGCTGTCTGTAAAATAAAGCAGCTTCATGCTTCGTATCTGGCCTCATCTCACTTCAGTTTTTTTCAGTCCACCTACTGAAAGATTGGAGGAGTGCACGTGAGGACATGTGCAAAACACATGGGGGTAGATCTTGACTTTGTGCGATAGTGTAAAACGGGAGCTAGCGAGTCGGCAGCCCATTTTACATCTCTCCCGATTATCATTTGCATTGACTTCAATGGAAATAAAAATGGGGAGAGATGTGAAACGGGCTGCCAACTCACTATCACCCGTTTTACACTATCGCACAAAGTCAAGATCTACCTCCATGATATCCAGTTCAGATCGTAAGGGGGTTCTACCGTTACGCACCCCCCCCAACTTAAGCGATTGTCTGATTAGATATTGAGCAGTAGCGACACACTCCTGATATAAGATGTGAGAACCACTTATGAGAGTGACCAGTACCACAGGACAAAAAAGAACATCTAAGGCAGAAGCAAAATATTCTTTCAAAAGCAAAATACTGCGGATGCTGGAAATCTGAAATAAAATCAGAAAATGCTGGAAAAGCTCAGCAAGTCAGGCAGCATCTGTGGAGAAAGAAACAGAGTTAACATTTCAGGTCAAAGACCTTTCGTCAGAACTGGAAGATGTTAAAGAGTTAAAGTTTTTAAGCAAGTACAGAGCCAGGGAAAGCGAGGGAGGGAGGGAAGGAAAGAACAAAAGGGAAGGTCTGTGATAGGCAAGTGATTAAATGACAAAAGGGATGATAGTGCAAGGCAAGGAGGGTGGTAATAGGACAAGTAAAGAAACAAAAGATCAGTTTAGAGTAGCTGTAAATGGCGACAGCAGAACCATAACCAGCAGCTGCAGTCCAATAAATATTTTAAAAATTAAAAACATTTTTTTTAATTATTTTTTTTTAATGTGGGAGCGGTGGTTATGATCTGAAGTTATTGAAACCAATGTTGAGTCCGGAAGGTTGTAAAGTGCCTAATCGAAAGATGAGGTGCTGTTCCTTGGGCTTACGTTGAGCTTCATTGGAACAGTGCAAGAGGCCGAGGACGGAGAGGTCAAAGTGGGAGTGGGGCGGGGGATTAAAATGGCAACCAGCAGGTCAGGGCGGAGATGTTCAGCAAAGCGATCACCCAATCTGCGTTTGGTCTCCCCAATGTAGAGGAGACCGCATCATGAGCAGCAGGCAAATATTCTTTGCCTGTTGTGATCCCATGCACTCACTTCTATCAATGGCAAATATATTTTGATCCATCATTCTACTCCTCTAATGCTGTTTCAGGTTTTGAATTACACCTTGATCCATCTGCTATATCAATGATCTGTTTAGAAGCAGAAAGAAGTAAATGCACTTTGCTGTCATCTAGAATGATTTTGACACCTGGTCTTGTAATGCTCATTGATCCTCTCCAGACACACACACAATATCGCCGAGGTCACGAAAGCATTGGAATTTGCTGCGTATTGAATTTGAAGTTGTTTTACTTATTGAGAGGAGAATCTGGAAGAGCAGGAAACATTTCCCTCGGTCAAGCTGTACACTGATTGATAAGAGTGTTTTTCCCATTAAACGGCGCAGGAAGCATTGTCAGGATCATTTCCATTGGTCAGGCATTGCATTACAAAGCCCAAAGCTTTGGACCTAATAAGGATCATAGCAACAGTCAGAGAGTGGCAGAAACACATTAATGGGAAAATGGACTATTAGAAATGTGTGATCTGTTCACTCTATGCTTAATATTTTACACTCGTGTGTATTGTATATGCAATTTGAAGGGGATTTGTTAAATCCAGCTGATACCATTCAAAATCCATGGTGCCACACTTCAAAAGCTGCTTATTCTTCTGCAATGGGTCCAAGGTCAGATATGTCATTTAATTTGTTTTTATGACTTCAATTTTAGATTTAATTCCTGCAGTTTTAGTTTCAGTTTTTATCTAATTATTTTTACCTCTGATTCCATTTTGCGCAGAGGTAGCAGAATCTGTCTTTTTTGATTCACAATGAACTTTGAAAATAAGAGATCTCTCCGAATGGCACTGAAAATAGCTGAGTGTATGAGGCAGGCCCACACTGGAAGGCAAAACTCAAGGAAGCTTTCAGCTGGTTAGACCAAGGTCATAAATTCTTCTGTGAGTCATATCAGTATTATGTTCATAGGAATGCTGGTGTGGTTCATTTTAGGACAACTAAGCATGAGAAAATCTTAGTGGGATATGCAGGGTGGGTTACTGACCTCCTTGAACCCAATTTTTACTAATGAAAACACTAACTAGATAGGAATTCACTAAGTGAAGCACAATCGCACTGTTTCCAATTCTGAAATGTTACTCTGATGGATTAGAATTTCTGTAAGGGTTCAGGGTGTGATGTAATCAATAATTATTCACCAACTACAGGATAGGATTGACTAGGCCTCTAAGGACTAGAGTGCCACATACTTTCACCCTTTCAAATGATGTAGTGTGTTTCATACAAAGGTGCTGACAGGAATAGGATGTTTCCCAGTTACCAGAGCTGTGCTTATGCTTTCAATCCCATACAGATCACATTCAGTTTGGCTCAGAATGATCCAAACTGAATGTGACACCGCAGGGTTTATTAGTTAGGACGGCCCTGATTCAGGTCAACAGCCAAGAGGCATTAAATGACCTGCCCAAACAATAAAACTGTGTTTTACTTTTAAAGAGAAAGGAGGCTCACATCAGTCATTTACAGCAAGTCGTCTTCTGGTTTTGGGCAGCTCTTGGGTCAAAAGAGAGTTCTTAATTCTAACATGCCTTTGGAGTAAATGGCATTGTAACTATCTAATGCAGCAGCTTGGTTGCAATGGTGCAATTGGGGTTTAAATCATACATAATAAACTGGATTTTTAAAAAAATCCTTTCGATTCATACACCATTGTATAAAATCAAGATACAGCCAAGCCAGGAACAGAGGTGAGGCTCAATTAGGTCTGTGTAACTATGAAGTAGAGAACAATGTAGTCTTTTTAATCTCACTTTCAATTTGACAGATTTAGAAACTAATTCAAATTTGAGCAATATGTGAAACTTTGTAGCTGAAATACTTCAATCACAGTTGGTGCAACAGTACAAATAGCACCTGTCACATAGGAGTTCAGTCACTAAAGTGAGTTTTAATGACTTATAACGCTGTATAACACCAGGTATGGGACTGTTATTTGCACCCTTGAGTCAGCTGATAAACCTCAATATAATATGTGTTATCTTTATTGAAAATAATAAATCATCGTATAAGACTCTGTTAGTTCAAAGTAAACTACACAGTTAATGACAGGAAATGACTTATTTGATTAAAAGGCTGAAGACTGTAAAAAGGGCAACTTATGTAACAATGATTTCATAATGGATTGAAAGTTCAAAACATTATTGCAGTGTCTTTGTCCTTACCTAGCACATTTACCAATGACTATGTCTCACAAGTTACATGGCTCAGATTGTTGTTTACATATAATGAAATCTGTGGGGGAGAAAAGTACTCTGATTTTCCATTGGAGTTTTGAGTCCCAGCCCTCTTCCCATTACATTATATGTCCGTCCTTCAATTACCTTTGTACAAAAGGTTACTTATAAAATATGTCAACTATGTGCGAGGGAATTGTTTGTTAAATGACTCCCACCATTGCTGCTGGCATTGCATTGCATTGCACTGTACGAAAAGGAATTCCTGATAGCTTCTCTTAAGATAATTGCCGGGAGACTGAAATTGCAAAACAATGATGTTGCATAAACAACTTTTACTTTCTGATACCAAATTCTCAAACTTGTATGAATATATCTTACAATTTCACCTCCAGGGTTCAGGGATATAGGTGTCGAGCTGGGAGAAAAAGAAGTGTCCGGGTAAACTGAAGGCCACTTTACTTTTGTTTGGTTCCATCCACTAGTCCCGGCTTCCAGGTGTCCTGCTGATGTCCAATACTCTTTTCTGTTTGAACTGCGCTCCTCCTGCCTGCAAGGGTGCTGTTGAAATGGCTTCAACCTGTATCGACTGTCAAATGTTGAATGGCTTTTAGCTGCTTTCTGCTCTTTCTATATTCAGTGCAGGTTTCAATCATAACGGGGGTAATTTTAACCCCCCCAGGGTGGGTGGGGGATTAAAATTTTTTTTAAATGGGCAACCCACCTCCTACCCACCCACTTCTGGTTTTAATGGAGGCGGGTCGGGGAGCGGGCAACCAATCCACTCTCAGGAGGCGGGTCGGTCACTAAAATATTTTAAAGGAAGCTGCGGGCCTCCATTTTAAATAATGTTTTATTTTTAACACCTGCAGGCCAGGTTTCCCTGGCTGTGGGAAACCTGGCAAATGAAAGAAGGCGAGAAGGGCCGGATCCTCCATGGGATAAGTGCCTTTATTGCACTGTTTGTGGGCCAGGAGGAGTAAGATTGCTCCCCCCCAGCCCATCAAGCTTACCTTATAAACAGCCCACGATCGGCCGATGTCCAATCCTCCCACCCTCCACCCCCGATGTCCGATTCCTCAGACCCCTCCCGTGATGTCTGATCTCCCCCAACCCCCACGATGTCTAATTCCCCCACCCTCCACCCCCAATGTCCGATTCCCCCACCCCCCACGACGTCCGACTCCCCCACCCCCCACGACGTCCGACTCCCCCACCCCCCACGACGTCCGACTCCCCCACCCCCCACGACGTCCGACTCCCCCACCCCCCCACGACGTCCGACTCCCCCACCCCCCACGACGTCCGACTCCCCCACCCCCCACGACGTCCGACTCCCCCACCCCCCACGACGTCCGACTCCCCCACCCCCCCACGACGTCCGACTCCCCCACCCCCCCACGATGTCCAATACCCCCGTGATGTTCGATCCCCACCCTCACGATGTCCGATTCCCCCACCCCCCGACAATGTCCGAATCCCCTCACCCACCCACGATGTTCGATTCCCCTACCCCCCACAATGTTCGATTCCCCTACCCACCCACGATGTTCGATTCCCCTACCCCCCACAATGTTCGATTCCCCTACCCCCCACAATGTTCGATTCCCCTACCCACCCACGATGTTCGATTCCCCTACCCCCCACAATGTTCGATTCCCCTACCCCCCACAATGTTCGATTCCCCTACCCCCCACAATGTTCGATTCCCCTACCCCCCACAATGTTCGATTCCCCTACCCCCCACAATGTTCGATTCCCCTACCCCCCACAATGTTCGATTCCCCCACCCCCCACAATGTTCGATTCCCCTACCCCCCACAATGTTCGATTCCCCTACCCCCCACAATGTTCGATTCCCCCACCCCCCACAATGTTCGATTCCCCCACCCCCCACAATGTTCGATTCCCTCACTCCCCACGATGTCAGACTCCCCTCACTCCCCACGATGTTCGATTCCCCCACCCCCCACAATGTTCGATTCCCTCACTCCCCACGATGTCAGACTCCCCTCACTCCCCACGATGTCCGACTCCCCTCACTCCCCACGATGTCCGAATCCCTCCACCCCCCACAATGTCCGACTCCCCCCACCCCCCACAATGTCCGAATCCCCCCACCCCCGACAATGTCCGAATCCCCCCACCCCCCACAATGTCCGACTCCCCCCACCCCCCACAATGTCCGACTCCCCCCACCCCCCACAATGTCCGACTCCCCCCACCCCCCACAATGTCCGACTCCCCCCACCCCCCACAATGTCCGACTCCCCCCACCCCCACAATGTCCGACTCCCCCCACCCCCACAATGTCCGACTCCCCCCACCCCCCGACAATGTCCGACTTCCCCCACCCCCCACAATGTCCGAATCGCCCCACCCCCCATAATGTCCGACTCCCCCCACCCCCCACCCCCCACCCCCCACAATGTCTGAATCCCCTCACCCCTCCACAATGTCCAACTCCCCGCACCCCCCCCACGATATCCGACTCCCCCCACAAGACCAAATCCCCCCATCCCCCATCCCCCACGATATCCAACTCCCCCCAGCTCCCCACGATGTCTGACTCTCCCCCCGATGTCCGATTCCCCCAACCCCCATGATGTCCGACTCCCTCACCCCTCCCCGATGTCCGACTCCCCCCACACCCCTCCCCGATGTCCGACTCCCCCCACACCCCTCCCCGATGTCCGACTCCCCAACCACCCCGCCCCCCCACCTCGTGCCCCGCGACCAATGTCTTATTCCGCCCCCCTCCAGATGTCGGACTTACCTCCGATCCACTCCCGGCCTGTGAATCTGGCTGTTGGGTGGGAAACCCGTTGAAAACATTTAACACCGGTCCTACCGCAAAAATCAGCACAACCGGCGGAAAACCCTTACTTCCGTGTTTCCTGTCCGAAAATCACCCCCTCCCCCTTCCCCCTCCCCCACCCCTGCCCCCCCCGCCCCCACCCCTGCCCCCCCCGCCTTCCCCCCCCGCCCCCCCCGCCCCCCCGCCTCCCCCCCACCCCTGCCCCCCCCCGCTTCCCCCCCCCAGTTCATAAAACCCCTTTAAAAATGCGTAAATCTCTATGAAATATTCACTTTGTAATATACGTTTTGTTCCAAGAGGTATAAATTTGTTTAATTTTGTGCATTTGGCAGCATGTCTAATCTGCAATAGAATTTTTCCCTTCCATTTGTAAAACTGATCATAACTCACGCATGATTTTATTTGCATGTAGTCGTGTTATTGTACTTATTTCAAGACTAGCAAGTTAGTGTCTTCTACTTCTGTTTAAGAGCGAGATGGATGAGATTATAACCTCATAAATCTGGTAGCAGGATATTGATTTCTAATTCTAATTCTGTGATCACTCAACAGCTGGCCATGGAAAGGTAGAACATGCAGGCAGGTAATCATGTTCCACAAGATGGAATGATGTTATCAGATGTGAATTGTTAACCACAGAGTACAAGTCATTCTCTGCACTCTCAGCATTGTGATCTAATCACCACAGCCAGTTGGGTATTGCTTTAGTAATGAAGGCTAATGGCGCAACTATTGGAATCCAAAAACAAATAACTAGAATCTGGTCCCATAGGCTCTCATCCCATACGTAAGCATACTCGCTAAATCACACCAGCTGGTGAATGGCACGTGGCATATTGGGGCATTGAAGCCGTGAGGTGGTGGTATGTGGGTTTGTGCCATACAGTGCTGAGTTCTCAATCACAGCTGTGTCATTGTGGGGGTAGGGTTGGAAGGAGGAGCAAATTAGCAAGTTAGTCATCACAGGACCACACTTGTGGATCCCTCTATGGCTAGTTCATTAGTGGAAGGCTCGGAGTAGGTCACTCACCTACCCTTTAGGCTGTAGCTGGCCCAGAGCGATCAGGGAAAGGTAGGAAACAGAGGAGGTATTGCTCTTAATTTTCCCCCTTTTTGTTCATGTTTAGTGAGTTAAATAGAAGGGGATGCAGGAAGAATAAGAAGTAACTTGATTTGAATATTCATATCATGTTTGATAATGATGATATCACATAGTTCAATATCAGCCTATATTGTTAATAGTTTCTGAGTAAAATTACACTGCTGTATAAGATTTTCTTTTATTCTTAGATAGGCAAGAAATATATACATATTTTTTCTGTCATACTTTATCCATGGGTTTATTTAATCTGAAAAATACATTTCCTTACACCTAAGTATAATGTAAGCAGTAGCCGACTTATACCTTTCACTTGACTTGGTAAATGACAATCCAAGCAAACTATCAAGAGCCCATCATAATGTGCCTTTCTCCCTGTATCTCCTTTATAAAATATGTGACAATGTTATGCAGACCAAAATTAGATATTCTGATATTCTGTAACGCAAAGAATGCTCGCAGAATTGTAGGAAGGAAACAAAGAAAGAGAGAAAGAAAGAACTTGCATTTATATAGCACCTTTCACCACCTAAGGACTTTCCAAAGTGCTTTACAGCCAATGAAGTACTAGTGCAATAATACAAATTCAAAGAGGATTCAAACCTGATTGATGTATTATCACTCAGGAAACAGGCTATAGGCCAGCACAGAATTCATCAGGTGCTGGCACCTTCACAACCATGGTTAACTACCAAGAATGTTATCAGCATTCCTCAATGCAGCGAGAGAGTAAGAATTAAGATTCTGCATTATGATGTTTTTTAACCAAGAACAAATAACTCAGTTTCTGAAATACGTAAATTATTGGCAACTTATGAAGCCTTTCTGGTAGCATTCATAGTAGGCTTTCACCTGATATTGCTTCAGTGACATATCAAACGCTCATGGACCATTTTAAGTTCCATCATTATTAAGTATTGTGATTGAACTCCACTACTTATCAGCAAGCTTTGTTGGCATGGCAAAACAGTATGTGGACCTCATGATAGAAGATGTCTTAGAATCCTTGGTTGACACCACAAAAAGTAGCATTGCAAGTTCAGAACAACTCTTTTTTTCTCCTCTCATTTCAGGTCTTATAATTATCACTTTGAAGGCCCTGGCGCACTCCAGTAAGACTGACAAGGTTCTAATGTTGTCATGTATAGATGTCAGAATGATCTTTTATCCACAAACCCCAGTGTGACATGTGCCCCGTGTCTCACCAGATTTTTAATTGATTTGCTGGAAGACATATTTCTTATTCAGTGTTCTTTGTTAGCATAAAATGTTCATTGACCTTTTTCATAGCTACATCATAGGTATTTAGCTGTCCAGTTGTTGGGAGCATGTAAATAATTTGGTAAATGCTCTCCACTATGTGATGTAAAAACATGGCTCCTTTCCTGGCACCATTTCAAATGGGTGGATCAAGTTTTGCCATTGATTGACAACTGAATTTGGGTCTATCTCAATATCTAAATCAGGGTATGAGGGCAGTAAAATCCTAGGATTATAGAATTTTAGGGCACAGAAGGAGGCCATTTGGTCTATTGTGACTGTGCTGGCTCTGTGAAAGAGTGACCACTTACTGCCATTCCCCTGACCATCTCCCAGATCCTTTTATTTTTTTTTATTTTTCAAGTGTTTATCCTCTTCCCTTCTGAAAGCTATTATAGATTCTGCTTCCATCAGTTTTTTAAACCAGTTCATCCCATGCCCTAACAAACCTCTGTGTAAAAAA
The DNA here is from genome assembly GCF_035084215.1 of Heptranchias perlo. NCBI lineage: Eukaryota > Metazoa > Chordata > Chondrichthyes > Hexanchiformes > Hexanchidae > Heptranchias > Heptranchias perlo. The sequence continues at coordinate 54,203,261 of NC_090336.1, read as the reverse complement.
TATTCTTCTAACTCCTTCCTTCGTTCTTTTCATAATGATCTTAAACTTATGTCCCCTAATTACCAACTCACCAATCAGTAGAAATAGATTTTTTTTCCCTATTTACTTTATCAAAATCCCTCATAATTTGAACATCTCTATTGGATTTCTTCTTATCCTTCTCTGTTCTGGTGTAAAGAGTCCAGGTTTCTCTAGTTTCCCCTCTTAATATCTCTGGTATCATCTTAATAAATCTCTTCTGTACCCTGCACATGGTTTTGATAAAGTAGGGCACCCATAACTGGACACAATAGTGTGATGACATCCTAACCAATGATTTGTAGTTTAACATTAGAATCGTAGGAACAGCAGTAGGCCATTTAGCCCCTCCAGCTTGCTCCACCCTTCAATTAGATCATGGATGATCTGTAACTCAACTCCATTTACCGGCCTTAGCTCCATATCTCTTGATACCTTTACCTAACAAAAATCGATTGATCTCAGTCGTGAAAGCTCCAATTGTCCCAATATCCGCAGCCTTTTGGGGAGAGAATTGCAGATTTCAGATTATTTCTCTACTTTTGTACTTAATGCCCCTATTTATAAAACTGAGGGTCCAAAATGCTTTTTTTTTTAAAAACAGCTTTATGAACTTGTCCTTCGATTTTTAAAGATTTGTGTATCTGAACCCTTGAGCCTCTCTGCTCCTTTCCTCTTTCTCAAGTCCTTCAGCTGGCATTTTTTTTTGTTGGTTCAACTTGGATGCAAAAGAATCCAACAAGAAACCTAGAGCAGTAATATATGTCAGCTGGCCCCTTGCCATCAATGCAGTGAATAAAGACTCAGAGCATGTGGTTCAGAGCAGTGCAATGCATCAAATAACTTTCACAGCCTAGCCTGTACTAAATGGTCTCTATAGGTCTCTACAGGTTATCTACACTTTAGCTCCACTCTCTTACTTAGACATTTCCTGTTCTGCTGTTACTAGGGTGCCGATTTTCAGATGGCCGAGCGGGTGCGTTGGGGGCCCCTAAAATGGCGGAATCCCGGAGCTGGTTCGGAGCCCGGCTCCAACCGTTGACTTCCGGCTTCCCCAGTGACGCGTTCGGGTGTGCGCGCAGTTCCCGCATGCGGGACTCCCACCGGCAATTAAAGCCGGCGGGATGCTGCTTCACATAGTTATTTAGATACTTGAGGTACTTGACAGACCTCATTGAGTGGAGATTTTGGCAGGCGTGTCATTTTGAAGGATCCTCAGCGTGTTTCCCGTGCTGTGGGAAACACTCCCTGTTGGAACAGACGTGTTTCAGCCAGCAGCCAGTGGGAGATGCAAAGGATTATTTGACAGGTGGGGGGAAAATCTCATTTATTGCAGCAGGGCACACTGTCACTTCAGACAAAGTTTTGACTGCAACACCTTTGTCTTTCCACTCAAAATTCTTAATTTATACCCAAAACTCTGCTGTGCAAACACATTTTCCTACCTTGTGGACCCCCTCAAATTCACACCGTCAGGATGGGGTCACCATAGCTGCATTCACCACTACATCTGAGGACGAGCAACATTACCAGCCTCGCCAGGCACACCATCCACCTCTGCCGCGTGGAGCTCCACAACACAGCGCTGCACCACAGGCACCTGCACAAAATAGTCGTGCAACTACACCTACACCCACTGTAGGGTGACCCAATGGGTGGTATCAAGTGTGGGTGTTTATGGTGAACCTCATGAAAGGGAATTATTACACAAGCCGGTCAAGAATGGCCAAGATGTGGCAGTAGTGGTAACAATATAATATTTAATGTGCCATTAAAAAAATCAAATATAAATAAAAAAACATGACAAACCGTCAAACACCCTTGTGCATCCCCTTTGTGCACACAAAACCTTTGCCTTACGCTTACGAGTACTCCTACGTGGTGCTTCCCCTGTGGCTGCAGCAGAGGTAGTGACAGGTTGCTCTTGGTCATGCCCTGACCGATTGGATGCTTTGGACCTACACCCTCTGGGTTTCGGTGCCTGTGAGGGCCCCTCCAAAGACTGCTCCACCTGCACCTGTGCAGGGGCAGACTCGACCACCCGGAGAGGAGGCAGTATTGCAGGTATTGGTTGAGAGGGGGGGCAACGGGTGAGACGTGGGTGCGCTTTGAGTGGCGTCCCCACTTTCATGTCCCCTTTCGCCATCATCCCTCTCGTGGCCCAGGCCCAAATCACTCCTACCGCCCTGCTGGACGACAGTTTGGAGGACATGTGTGAAACCTTGTAAGGCCAGTGCTAGTGTAACTGCCTGCCTGTTTAAGGCGGCAGAAAGTTGCTCACCCTGAGTCCGAAGGGCCGTTGTCAGGGCCTCAATGAACTCATTGGTGAGCCATGCTTGAAGCTCGATGGAGGCTAGCCTTCCCTCCATCGCAGATATTCCCGCACTTACCCGCGACACTATCTCAGAGATGCCCTCACTTCCCTGTGACACTATCTCAGAGATTAACTCCTGTACCTGTGCCACCATTCCACTCATGCAGGAGTTGGACTCCTCCATCCTCTGCACGATTGTGGAGAGTGTGCGTGGCACTTGTTCCTGCACCTCGGCAATGTGCTGCTGCCCCTCGATCATTCTCCTTTTAAAGGATGGCCCCCAGGTTTCAGCATCTGTGTCCAGCTGAGCAGAGCCTGGAGAAGAGTGCTCCCACCAACGCGGACTCTCCACAGCTGCCCCTGCCACCAGTGCTCACATGTATGTGGTGACTCACCATGTGCGACCCCAACTAACTGAGGACGGGGACCCACCGAGGTGTGTGTATCTGCGCTGGTGGATGGCTCGCTCAGATGTGACGATGCCCCCTCAGAGGCTGGCTGGTCCTCTGAAGAATCGCCCTCCACCGTCACGGCAGTCGCTGAAGGCCCTGTAAGAGAACAGAAGGCAATATTAAGCCTGATGACAGATGTTGAGGTGCTGAAGATGACAAGGCATGTTAATATCATTTGCTATTGTGAGTGCTGAATGTTAAAGTTCTGTCACCAGCTGTTTGTGGGTGGCAGTCTCGGCGTCCCCGACGGACAGGCACTCGAGGGTGCGGCTCAGCTCAAGAGCCTCCTGCTCCACGTCCGTGAGGACAACCTGATGTTGCGGCCCCCCTCCGGCCTTCGCCCTCTCCCGTGCATTCTGGGCGTTTTTTTCCCATAAGGGGAGAAAGTAGAGAGGCGTGAGTGAGGGATGGTGACATGGCCAACCGCTGAATGCATTGGTTTGGGTGAGGCTGACTGTGAAAGAGATGCATCAGAGGGTGAGTATGAGACAGAGCCATGACATTGTATGAGGATTAGGTTGAGTGGTAGTGGTGGGATGAGTACTGGGGAGGTGAGTAAGTGCAGGTAAGTTGAGGATGAGGTTTGAGTGGGTGTGAGGAGTGAAGTGATAGAGTAGTGTTTGCAGTGCAGAAGGAGTTGCGGGGTGGGGGCGGTGATGTGGACGACAGAGTGTAGGAGAATGAGTAAGTGTACTCACTGTGGCTGACCTAGTTAGGTCATTGAAGCGCTTCCTGCACTGGATCCATGTGTGGGAGACATTGCTGCTGCTGGTGACCTCCTCTGCCACCTCGAACCAGGCCTTCTTGGTGGCAGAGACAGGCCACTTCCTCCCGTCTGCTGGGTAGAAAATCACCCTCCTCCTCCTCCTCCTCCTCCTCCTCCTCCTCCTCCTCCTCACCCTATCCAGTAGGACCTGGAGTGAGGCATCGTTAAATCTGGGAGCAGCCTTTCCCCCGGTCTGCTCCATTCTATAATTTTGGTTCTTTGCTGCAGGAGCAGCATTGGAGGACTGCCCCTTTAAATACGGTCCTCCAGCTGACAGCCTGTGATGCGGGTGCGCAGTCCGCCCGCTGCGCAGGTTGATGACGGGAAACCCGGAAGCCATGGTAAGTGCCTTCAATTTACCCGCAATCGCGTGGTGAACGGACCAATTTTACTGGGCGGGTTACCTATGCGCCCAGTCACCCCCCAGCTGCCATCCCATCTCCCTGGTAATATCGGGGCTAAGGAGTCCTTGTTCAGACTGTACTATTGTCTGATACAAAACATGGAAACGATCAATACACTACAGGCATAACCAGAGTTATACTGTGAACTATCCCTGGCCGTGACTCACTCTCTGCCCAACAGAAGAGAGCTCTGCTCCCCCAACGCCCAACTCATAATGTTAGATGGGAGTGAGCAGGGAAATCTGATCTCAATTTTAAAATGATTATAAACAAAAGTTTTAAAGATTCCCCAGGAGGTCCAAAAGACCAAATGGGCACTTTTACAATGACCCTTTTCACCAGAGTGCAGTAAAATTCAAGCTGATGCAAATGGCCGCATGATGAGTGGGTTAGGGGGAGGAGAGGGGTTTCATACCATTTGGCTTTAGTGTGCCCAGGAGTTATATTGGAACCTGATGCCTGCTTTAAACTGCAACTTTTGTGTTGATATATCAATCTTCGATACTCTCACCAGTGCCTTTCTCATCTCACTCTCCAGCATAATCTAACATATCTCAGCTGAAGGTAACAGTGACTGCACTTCAAAAAGTAATCCATTAGTTGCAAAGGGCTTGGGGACATGATAAGGCACTATATAAATGTTGGTTCTTTCTTTATTTCCTTTTTGTCCTTAATACCACCAAGGCAATTTTGGTTCAATTATTAATACAAAAAGATCAAAGCTATCTAACTGCAGTGCAGTACTAATTAACAGAATAGTTGCACAGATTTATTATTAGTTTTTTTAGTCTTGCACAAAATCAATGAGAGATTTTTAGTGGACCATTACAAAGAGAGTGGATGAGAAAGAGTGGATATTCACAGCCAAGCCAAGGGTATGTATCAGCGAGTGACACCAAAAGTATATCTTTTATATGTTAATGCTTTTACTTTCAGTCTTACTTAGGCACCCAAAATGTCATAAGGTCAAAAAAACAAATTGTTAAATTCTGTAAAATATCAGTAATCCTGCAAGAAAAATTAAAGCCGTTCACTCAACGTGAACGTTAAATTATTCAGTACTAGTGTGAACATACTTAGTCCAGAAGTACTATTGATAAGCAATTCATAAACCTAGTATCAGGTTCAACCTCCCAAGGAAGTCCATTTGTGTGTCTGTATTTTAAAATGTGTGAATAACATTTCCCGAAATTTGTTTGTGGGTGGGTGGCCTAAAGTTTCACTTCCCACATCAGTCCTCATTTTCATTACTCTCACTAGACTTGCATAACCACCATTGTGATGAGGAAGTATACGTGACCCCAGTAGTATAGATGTCAGTCTTGGCTCAGTGGAAGCACTCTCGCCTCTGAGGCAATTACTTGTGAGTTCAAGCACCACTCCAGAGAACTGAGCACATAATCCTGCCTGACACTTCAGTGCAGTACTTAGGGAGTGCTACACTGTTGGAGGTGCCGTCCTTCAGATGAGACGTTAAACTGAGGCCCTATTTGCCCTCTCAGGTGGATGTAAAAGATCCCCTGGCACTATTTCATAGAAGAGCAGGGGAGTTCTCCCAGGGTCTTGGTCAACATTTAGCCTTCAACCACTTCATTACAGTACTGAGGGAGTGCTACACTGTTGGAAGTGCTTTCTTGTGGATGAGATGTTAAATAGAGGTCCCATCTACCCTCTCAAGTGAATGTAAAAGATCCCACGGCACTATTTGAAGAAGAGTTGGGGAGTTCTCCTGGTGTCCTGGCCAATATTTATCCCTTAACCAACATTACTAAAACAGATTTATTTTTCTCATTGCTGTTTGTGGGTCCTTGATGTGCACAAATTGGTCACTGCATTTCCCTAAATGTAGTCAATAACAGCAGTATGAGGCTGTACTGATCTGTTTCTCTGGATGTGCTACCTTCTTCACAACTGGCAAGTACAAGGCAGTGTAGGATATTGGTACTGATTAACATGAATAGGGAGACAGAGACAGAATGGCTACCGGTTCTATCGTGCCATTGCTGTGATCATGAACTGAAACTGTACCAATGACTTTGTGTAACTGGTTCAAGCTCAGCTCTGGTACGTATAAAATATCCTGCAGTGAGGGTCATATCTCTGATATACAACACATTTCATGGAGCACTCCGTATTGCCATTGGGAATTTCACTTTGCCCCCACATTATGGATTGCCACTGAAAATTCCACTTTTTCTCCATCGACTAATTTTTATTTTCAAGATGGTTTTCCTTCTCTAAAATCACTGGGTTGTGCTAATATTTTCGGAGTTAAATTGTAATAACTTTAAAGAAAAGCATGGACTCACCATTTTCATTCTCTGCGCCCTCTCATGGTAATGGGTTCCAGCAAAATCATGGAAGCTTCACACATGTTAACTTCACAATGAATTTGGGGTTTACACCATGTGGTAAAGATGACACCTTCTGGTTGTGAGCTACACACATTGGGGGTCATTCTGACTTTGGGCAATAATGTAAAACGGGTGATAGTGAATCGGCAGTCCGTTTTACATCTCTCCCCATTATCATTTCTACTGACTTCAAAGGAAATGAAAATCGGGGAGAGATCTATAACAGGCGGCTGATCCGATATTACCTGCTTTACATTGTCGTCCAAAGACAAAATTACCCTCATTGGACCTTTCTGAGGTGAAGAGGTATGTTGTAGGTCTATGAGGGTGCGTTCACATCACAACTACAGCGCGGGTGTGAACCATTTTTTTAATTTGTTCTCGGGATGTGGATGACTTTGGCTAAGCCACATTTATTGCTCTTCCTTAGTTGCCCTGAGATGATGATGGTGAGCCTTCTTCTTGAACCGCTAAAGTCCTTGTGGTGTTAGGTAGTGCTGTCCAATATGTTTCTTCATAGTAGTTGTTTTTACAACTGAGTGGCTTGCTTTCAGTGGGTACTCAGAGGTATTAAGAGTCAACAAAGTAGCGTGGACTTGGAGTCACATGTGGAGGCTTTCTCCCATAAAGGGCATTAGTGAACCAGTTGGACTTTTATGATAAAAGTTACCATTTTCTGATGCCAGCCCACAAATTACCAGATTTTTAAACTGTCAATGTTACAAATAAACTGAACAGTTACAATAAAAATATTACTGGGTAAAAAGATGAATGATGCCATATTGTAAATAATAAAACAAGTAACAAGTAATCTGTAACGTCATTCTATCAGGTAGTTAAACACCAGTTTTTACCTGGTCCCTTCCTGTATTTTATCTGCCTCTCATTCTGAACTGGGACTATTGCTTTATGTGTCTTTCCTATCTCATTATTTTTAAAGAAGCTTCTAAATGCACAAGATTATAACATTTTTTTATATATCTCAGCAGTCCAAAGAGGATTGTTTTGGGATGCACTGAGTTAATTTTTAATCAAATGCAAACTGCTTTTTTTTGCAAGTCCACAGCTACACTATTACTTCTTAGTGTAAACAAGGACAATCTTAGTGAACTGGCATTTTACATTTATGGGCAGGTTTATACATATGTTCCTGACGCAGTAAGTTCACCCTATACTAGACAGCTCACTGAGCACTTTGATGTTAATCCATGAGTCAGAGAACAGTAATGCGTATCCCAAAAGATGTGTAGAGAAAGGATGAAATTGTTCAACCCACGAAGACGTGATAAGGGGACAGTATGGTAGTGCCAAGTAAACATAACTATGCTGTGTACCGAATAAAGTCAGGATATTTCCTTTCTTTAAATTTGGATATTAAGAGAAAAGTTTGTGCTCATTAAAGCAATGGTTGTAAGTACCAGGGAAAGGAGCACCTTTCCACCTTAGGCATTCAAGTATTCCCGGATCATGCATATCATGAGCCAAAAGCATATTAAAGCTCCTTCTATGAATGTACCTTAAGCAGAACCACAAAAGAGCACCCCATGTTACACCAGGGTCCTTTTTTTCCATTTCCCACCCTAACCAATTCCAGGCCGCACTAACCTAATTTAGTGATAATCTGTGGGCAGCTTTGTTGTGTTCTCCATTTACACTGCTTATAAACAAATTAAAACTGCCCCAAAATCATTTATAATGTAAAATTAAAGCCAATAGAGAGGGGAGATTGGGTCAACTAGAGTTTAGAAGAATGAGAGGTGATCTCATCGAAACATATAAAATTCTAACAGGACTATACAGACTAGATACAGGGAGGATGTTCCCGATGGCTGGGGAGTCCAGAACCAGAGATCAGTGTCTCAGGATACGGGGTATGCCATTTAGAATCGAGATGAGGAGAAATTTCTTCACTCAGGGTGGTGAACCTGTGGAATTCTCTACCACAGAAGGCAGTGAAGGCCAAGTCATTAGATGTATTCAAGAAGGAGATAGATATATTTCTTAATGCTAAAGGGATCAAGGGATATGGGGGAAAAGCGGGAACAGGGTCCTGAGTTAGACGATCAGCCATGATCATTTTGAATGGCGGAGCAGGCCCGAGGGCCAAATGGCCTACTCTTGCTCCTATTTTCTATGGGACACTTCATCACATCAGTCTAGACTGGACTTGAACCCTGATCATAAACATGAGATGGCAGCGCTAAACTTTGTTTTGTTCTTTAGAATATGGCACAGGGTGCATGGCTATAAGATTGTCTAAGATACTCTGGCATAGATACATTGCTCCAAATATGCTGTGACATAACGTGACTTACTGCGAGAAAATGTGGGTTTGGACCCAAAGCAGGTCCAGTTGTCAGGGTCTGGATAGTAATGCATATGAAATGATGTCTCTAACCCAGCAATACCCAACTGGTTATCACCAGAGCAAATGAAACATCTTTATTCATATTGTGTCCTCTAGGAGACATGAAGTACATAAACTGTATCATTAGAGCCCTAAAAATCTGAATAAGGTCTTGTAGGGAATGCAAAAAAATCATAGGCTCGAAACGGAGAATATACTTCCAGTAATTGTTATGTCATGTGTTGTACTATAAACAGAATTAATTGACCAATGTCAGTCTTTACTCAGTGGTAGTGCTCTCACCCCTGAGTCAGATGGTCATGGATTCAAGCCCCAGTCCAGAGACTTAAGCACATAATCTAGGCTGACACTCCAGTGTAGTACTGTTGGAGGTGCTGTCTTTCAGATGAGGTGTTAAACCAAGGCCCTGCCTGGCCTCTTGGGTGGACGTAAAAGATCCCATGACATGATTTGAAGAGTAGGTGAGTTCTCCTGGTGTCCTGGCCAACATTTATCCCTTAAGCAACATCACTAAAACAGATTATCCAGTCATTTTACTCATTGCTGTTTGTGGGACCGAGCTGTGTGCAAATCAGCTGCCAGTACAAACAGTTGTTCAAGAACAAGTGAAAGGGAAAAGCGTAGAGCAGCGGAAACAAAGTGTACTTTAGGCACGACAGAAAAAGTAAAAACTAGAAGGCGTAAGGCGATTAACCCTGCATCAAAGCTGTGGCAGGGGGTTGGGAACCTGAGCAGGGAGACAGAGGAAAGCGTGTCAGGAAGGGACAGAAGGTATGGAGTAAAAGGTAAAGTGTTAAAAAAGGAAAAAGCAGGAACTAAGTGTCACAAAACATATTTGAAAGTTCTTTATCTGAATGCACGTAGCATTCATAACAAAATGGACGAGTTAACGGCACAAATAACGACGTATGGGTATGATCTTGTGGCCATTACAGAAACATGGCTGCAGGGTGACAACGACTGGGGATTAAATATGCCAGGGTATTTAACAATCAGGAAGGACAGGCAGGAAGGAAGGGGAGGTGGGGTGGCTATGTTAATAAACGAAGGAATCACTGTAATACAGAGAAATGATATTGGAACAAAGGATCAGGATAATGAAACAGTTTGGGTAGAGATAAGGAATAATAAGGGGAAAAAAACACTAGTGGGCGTAGTATATAGGCCTCCTAATAGTTGCAACTCTGCTGGAAGAAGTATTAATCAGGAAATAGTCGGGGCATGTAATAAGGGAACAGCTATAATTATGGGGGATTTTAACTATCATATTAACTGGACAAATCAAATTGGGCAGGGCAGCCTTGAGGAAGAGTTTATTGAGTGTATTAGGGATGGATATCTTGAGCAGTATGTAACTGATCCTACAAGGGGGCAAGCAACCTTCGACCTGGTCCTGTGTAATGAGCCAGGATTAATTAATAATGTCCTAGTTAAGGATCTCCTTGGAATGAGTGACCATAACATGGTTACATTCCATATCCAATTAGAGGGTGAGAAGGTTGGTTCTCAAACAAGCGTACTGAGCTTGAATAAAGGAGACTATGATGGTATGAGAGCGGAATTGATTAAAGTGGACTGGGAAAATAGATTAAAGGGTAAGACGGTACATGAGCAGTGGTGTTCGTTCAAGGAGTTATTTTACAACTTTCAAAAAAATATATATTCCACTGAGGAAAAAAAGGGTGTAAAAGAAATGACAGCCATCTGTGGCTAAGTAAAGAAATTAAGGACAGTATCCGACTAAAAACAAGGACATATAAGGTAGCCAAACCTAGTGGGAGGATAGAAGATTGGGAAGTCTTCAAAAGACAGCAAAAAGTAACTAAAGGATTGATTAAGAAAGGGAAGATAGATTATGAAAATAAATTAGCAAAAAATATAAAAACAGATAGCAAGAGTTTCTACAGTTATATAAAAAGAAAAAGGGTGGCTAAGGCAAACGTAGGTCCTTTAGAGGATGAGACCAGGAAATTAATGGTGGGAAACATGGAAATGGCAACAATGCTGAACAAATATTTTGTTTCAGTCTTTGCGGTAGAGGACACTAAGAATATCCCAACACTGGACAAACAGGGGGCTCGAGGGGGGGGGGGAGGAGCTAAATACGATTAAAATCACTAAGGAATTGGAACACAGTAAAATAATGGGACTCAAGGCGGATAAATCCCCTGGACCTGATGGCTGACATCCAAGGGTCTTGAGGGAAGTGGCAGTTGGGATTGTGGATGTTTTGGTAATAATTTTCCAAAATTCTCTGGACTCGGCAAAGGTCCTGGCAGATTGGAAAACTGTTAATGTAACACCCTTATTTAAAAAGGGTAGTAGGCAGAAGGCTGGAAATTACAGACCAGTTAGCCTAATATCTGTCGTGGGTAAAATTTTGGAATCTATTATTAAGGAGACGGTAGCGGAACATTTGGATAAACATAATTTAAAAGGACAAAGTCAGCATGGCTTTATGAAGGGGAAGTCATGTCTGACAAATTTGCTTGAGTTCTTTGAGGACATAACGTACAGGGTGGATAAAGGGGAACCAGTGGACGTAGTGTATTTAGACTTCCAGAAGGCATTCGACAAGGTGCCACATAAAAGATTATTGCTCAAGATAAAGAATCACTGGATTGGGGGTAATATTCTGGCATGGGTGGAGGATTGGTTATCTAACAGGAAGCAGAGAGTTGGGATAAATGGTTCATTCTCGGACTGGCAACCAGTAGCCAGTGGTGTTCCGCAGGGGTCGGTGCTGGGTCCCCAACTCTTTACAGTCTATATTAACGATTTGGAGGAGGGGACCGAGTATAACGTATCAAAGTTTGCAGATGATACAAAGATGGGAGGGAAAGTGGAGAGTGAGGAGGACATAAAAAACCTACAGGGGGATATAGACAGGCTGGGTGAGTGGGCGGAGATTTGGCAGATGCAATACAATATTGGAAAATGTGAGGTTATGTACTTTGGCAGGAAAAATCAGAGAGCAAGTTATTATCTTAATGGCGAGAAACTGGAAAGTACTGCAGTACAAAGGGATCTGGGGGTGCTGGTGCAAGAAGATCAAAAAGTTAGTATGCAGGTGCAGCAGGTGATCAAGAAGGCCAACGGAATGTTGGCTTTTATTGCTCGGGGGATAGAATATAAAAACAGGGAGGTATTGCTGCAGTTATATAAGGTATTGGTGAGACCGCACCTGGAATACTGCATACAGTTTTGGTCTCCATACTTAAGAAAAGACATACTTGCTCTCGAGGCAGTACAAAGAAGGTTCACTCGGTTAATCCCGGGGATGAGGGGGCGGACTTATGAGGAGAGGTTGAGTAGGTTGGGACTCTACTCATTGGAGTTCAGAAGAAGGAGAGGCGATCTTATTGAAACATATAAGATTGTGAAGGGGCTTGATCGGGTGGATGCGGTAAGGATGTTCCCAAGGATGGGTGAAACTAGAACTAGGGGGCATAATCTTAGAATAAGGGGCTGCTCTTTCAAAACTGAGATGAGGAGAAACTTCTTCACTCAGAGGGTAGTAGGTCTGTGGAATTTGCTGCCCCAGGAAGCTGTGGAAGCTACATCATTAAATAAATTTAAAACAGAAATAGACAGTTTCCTAGAAGTAAAGGGAATTAGGGGTTACGGGGAGCGGGCAGGAAATTGGACATGAATTTAGATTTGAGGTTAGGATCAGATCAGCCATGATCTTATTGAATGGTGGAGCAGGCTCGAGGGGCCGATTGGCCTACTCCTGCTCCTATTTCTTATGTTCTTATGTTCTCCTACATTACAGCAGTGACTGCACTTCATTTGCTGTAAAGTGGTTTGGGACGTCCCGAGGTTGTGAAAGGCACTATATAAATGCAAGTTCTTTCAGTGCCAGGAGCTACTACTTGATACCTAACTATTGTGTCTGCTGTTCCATCATGATATGGTAGAGTTCTGAATAAGAACATTAGACTTAGTTCACATCATGCCCAATATTTCTACTGTTGCATTTTCTCATAGTGGTTAGTTATTTTGCAATTAAAATTCTTTGATTAGTACTTCTCTTGGTGATTTTTTTGTGTTCTACAAAGAGAAATACAAATCAAAGTATTTCTACAATGAAAGAACCAACTACTAAAAGGAAAACTGAAACAATGAAGAGATTACAACCAAGGTTATGAACATAAATCAAATACATTTTACCAGACAGATTAGCACTTCCAGCTATCAAAGGATTTATTCACACTTCACTTCAGCAATGTAGTTACACAATCGGAGAGACATATGTAAGGTCCTCTCTATCTTGGTGTGTGAATATTTCTGCTGATTATGAAGGTCCAAGATACTGATTCAAAACATCTTGAGGCAATAATGCTTCACAACTACCAAAGGGGAAAAACATTATCATTCAAAATCTTCAGTGTCACAGCTAGCAGATCAATAATTTTCTACTCACAGCGCATATGACATTTAATGCCAGCTAATGATCGGTTCACTCATTTTTAAGAGATCCCAA